>NC_056737.1:1694303854-1694633854 GCF_019279795.1 Protopterus annectens | reverse complement strand
GTCTGGATATACTAAGGAGATATGGGTGTAAACTGGAAGTAAACAAAATGTTGTTTTAGGCTTGAGTGAGATAACAGAGTGTTCACCTACAAAATGTTCAGAAAATGTTTTATTCTACCATTAGAAGTTCAGCTATTTTCTAACCTTATATGTTTCCATTCAGTATAACACTGAATTTGACAAAACTCCATTTTCTACTACAATCTGTGAAATTTGAAGCAAAACATATTACAAATAAAAATGTGTTTCATGGATAATATTGATAAATTTTTACCTCTGAATAATGACAAGTCAGAAAAGTTATGTTTTGGACTACCACTGTATCCTATATCCAAAACAGAAGTCACATATCACAGAATCAAAACTAAGTATAATACAAAACATCAGATTTTTACAGTGTAGAACTATATACTGTTGTCTGATTGTTGCCTGTGGGTAAAAGGATAGGGAACATGTCAATGAGCAACAGAAATCACAGTGACAGTGAAATGCACCAGTCAGATTCACTGAAACCACATTCTTGATGTTTGAGTTTTCAATTTTAACATGCATTTTATCTTTCATTAATTCAGGTATCAAATGATTTATGTTTTGAGGAGAAAGACATGAGCTGGTGACAGTTTCTTGAACTCTGTACTTGTAGTGTCCATGCCCATTGGAATTGGTCAGATATGGCTCTTTGGAGGGGCAAGTAGTATCAGGTCTACATAGCATTTGATATATGAGAAAGGGGTGAGTTTGAAATCCTTTTATCAACAAATTATGGTGGCATGGTCAGAATCTTTGATTTTCACACTTAAGAAAAGAGAAAATATTAGGTTGGGAGGTCAGTAGTTTGGATGCAGATCAGGATGTAGCACAGTCTAACATGGGATCTGTTGAACTGTACTACAGTATTACTCATCATGATTGGCTTATGTTATAGAGGAAGATTAATCATAAAGCTCTCCATCCCTTACTATGTTTTTTTTTATTTTAATGGATTTAATGGATTCATATGTGCAGCTTTTTCCTTTTTTTAAGACATATTTTTGGCTATTGTCTGTTGTTGGCAATGCAGCATAGATGACACAGACTATGTGCACATGGTTTGGGAGTGTGAGCATGTTAAAGAAATTTTAGAACAAGATAATTCATGGACAGTGAATGTGCCTCTACCTGATTCTAAAGATATTTATTTTTAGCTTTTATTTATACTTGGCAGGGTATGACTTAAACATCATTTTATGGGGTTGGATCACGATAATGATTACCTCACTTTTTTGAGTTTTGGAAGAAGATACGGGAAGACTGGATTCATGTTTTTATTTATTTTAACAGATTGCAGGTGTCGACTGAAATAGACATGAACAAGCACAGACTGATGAATACTCAGTAGTGCTGCTTTCTGCATGTCAGTTGGTTAATAGTTCCTGGTCAAGTGCTCTATTTTGTGATGGTTTTGTTTATGAGATATGAGATGTCTTGAATTTTTTTCCAGTTGTTGATTCATATTTACTCCAGGATGTTAATTAGGGAGATAATTTTACACACTGATAGATTGTTATCAGTCAGAATAGGCCATATTCCACATCAATTACCATTATTACTTGATGTTCATTTTATATTATGATAGAAATGTATACTTTTGTTTTCTGTGTCTTTAAAACTATACCTATCTATCTATCTATCTATCTATCTATCTATCTATCTATCTATCTATCTATCTATCAATATAACTGTCTATATGATTCTATTACACAATGTCAAATTTTGCAAGTGACCAGTAGAAAAATGCCTGTGTGCTGAAATCTTGATGTAAAGAAATGCAGCTAATTTGGAATCTCGACATGCCTTATGCCGAATTCACATTACATTGACAACGGCATGTACAAAAGAAGGTCACCATATGAGTGTGCTGATAACTACAGACTGATATAACACAAACAGAGTTCAGTGTGACACATCAGAAAATGAATGTAATATTGTATACACAAGTGCAATATACCATGACAGAATTAACTGTAGTAGCTGTGAGAATATAGCAATAACCCACGCCTGGGTGTGGGTAATGCTGGATTTACCCACGATTGGCGTGGTTTGGTCCCGAGGGCGAAGCCCGAGGGACCAAACAAAGCCAACCGTGGGTAAATCCAGCATTACCCACACCCAGAAGTGGTTATTATATTAATGACATTATTTAAGAAAAGAAATAATTACTTTTCTTAAATAATGGCATTGTATAATGCCTCTTTACTGCCCTTCTGCAGCTGTCTGGTATTCTGCAGTAGTTCTGATGTACCGCACGCCTGCGCAGTACATCAGAGCTGTGGGCAAAGCACTGTTTCGCTATGTTAAATGGGTTTAGCATAGCGAGACAGCTTTAAAATAAGCAACGGAGATCTCCGTTGCTTATTTTAAAGCTGTCTCGCCATTTTACATCCATTTAATATAGCGAGACAGCTTTAAAGCAACGGAGATCACAAGATCTCCGTTTTTACACACTGTGTCGCTATGTTAAAGGAGTTTAACATAGTGAGACAGCTTTAAAAAGCAACGGAGATCTCCGTTGCTTTTTAAACCTGTCTCGCTATGTTAAACTCTTTAACATAGCGAGAATGTTATACTAACGGAAAAGTCCGGGCGACCGGACCTTTTCCGCTAGTATATTGAGGATTTACAATGGGCACGCTGGTTGGGCTGGCCAATCAGCGCACGTTTTAGGGGAGGAATTGTATAATATAGCAATAACCCACGCCTGGGTGTGTGTAATGCTGGATTTACCCACGGTTGGCATGGTTTGGTCCCGAGGGCGAAGCCCGGACCAAACAGCCAACCGGTAAATACAGCATTACCCACACCCAGAAGTGGATTATTGCTATTATACCATGACATTATTTAAGAAAAGAAACTATTACTTTTCTTAAATAATGGCATAGTATAATACATGTTTACTGCCCTTCCGCAGATGTCTGGCATCCGCGGCAGTTCTGATGTACTCAGAGCTGTAGGCAAAAGAAACGGAGAAAGCAAGATCTCTGTTGCTTTTTTTTTTACTCTTTCGCTATGTTAAATGGGTTTAACATAGTGAGACAGCTTTAAAATAAGCAATGGAGATGTCCGTTGCTTATTTTAAAACTGTCTCGCTATGTTAAACCCATTTAACATAGCGAACAGTAAAAAGCAATGGAGATCTTGCTTTCTCCGTTGCTTTTAAAACCTGTCTCACTATGTTAAATGGGTTTAGCATATGAGACAGCTTTAAAATAAGCAACGGAGATCTCCGTTGCTTATTTTAAAGCTGTCTCGCTATGTTAAACCCATTTAACATAGCGAGACAGTGTTTTAAAAGTAAAGTCATACTAATGGAAAAAAGTCCGGGCGACCGGACCTTTTTCCATTAGTATAACTCGATTTACAATGTGCACGCTGGCCAATCAGCGTGCACGTTTTGGGGGGGTCATGGTATAATATCAGTTTGAGTTAATTTGCAGTAAATGACAGCTGTTGTTAAAGGGAAGCATGATACTTAATGCCTGTTAGCCGTAGCAAAGACAGGCAAACAAGTGTGCATACATTACAGAAATACATAACACTGAAAAACAATGTAGAACAGTGAGACATCCTTCCATTTGAAGGAGATAGACTGTTACAAGAGAGGAAAGCTCAACATGCTATCAACATGGATATTATAGACTCACTCTCCAGATCACATAACTCTGATCATATATCATGTTGGTTACATGTATAAATAATGTCTCAGTAAAAGTGCATAACTTGCATGACAATTGCATATACCACTGACTGTAATACAGGCATATGTAAAGTATTTTAGACATACCCTGTACACAGTAATGCAATAGTAATTTTCTAGATAAGAGCAATGGTTCATTCCTGTGCTCAATGTCATACACCACCATGCAGTACATTCAGCAGATAAAAGGAAAACCAAGATGAGAAATGCATTCTGAACTCTGTGTATTAAAAGTATTCCTTACATCATTTTTAGGGACTATAGACAGTACTGTCACTGTAGTTGAAAACTTTTTCATTTGCTTTATTATAGTCAATCATTACCAGATCATACCATGTCACATCTCACAATCTTAAGAAGTTATTTCCACATAATGTTGCTTAGTAGAACAGTAAATCAACAATATGGTGAATGGAGAGCCAAGTACATCAGCTTCAAGCACAACTTTGAGTGTTAAAGGACATAATTTCAGTTATGCAAAGTCACAGAAGGGTAGCGATGTATTAATAGTAGATGACTGTTTTCTACCTTGAGTGACAATTTCCCAGGAACAGGTATTGATGCTGCAAATGAAAACTAACATACGTACATAATAAATAACATAACGTACACACTGTGAGAGAGCAGTTAAGTGCTTTACCAACTGCTGGCGAGCAGCTTGTGAAATCATCACATCATGGACACTTTCTGCAGCATGCTGCAAAGCTGAACATTTTATTACAGTATAAGATGTGCATTCCAGGGCTCTACCATAAGCAGTCTTTAATAAATGTCTATCAAATGTCCAGGGACATCTTAAAGATCATTATGCTGCACCACCAATTGCATAAATAGAAATGGTGGATGAATGGCTAATGATAATTTTCAAACTATCGGCGAGATTCTCCCAAAAAAGTGCCATCTTCCATATGCCTTTTTTATACAGATGTATAAATAATTATCTTATGATGACATACATCCTGATGTTATTTACAGATAAAAATATCAGGGATTTATAAAGTTGTACACTATGGTTGGCTAATGGCACATATGTTATTAATGAGGTTTAGAACAGACTATTTTGTCCTGGGACATCTTCAAGTGGGCTAGATACATAGGTTAGCAGGAATTAAGAGAATAAGGGGAGGACAGGGTTAAATGGGATGGAGGGATGTTTAGGAGGAAATGAGGTAAGGGTAGAGAGGGGCTTAGAGGGTTTGTCAAGTGTAACTGAGGTAGGAGTCACATTTTGGTGTGAACTTTCTACCCTCCCACCCTCCCCCTTTTTATTATTAGGATTTTGGTTATTTCAGTTTGGGAAGGTGTTCCCCCTCTAGTCATGGATGTGCAATTCAGTAAGTTGGGAAGGAAAGTGAGCGGTTGCTCTGTTGAATAAGTTAAGCAAGCAGAGCTGCTTATTTGGATGGTGGTGTAATTCAATAAATTAAAGGTGAGTGGGGTAACGCTGCCTTGTTAGTGCAATGATAAGTGAGCAAGTGGGGGATGCTGCTAATCAAGGGTGTGTGTTTACAGTGCCCTTATGGTTATTTTCTGTTTTCTTTCATGGATGTTATTATCACCTGTGTCATGTTTTTGGTTGAAATTTATAATTATTGGATAACAATCATGTTTATGGAAGTTTAATAAAGGTCGTCAAATCTCATTCAGTGTTGTGTGTTTATTGAAGTGGACCAGTGCAAATGGTTGTACTGAAGTGAATATTTAATGCCAGACATTTCTATTCATGGTTGAGCTCATAACATCAAAGCTTTTACATATAGATGACCTTCTATGGCATATGCTGTGCTTGAAATGCTTGCACAATTCTGTAACACGGTTTCACCATAGCACATAATTTGTGGTTTTGCACAGTCCAGAACTTTGCTCTAATGGTGAAGTACAACACTGATCCTGGATATAGACAATTAGCAAAGCAATTGTTGGCATTATCCTTACTCCCGTCTGAGAACATTCCACATGCATTTACTGAATGGTCTCACTTATTCCCTATTGATACTAAGTATTTTTAAAATTACTTTTATCAATACTATGTGTTTGGTCAGACAAGGAAATTGCCTGCATGTTTTTTTGTTTGCTCCATGTTTGCTACCTCTGGTCTGACCTGAATCCTGGTCTGTCTGTATTTGTCATCAATGAATTTGGGTTACCACAGATCCAAAACATGGTTGAAGGATGGCACAAGAGACTGACGTGTCTCCTTGGTATAGAAGCATCTGATCTTAATGATGTTATGCATTGTCTAGTAAAAGATCAGACTCAACCAGAACAAATACAATCTTGATTTTTAAATGGCAAAATGTTTACACTGCCAAAAAAGAGAATGAAGGACAGAAACAGCAATCGGTCTTAGATATATAGAACAGAACAGACATTTAGTCTCTCGTGTGCAATTTCTTAAGATGGTTGTGTTAAATATGCAGTCATAGCTAATTGTAATTTCTCTGTCACATACACTGTATGTGTGTAACATTATGTTCTTCTGTTAAAATGGTTAAGCTGTAATGTTGTAACTCGTCGTGCATTGACAGTGAGTTAGTACTTTCTTTTTTTTTTCTTCCCCTATAGATTACTTGAGCATATCTTGAATAAAAGCATGGTGTTCTCCACTTCGACATTATTAACTACCTTGCAGCAAACAGGTGAGATTGATGTGCCTTTTTGTCTGTTTAATACATGTTATGACTGCATTATATGATGCAGTAGTAGCTGTGCTTCATGTCTCAATACATATATTAATGCAGGTGTACGTGCTGTGATTCTGTGCAATACTGTGTAGATGTGCTGCTGTGATTTGTGTCTATTACATATCCAAGACTTATGTGCAGTGATCTAATTTACATGTACAACTTCAATATTGACAATTTTGTTAACGATTCATAGGTAGCAACAGAGGATGATGTAGACAATGACAGTGACATATTTATCATTCTCATACTATACGGCCATCCTGTAATGTCTAAGTGTGCACACAAGCATGGAAAATGATCAGGAGAATTTACAATGTTACTGTGTCAACTGTATACCATTTAATACTTCTTATTACATTTATCACTACTTTACTTCATAGAATACATAATTAAAGGAAACATTGCATTCACATATTCTTTGTTTTTCTTTCATGACTGCCAGTAGATCAGGAAATTTTGAAGTC
Organism: Protopterus annectens; assembly: GCF_019279795.1. Classification (NCBI taxonomy): domain Eukaryota; kingdom Metazoa; phylum Chordata; order Ceratodontiformes; family Protopteridae; genus Protopterus; species Protopterus annectens. Next base: position 1,694,626,970 of record NC_056737.1, on the reverse strand, counting down.
ATATGAAAACATTGATGACAAAAATGTACACATCAACATGTCATGTTGACATGGTACTAGCCATGAATAGTGCATATAACATCTTTAAGTAGGAATTCCTATGCTACAATTACTGACATACTTTTTTTCCTACAATGTGTTACTTGTACCCTACTACAGCACCAACATGTGATAACGAACACTGCATCTAACATTGGCATGTGCATCTCATGTCTATGTCAGATAGCAAACAACATAAGATATAACTGATAACTTCTTCTAAAATATGCATTTGTTAATAGGGATGCAAATCTGTCATGGATTTATGAAGGTTATGTGTTTACAAGTATGTAGGAATTTAGCTGTCATACATGGAATGTGGTTACATTTATTTTCATATTACTCAACAGATGAATGCCCCTGTCAATTTAGAAACACAGTTTGGATGAGGATTGATATGTTGTACTTGTCTAACTTCAGTTGAAACATGGAAAAAACTTGGGTCTATATTATATGCTCGAAGAGACTTTTCTTCAAACATATAATCATCGACACCTAAAGAGCAAACACTCTAAAGCACGAATGGCCATGCCCATGAATATCTTCCTCAGGAAAAAATTCACTGGGCTGTACACAAAAAATACAAACTTCAAAACCCCAATCAAGTGGGGGGTTTTACCCCCCACACCCCCATAACTAAATATACCAACTCTGAGATCACTTTACATTGGGGAAAAGGGCAATTCCTGATAATGACCAACTGAATTTTTTCCTGAGGAAAATATTTGAGGACATGGCCGTTCATGCTTTAGAGCATTTGCTCTTTAGGTGTTGATGATTATATGTTCGAAGAAAAGTCTCTTTGAACATATAATATAGACCAGAAACTCATGCTGCATTCTTCTCTCTCACGTGCCATTGTTGATGTAAAGTGCATTTGACATTCTGTGCTCTTGAGATACTCCACTGTAGAGATTCTCATGTAGCGGTATTTGTTTTACAGCATCATTCTTTTTCTACCATTCATAAAATACTTGACATTTGAAACATTCAATATTATGTAATATAAGTATTATTCTGGGCCAGTAGTGTATTCTGGAGTTTGAAAAGTCATATAACAATAAAAACTAAGAATAACAGAAATGCCAGAATGCTTCATAGAAAGACCTATGAACTATTTTGTTTGGTACCTTGCATAAATGGCCACATACCTTGCCAATAAAAAATATATATTTTTTTTTCAATGAACAATAATAGGACAGAGAAAGAGAGACAGAGAGAGACAGCAATAAAAAATATACCTAACAATGAAATGCTGCTATCATAGATTTATAAGCAAATAGTGAATTTGATAGAACTACTTTATTTGTTCTTCAGACAATAACACTTCAGCCAATAAATGTTGCAAACTGAAAAATTCGTCCTTTTTTCTAAACAGCTAAATAAGTTTTTTTTTTTTCTTCTGATGTAATGACAACTCAGAAAATGTATATGTTCCTTTACTGGATTCTGGGTTCTGAACAAAAGTCATATAATTATCCATTGGAAATCAAATACAATACAAAATGTCAGACTGATGAAGAAAATATGTATGAACTATTGCATATGTTATTAAGAAATTAAATGTTGCATGCCGATTCTCCTTTGAAAGATCAAAATAAAAAAAGGGCTTTATAATAATTCATTCTGTTGTCCAATATCATACCTTTCCTTTTGGCCACAGCACCAGGACCAAAACACAAAAGGCAGGGGTGTATCCATATTCATCAAGGATACCCACATCTCCAGGTTAGTGGCACAGCACAATGCATCAGAGATCATCCATGTGCAACTAACAACGGGCAAAACTGCAATCCACATTGTAGCTTGCTACAGATCACCCACCATGGCCCAGGACCCCCATTCTGCATTTTTAGAGACACTGAGAAATATGAAGGTCTTACTAAACACCCTAGTACTGGATGATTTCAATTATCCAAACATAAACTGGGAGAACTACTCAAGTACTAACTCCCTTGCCCAATGCTTCATAGAATTTATAAACTCGAATGCCCTGGATCAACTGGTCAACACCCCCACCAGAGGGAACAACATATTGGAACTGGTCATCATCAATATGGGTGACAGGTGTTCCACACTGGAGGTCAACCCCTCGCTGGTTATCACTCTGGATATTCTCATTCCGCCCCCACCCCTAATCAAGGAAACCACCGTGAAAAACTTTTTAAAAGCAAACTTCACATTACTTAAGACCGAGGTGGAAAGGTTCACAGCCCCCATGCTAAAGGACAATGCTGTCCAAGCTGCTGAAACCTTTACAAAGGCACTCTATGAGCATCTGCAGGAATGCATGGACTGTGCTATCCCAAGTAAAACCAAGACTCACTCCTCCAAGAAAAGGAAACCAGTCTGGTGGACCCCTGCCATAAATAAGCTTTATAACAGAAGGAGGAAGCTAGTACAGAAAAGAGTAAAATCCCAAGAAGGAAAGGCATCCCTGATCAGTAACAGCAAGAAACTATAATCCCTCATTAAATCATCCAAGGCTAATTTTGAAATAAAAATTGCCAGTGACTCCAAAGATAACCACAAAGTGTTCTTTAGCTATGTCAAGAACCTAAGTGGAAACTCTCAGATCTGCTCTGAGTTAGTGCAGAATGGCACAAAATACACTGAACTGACTGATATTGCCAACATTCTGGAAGACAGGTTTAGTGCAAACTTCACCCCCCTCTCACCCCCTAAAGGGCCCATAACCATACCAGAAGAATGTAGGGCCCCATCACTCACCGGCACACAGTTAAAACAACCCTCTCCAAAACCAGAAACACAGCTTCAATGGGACCGGACGGTGTCCCAGGCTGTATCTTACAAGAGCTCCAAAATGAACTAACCCCTCACCTAAACACACTGTTCAAACTCAGCCTCTCTACAGGCTACATACCCATAGAGTGGCGCACAGCAACAGTTATTCTGCTCCACAAAGGTGGAGCCACAACAGACCCCAGGAACTATTGCCCTATAACTCTGACTAGCCTGGTCTGCAAAGCTATGGAACGCATCATCATGGAACTCATTAACAGCGACATTGGGAACTGCCAAACCTTGGACCCTACTCAGTTTGGCTTTGTTAAGGGCAGATTATGCCTCCTAAACCTGGTGGACTTCTTTGAGATGGTTACCAAGGCATTAGATGAGGGAAAGGAAATCCACACAGCCTACCTAGACCTTGCAAAGGCTTTCAACACCATTCCCCATTCTAGTATTATAGAAAAGCTCACCAGCTTGAACATAAACCCTTACGTCATGATATGGGTTGCCAACTGGCTCATGGATAGAACCCACATGGTGAGAGTTGCAGGCTCTATGTCCGACTCTAAACCGGTTACAAGTGGCATCTCCCAGGGCTCGGTCCTAGGACCCCTCCTGTTCGGTATATACTTCTCAGAGGTACAGCAAGCATGGGAGGACTATGGCTTACCAAGTTCACAGACAACTGCAAACTAGGGTCCATAACTGATTCTCCGGTTGATACAGATGCCCTCCAGATGGGTCTCACTGTGATGGATACTTGGTGTCAAAATCATGGCCTCAAACTAAATGCCAAAAAGTGCATAGTCATCCCCTTTGGAAAAAACAAAGTACCCATGAACTACCACATACGTGGTAGTCCCCTAAATACAGAAAATGTAATAAGGAATCTGGGGATCCAAGTAGATAGTAATCTCTCCTTTGATAATCATTGCCAAGGTGGTTAGAAAATCCTTCTATGTGGCCCACCTAATAACAAAAGTGTTCGTATCTAGAACAAATGAGGTTATTGTGCCTCTCTACTCATCACTCATTAGACCCATCATAGAATACAACACCCCATTCAGGATGTACCTTACAAGACACCTGCAACAGCTGGAAAGACCACAAAAGTACCTCACCAAGAGGATTACTGGTCTCAAACAGATGCCCTATGCAACCTGACTCAAGAAACTCCAGCTGTACTTGGTTGCATACCGCTTACTCAGAGGTAATCTCTGCCTGACATACAAGGCCATGTCCAACCCAGAATTGATGGACATGCTCCACCTAAAAAAAAAACACAAATCCCGGAGAGCCATATACTCTAGAGATATAAACCTCACTACAACGATAAATAGGACATGCTGGAGGGATAGATTTCTATCCCAGAGACTCCCCATGCTTTGCAACAGGATTCCAATATACATCAGGCAGAGCCCCTCACTAACACTCTTCAAGAGAAACCTTGATGGGTGGATGGGAAACAGAAAATTTACCCCAGGGATCACTGCAGTGGCTCTGCTGGACAGTGACGCAGGGAACTAATGGCTCTGATGGACAGAGGCACAGGGAACTAATCTAAGGAGGTGGCGAAAGCCAGCACATTCTGGCTAGGCTTATAAATGCTCTTGGGCAGATAGCCTTGTACTTACCTATGAGCCTATGAACCTATATGCCTAAGATTGCAATTCTATCTTAAAGGATTTAAATTCAGCTCAGTGCTGAATTTAGTGCCACCACACTGGATGGTTCAGAACAAAATTTTGAACCATGACATTTTTCTGGTTAAATTAATTTTTAATGAGGAAATATATATCACTTTCACTTTGGATAGTATAATGATTAAAAATATATATCTTTTAGATCAGTGTTGCATTTTGCATAACTGAGCAAAAGTTGTGTATCCCCTGGGTGTAGGGTGTAATATAAAATGTCTGACTGTAACTGTTTAAAGGCATATGAACCCTTTCATATGATATTAATGCATCAAAAGCCATAAGTCATTTTTCTCTTTCAGAGTTTATAGAAATTGTAAAGAAATCATAATAGGGCATTCAGTTCTGAAATGTACCTATGACTGCAGTTCTAACCTCAAGGATATGAACGCAGTTAATCAATGAATTTAACTTCCACACATATACCTACTTTGGCTGCTTCATACTGTGGTGCTCAAGACATCATGTGTTACAAATGAAATAAATCCTTTTTCTAGAGAAGACATCGGTAAACCATATTTAAATATGGTCAGCATTCCACCACCCTAGCAGAAGTCATATACTCATACCTAAAAAAAAGTTTAATGCAAAATCTATCATATTCTAATGGGCACATATGCCTACTGGTAGAAAACTATCAATAAAGAGTGCAGCTGTAAAACAGTTTAATATCTTCTATTTTTTTTTTTTTTTTTTTTGCACAAATGTGAAAGTTCAGTTATAAACTATAGTCTGATTGTGCTTTTAGATGCAGGTGTAATAGAAAAGCACAATACCTCATCTGCAGTTAATGCTTTCTGTTTATCTGTATTGACAATTCAAATGCCAGAAATATCACTTTTCCGTTAAATAAATGCCAGTTTTATACTATAAAAGCACATTGCATTTATTTTGTATATATTACATGCTGTACCATGTGAGGAAATGTAAAAATGTATATCTTTGTTGTGAACTAGCTCTAAAAATAAACTTGATATATAATCCATGGCCTGTGTGTTTATTGTGTTTATAAGGTTTAATGCACAATAATTTCTGAGCCATGTGCCCATATATTATACCAGTGGATTATACTCATTTTATATGGATCACCTCCACTCAATGTGGACAAGCTGAATAAATGTAATGGACACATCCTGTACTTCAACTTATTACTGTCAGCTGCATGCCTCTCAGCCTCTTAGCTCATAAAAGTGTAGACAAAGCCAAAAACAATGGGGAGACCAATCTCCAAAAATAAGAACATAGTTTAAATATTTGTCTCATAAATTTAGAATTTGCTAGAATAAAAGGTCTTATGTTACCATACATTCTCTGAATGATATAAAATCTGAAACTCAAATGACTAGCATTATTAAGTGAATTCAATCCTCACTGATTTGCCACAAAAATCCAGAACTCCCTAGATTACATGTTGAATAAACCAATAATATAAGGCAAAAATGTGGACATTCTGCACAAATCTGGACAGTTAAGAAGCATGGTCAGCCATGTGCACTGTGCCCAGTAAGCTATGTTAATGATTGTATCACAGCAATCATATAATTGGCTTTTACTTCCATGCATTGCCTGTCTCCCAAAAATATAGTTACTTTCTGTATAAACTTCTCATGCCTGAGTGTGATGAAAGTGATGCATAAGGGGCACAATATGTATTTTAACTCTTTCTGCCAAGCACTGGTAATGCCCCCAGACACTCCATATGATTATTTGTCTTAATGTGCCTTTCAGCTCATCTAGCTCCTATTTCAGAGTTTTATGAATGAGTACAGCTACAATTGCTTTATCATTCCAGTATTTAAAAACAGAAATACCTGGAAGAGAAAAACAGAATCCCTGAAGACTGAATCAGCTGTTCTATTGACATTGTGATGCCTCAACACTGGCCCAGTAATCAAGGAGCCTCAATCCTCACCAATGGCAACAGTGGGGGATATACATACTGAGAGGATGACAAGTACACACACAGTAAAGTGCAATATCCCTTAAGAGCACACAGAGTCCACAGTCAGTCTGGGGCTGGTTTTGCCCTCTTTTTCCAAATCCCCAATAAGACTCTCTACTGGCACAACTATAGAGTTGAATCCTTAGACAGGGTTTCAAGCCCAGTCCTCCAACACTCTCTCTATCTCTCTCTCTCTCTCTGTCCAATCAGTGCTTCATGTCCCTGCTCAAGTAGCTGACACACACACTTTTAGAGATTTATTTTACACACACACACACACACACACACACACACACACACACACACAGACACCCACACACACACACACACACACACACACACACACACACACACACACACACACACACACACACACACACACACACACACACACCTGGGAAAGGCTGGCACAGGTTTACTAGCTATTCCCCTTCTATCCAGACTATAAGGTAGTTATCACTGCCACTAGATCCCCTTAACAGCTACTCTAAGGCCTGTAACAATGGGTGTCCCTCTACTGTGTAATGTTACTATTAATCCAAACGGTAGTCTGACCAAGAGCAAGGCTATTAGGAGTGACCTGTGAGGTGGTACCAGATAAATATGCCAGTGCTCTCAGAGCTTAAATATGTCTCACAAATATCAGCCACAAAGATAGCTTTAAATATATTTAATAATAAATAATAAAAGAAAAAGAAAATACTTAGTAAATCATTACAGTAACTTCAGAGTTCAAAATCACAGGAAATATTTAAAACAGCCTTGCAGGACAGTCTCGGATAAATACAGAAAACATCTAAACTAATCTTTACTATATTTCTTACTGAATCTAAAAGAAATTACTGGGCCCTAGTTAATTTACTTACAGCAAGGCAAGTGTAGTGAATAGATCTTCTAGCTGACGTTGTTGTTAGGTCAAAGTCAAATACAAAAATGCCCAGTCACTCTCTGAGAGAGTTCTTAAATTAATGTCAAATATTATTGCTGGGATACTTGCAGCATGACATCAGTTTTTTTTGTCATCTGACGTTAGTTCCCAAGCTAAACCCCCTTTGTTAGAAACTACCAGCATTTATCATCTACCTGTGAAAACACATAAACAAGGCCACTTCTTAAATCTTTGTAGCTGCTGGAAAACATAAAACAATAAAACACATATAACACAATGCAGAAGGCTCCCTAGTTTTAGATATCCTGTCTTCTTGCAGCATTGAAACTAATAAAATAATTTAATTTCAGCTATTTTCTTGAAGTGTTGCAAATTAACCCTCTGTGTTCTAGTTTTCACTGTTAAAACATATACATTTACACAGCTACATTAGTTTATATACATTTCTGTTCTTTTCCAGTAGGGCACACTGTGGACACATCTCCAAGCTCAGTGCTTTACACACGCTTCTGAACCAGCAGTTTGATATACATATAACATACAGCTCTAAAACATTGGTAATGCAAGCATATGAATCATGTTGATATTCACAAATGACATATAATTATGTACAAAATTCCAGAGAGCCTGGCTGGTAATATTTCCTTTTGTGACAGACATCTCTAGTCAAACAAGGTAACCAGATAAGCACTGAGACTGGCAATTTAGAGTAACTGATCTCATGTGATTATCTTACAGATAAATGCACACAGGCTAGCTAGTTATATCATATTACTGACTGAAAGGAGAAGTGATAAAACATGTTAATGAAAGACACTGTATCTCTTCTGCTTATTTTTGTTTATATTTGTTAACTGGAGTATGCCACTGACCCAGCATGGCCAATTTCAAGTTTACTCCACAAAAGGAATAAGCATAATTAAAAGAAAGACAAGCCCCCGGATTCATGAAGCTCGGCGCAAGTCCGGCGTAAGGCTTGCGCCGGCCATGCGGCATAGATGTGGAGTTGTCACGCCATATGCATATTAATGAAGGCGCACAACCGGCACAGCCATGTGCATAGGAAACGTGCGCGAGTGCAAGGGGCATATCGAAGTTGCGCAGGGAGGCGTGTCAATGTCAGCTTTCGAGGAGCAACTTAAACTGCTGAATATTATATTCTGCCAGCAATAGTAATTGTACCTATCAGTGTCCATGGAGACTGAAATGTCTGCCAAGCAGAGTCCCTGCGAACAGAAAATGAAGACTCAAACACAAATGCACAGTAGGGAATAACAGGTCCCTACCCATGAACAAATGACAGGAAAACCGTGTGCCTGTAGTCCAACGTAGTGTTGATAGCTATACCATGTGGAAGTGACACGTATCAGATGTTAGCGCGCTGCCAGTAGGTACGTCCAGTCCAACGGAGAGGGTCACCAGCCGACTCATAATATGAGGGAGGGAACATAGCTGTGCAGATGTGTCCATTACAAAATACACGAGGAGAAATGTAGATATAGGCAGTGACCATATGTCTGAATCATATCCCACAAACCATGTAATAGTCACATACAAAATGTATGTCCGTATTTCACATACCAAATGTGATAGGAAATGGCAAACTCATGTAAACAAAACAGAAGGAGCATATAAACGAGCCATAACAACACGGACACATGTAGGCTGAAAGGAACAGCATGATCCGTACCATCAACCAAGATTACCACCTGTCCCACTTTGCGAGCGACAGTCCCTCTGTGGGCAGATGTGTCCTGACACAAACATGTAAAACTGACAAATGTCCAGAGAATATAGGACATAATTCCTCCGTAGACGTCATGAAATAGTTGCATTAAACATATTTCACTGGACATATAATACATAAATGTCATAACAAACAGAATAAGATACCGAAATGCTACAAGAATAAGCTTAGATATAGGCAAGAATTGTAAGTTCTATCTGCCGAACTTACCATGGGTATGTGTTGGCCTGTAAAATATGCTGTGTTCACCGCAACTGTCACAGTAGGGTTTCCACCCTTACAAATGGCCAAAGTGGGACATGTGTGGTACAGACATCAGACTGTACAGGCCAACACATACACACAGCCAGTAGAAAGGACATAACATAACTGTTTTGCCTACAGAAAAGCGTATTCCTGTAGCATTTTAGTTGCTTATTCTGTTTCTCAAAACAGTCAGGTATTTCAGATACAAAATTAACTGTTTAATGCAACTTTCACATAAAATATAAGAAATATGGTTGTCCTAAAATCTCAGGACATTTGCCAAGTTGACAATTACATGTCAGGACACAACTGCCCACATAGGGACTGTCCCTTCAAAGTGGGACAGGTGGTAACCCTATGTCACACAGTGGCCAATTGAAAAGGTGGAAACACAACCGTTGACTGTGGGGAGGCAATGTCCACAACAGTCGGACATGTGTAAGGAATAGCTTGGACATAGAAAAAGGTGCCATCCTACCAATGAGTAGAACAGGCTGGCAAAATCCAGAAGGCAGCTGTATAATCCGAACGTGTATGTGACACAGTCGACTGGGTAGTACCCGGATACACCAACCAAGTAATGAAAGTGAAGTAAGGGCATGTACCTATGTGCATGAGGTATAGTATGTGGAAAGCAAACATGGCAGGGTAGTCCACACAACCATAAAGGTACCCAACACATGTAGGGTAGTCAATGTGTAACTCTGGCCATGTCATGGGCCAACAACCAAAGTAGTGCTCTATGGGATGTGAGTAATTTGCGTGTGAGGAGTGTGTGTTTAATGGTAAATTCCTCAAAGGCGATACTTGTGTCGTATGCAGAAAAGGTGAACCGGAGGTGTATGAGGGGGCAGCGGGTGAAGTGGAAAGAAACACAACCTCATGTAGAAACAGCTGCAAGACAAGCAGACAGGCCATAGTGTAGAACACAATCCCACAAACATATGAATATGGAAATATGCGAGACAAATGTATAGATACGGCACTGTCACATACCCACAAATGGGTCCAGATGGAACTGTCCATAATAAATGCAACACACCTGGATGCATAATAGCCTACCTAGCATACCCTCCATGACACACAACCTGCCACCATACCAGAACGTCCACCAAATCCAGCCGTACTTGGTCCACTGGATTGTTGCAGAAACAGCTACACACAGTGACCCCTACGCATATGTAGTAGGTATTGTCACCCTAGGCAGTGCCAGGATTGCAAACCATGTATCCCCTGCAGGTAAAACCCCCTGCACGTTTTCGTGCAGCCACAAAAATCTTCGTTATCTAACTTGTTTTGGTTTTGACCAATTTTTGGGATATCCCTCACGGGATGACCAATTTGTGTAAATAGTAGAATGGGTATGACGACATGATGTCCAATCCAGTAGATATCTGGACACAAGTCAGAACATGCAGTGGAGGTCCATGACACTGTCCAGCCCTCAGTGGGCATGCATAACCTACCACCCAGGATAAAATACCTTCCCGTGACACATGTGTCCAGGCACGAATAGGAGGGAAAATATAATACACACATTTGCAAAGTGGAAAACGGCATGAGGGTGAGGAAGACACTATGTAAACAGGTCAACCCTGATCAAGTGTGAGGGACACTGACTGTGTGCAGTCATGAATGACCATACCTGCAACCTGTGTGAGCAAGATATCTGGACAGAGCCGTGAATATAAGTGAGACAAAGGTCCAAAATCAGGGACAATCTGTAAACATATCTCTTAGAAACATAGAATTTGATAGAATAACAGTTTGCACATTGGCATTAATGTCTGGAGTATGAAGTCTGAAATCCAGCTGTCTGTCAGCACGTTCTGACTGCAGTCTTTAATGCTGAGCTACTGCTTTACCAGAACACAACAGCGTATTACAGAGGCCCATGCCAAACCACTCAACTGTCTGGATATTCGCAGAATGATTAGGGTCATCACCTGTCCTACTTTGCGAGTAACAATCCCTCTGTAGGCAGTTGTGTCCTGTGAAAAATATCAAGACATAGCAAATGTCCTGAGAGTTTATTTCCTAATTTACTTTAATAGTCGCATAAAACGGTTATTTTATATATGAATCCTCAATATGTTATGTGAAGTAGCATAAGCTATTCAAATGTTACTAGAATAAGCTGTTAAATGTACAAAAAAGGTTAAAGTTCAGTACTATGCATGGCTGTAGGTATGTTTTGTCCATCTATACAGAACATGTCCCACTTTGGGCAGTCGAAAAGGTGGTAACCCTAAGAATGAAAGTTTGCCCCATAGTTTTGGCGTGTGTCTCTGACAATCTGCACCAGTGTGGTAAATAGCTGAGGATTGACGTCACTAAATAATGGGAAATATCCTGAGTATGAGACTCCACAACCTGCAGAAAAGTCATGCTAATAAAAAACCTAGCATTCTATCAACATTCTAAGCTTGTAAGAGCAATCTTAAAATGTGTCCCTAATTGTCCCCCCATCGTGTAGGTTTTGCGCAGGTTCGGTGCTCTAAGAGGTTGAGAGGTATGGTCCGTACATATTTACAGGAACAGCCCTTCATATTTGTGTAATGTACAACTGCATACCTGTAGTCACTTCATGTCCAAAAATAATAATCCCCATATGACTGTATACAGGTAATAGTCAAATGTGAATGGGAACACGCCTCACTGTGGAGTATGGACTGTAACAACCCCACCCATAATATGTAACGCCAACAGAATAAGCTGCTGACAGGTGCCCAAACACCTGCGTTTATAAACACAGGCAAAACTTCAAAATAGGGAGATAATCCCTGTACATATGCTTTGTCTGACATTTCACCTTGGCCAGGGAAGTTATGTTCACCAGGTGGACAAGCCGAAACCCAGATCACTACATGAACACCCTGACAATCAAAGACCTGTATGTGGCTGGACTATATGCCTTGGTGTTCTGCATATCCTCGGAGTGATTAACAATGCAGCTGGAGTCCACAGCAGTAGGCAATAGGGAATGTGTAATATGTAGTACCGCCTTTTCCCAGCAGGAGAATGGATGCCTGTGTCGTAGGTGAAGCGGTGAGGCGTATGTTGATGTAGCTAAGTACTATGGGTATGCATATCAATGAGGGAGAACACCAATAGAATAGTGGTTCGGTATCCGCCAACGTGAATGCAGTCCCGGTTGACCTACGACCACTGCACATATAACTTGAAAGTGTAATGAAAGCGTTCGTGCAGTACACACATTTAAATATGTAAAAGTGAACATGTGTTTCGCAGTAGTCCATAAACTGGAATACAGATATGTAACTGTTACGGTCAGAATTATGAAAGTTCACGGAAGCACAATTATCTATGAAACATATGTAACCCACAATAAGGATATGCAAGTACGCCTGTGCATGTGTAATCCGCTCACAGAATAGAAAATGAATGGTGTTTTCCCCACATTCTATGTACATGGCTCATACCTGTTAAACCCGTAAAGTACGAAACCGGACAAAGCCATAACGACAACTGGTACAAATAGGGACAATCCCCAGATATTGCCCTAACAAACATAGAAAGTGGATAGAATAACAGGTGTGTAACTAGCATGGATTCTCTGAAGGGTATGAAGTCGTAACCTGAAATGTTTGTCACTATTTACCAACATCAGTCTTTAATGATATGCCACTAACTTGCCAGATAGACACAAGGTTATGAAAAATGGACCAAAGATAAGAGGCAAACAGCTGTACATGCAGCGGAAATCTGTACAGTTGAAAGGTATGATATAGATATATATATACACATATATCCACAGACATAATCCAAAGCAAATTACGAGATGAGGAATGTACAGACATATGTATATATGTACATATATATATCTATACACACACAATACATGAATAGATATATACACAACAAACATATGTCCCTGTACATATAACACATGTACATAAATAGGTCACGGTATAGCTAATATGGATAGACAGACAGACATGCATGAAAGGAGAATACACCGATGGTTTCCAAACCATTGCTCGGAAAGTACCAGTGTGACAGGGCCTGCAAGTTCTACACGTTAAACATGAATATAGGTGTCCTTTGCAGGACCCCAAAAATTGATCCTGTACGAAGTGCCAATATAGGTGTACATGCAACAGTAGCAGGTACAAGGGTAATAACACATGGGTCGATTGAATGTATGAAGTACGAGCTGATATCCGCAGAGTGGGGAGTGCTCGGAAGTGTCCTCACACTTTATTATCGCTCACATTAAACATGTCTAATGGGTACTGTGGAGGTGTGTCAGGTATGGGAATCATGGGTATGCAGAACTGGGCCAACGTGTTGGTTGGCACAGATCTATTAGGTACGACCCATGGGAGTGATCAATATACCTATGTGGGTATAGCACACACCTGCATTCTCCAAAAAGGTGCAACCCATCAACTGGATATTGTGTAAACCATTGGGGGAAGACGTAGGGACCTATATCAGTGTCATGTAGGTGATTATCATGGATGGACATGCGTACGACCAAGATGGTAACCATACCTGCCAGAAAGTTAGAATAAGACAGCTAGACTAAGGCATAGTACACGACAGACAAATAGGGACTATATTAAATATACGTCAGACAAAGTCAGACCGTTGATAGAATAATTGTGTAGTCAGGAATACGAATGTTATGAGAGTTAGTAATCATGAAATAGAAATGTCAGTCATGATTCCCTAACTGCACAGTCCGTCATGGCTTGCCAGCAATCTACCAGAAAGGCACATTACCATGACAAATGTAACAGAATCATAGGTCAAACCCCAGGGCATATACCCATAATGTGTACAGGTGAGAGGTATGAAGGTAACCCATCCTAATGAAATGTACAGAACTAGTGATACTAGGTGGACAGGTGAGAAGAAAGACGTCAGGACAAATGACAAAACATGTACAAGTCATAAGCATGTTTGTCCACAAATGTGAATTACAATGTATGGCCTGTGAAAGTCAATGTGGAAGGTTAATAGACTCAAAAGACATGTGTCCCTCAGGGTGTCATGCAGTGTCACAGATACAGTGTCCAGTCCCCCATACGCGTATGTGAGCTCTGCCACTGACAGAAAGTGCAAATACCGGCGTACACATAAGGTACATGATGGAATAATTAGTGTGGATAAGCACCTGTTGGCCTGTGGGAGGAATATAACCCAGTGGGTGGGTATGTCCTGCAATAGGAATGTAATGGTAACTGGCCTGTGATGGCACCATGTATTGTGTGTATAATGGCGTAAGGAAATTGATGTCCAGTATCAGAAACATACCTCGCAACTGTACGAATGTGCAGATGTATGCCTCATATGTGTGGTGTGTTCCTCTCACAATCTGTACCTGTCTGCCAAATACCTGAGAACTGACATCATTAAATAATGATAAACATATTTGTTTAAGACCCCAAATCCATCAGAAAGGTCATACTAATGTAAAACCTATAATACTGTCAACTATCTACGTTTGTAAGAGCAATATGTAGAATCTGCCTCTATCTGTCCCCCATCATGTTAGGCTTTGTACAGATGTTTTGCACTAGGAGGTTGATAGGTATGATCAGAAACAGATACATGTCTGAGGAAACAGCATTATCGACTGCAAGATAACTCAGAAGATATGAAAAGTGCTGCAGTAGGAAGTTCATCCGCAGGTATGTGCAGACATGTCAAAAGACACAGCAGTCTACAGGAAGTACCTATAGGGTGTCACCTTTATCAATGATGACAGTGGGACATATCCACAGCCATGCATACACCACAAATAGACATAGCACACAGCAAAGCCTAGGCTATGATACACTAAGCCTCCGGCGTGTATGGATTGAGTGAGAGTACAGCAAGGAAAGATGACTGCCAGGCTATTCAGCAAACACCTGCAGGGGTGTGCAAGACTGCCCATAACACGAACATTGCACAGACAATGTTGGGATTTGCAACATACCCCATTTGTATGTGTAAGCTATGCAAATGATTACGCGGTACATGAAACAG
Organism: Protopterus annectens; assembly: GCF_019279795.1. Lineage (NCBI taxonomy): Eukaryota > Metazoa > Chordata > Ceratodontiformes > Protopteridae > Protopterus > Protopterus annectens. The sequence continues at coordinate 1,694,611,659 of NC_056737.1, read as the reverse complement.
TAAGCTGTTTGTGCAAGAGCAGAGTTATGTGCAGAAATGTACCCGGATGTTATGTGACTAACATTTTGCATGTTGCTAAACGGAGCAATGACAGCTGCAAATACAGTATGAATACAGTCGAAGAAGCATGCCAATGTTCAAGTCCAAGGCCAGTGGCAGCTTTGTTCATTGGATATCAATGAACCGGTTGTTGTCCTCCCCCGATCCCTGGTGTGGAAGCGTAGCACAGCGCCACGAGAACGCGCTGCGCTTCAAAACAAGACATATGGATAATATACATACAAAATGTAGGTTTAGCTAGATGTTAGTAAGCCATGCAGATGAATGGCAAGCTGGAGACAACATGGCTACTGCTTACTGGTACCTATGTGTGGAAGCGCTCTGTCAGAGATGTAACGAAGCATTTGTAGGCAATGTGAGGCAAGTGAGGCTGAGGATAGTGAATCACAACATGTCATGCCATATGGGCCAAGCCTCTACAGTGTAGTGTAGGTTAAGGGGACTATTAGAGTAGAAGATAGGTGACAACAGGAGTGTGTATGTACAAAACACTGTAACCTCACCAGAGCAGTGTCACATGTGTGCTGTCAGTACTCAGTGGAAGAGGCATGTCATGGGCTATCCTAGGGAACATCAGGAGACTGACGGCGTACGCCATGGATACCACCGATTTGACCTGCAAACCTGCCCACAGTGTGTCTGCGCTTGTCTGCACCAGTAAGCCCGTGTAAGCATGTGTGCGCGCGTTTAGCCCGTGTGCACTTGTGGAAGAACGAGTAAGCTAGTGTACGAATGATGAAGCCCGTGTAATGGCGTGTATGCATTTGTAAGCAGGTATACATGTGTACTACACACATCACAAACGTGCTGCGCACACAGACACACATGCTGCCAATTCTACACACATCAGTGAAATGGCACTAGGATGGAGACTACATCATCAGAGGTAACAGTGCTGTAAACTATTCCACACTGATGGTTATAGCTGCAATGTATCATGCCTGCTGAAGTACACCTGGAAGTAACACACTGTGTGTTAACAGCATGCTAACATCAATACAGTGGAATAAAGCCACTGTGAGCAGCAGTGCCAGGTTAGTCAGATCCTGCATCAATGTTACACATCACAGGTGGTGGCACAGGTGACATCATATGCACAGAGTGTGGTGTTAACATGTCCAGAGCTGTCATAGAGCCATCCGATGTACACGTAGGTGTGTGTGTGTGAGGAACAATGGTTACTGCATGGCCCAATGGTGGTGCAATGGGTGTGTGTATGTGATAGCCGTAGCTGTGTGTGTGTCTGCATATACACAGGTACAGCATGTGCCAGCCATATACAGGAGGTTGTGGGACAGTCACAGACCATACCTACCAGGCTGTATAGATCCCAGTTACTGGCCATGGACACCCCTCCATGCATCCAACACAACCCAGTCCTGCACCTGTCAATGTCTGCACATACAGTCATGGGATCTGTACCACAACCTGTGGATAAATGTGCGTCTGTAATGTTAACCTGGGGTGCATAGAATTGACAGTTACTACAGACGGATATGAGCCATCCTCACACTCCAATGTAATAACCACTGCTGACTGTTGCTGAGATCTGCATACGACCAGTCAAAGGTGCTGCACTAACATTGTTTCCAATGCCCGTGTAATACCCAGCAACACAATAACCGGTCACTACACATGTATAACCCCCGATCACTACAGCACACAGTATGTGCAATATCACAGAGCCATAGCAGATGTACATACATCCAGGGTGCTCACGTACAGACAATGCAGCACAGTCAAGAGTGATAATCCCAACATACATATCTATATACAATATACATATATATATATATATATATATATATATATATATATATATATATATATATATATATATATATATATATATATATATATATATATATATATATATATATATATATATATATATATATATATATATATATATCTATATATATATATATATATATATATATATATATACATATATATATCTATCTATATATATATATATATATATATATATATATATATATACATAGACATATATATATATGTAGATAGATACATATACACACACACACACACATATGTAGATAGATACATACACACACACACACACACACACACACACACACACACACACACACACACACACTCACGTGGCAGTGTTGGGAGCAGAACATAAACGTAAGCACTGTACCACACGACAGCATTACGCAGTTACAAAACGCGCTACCGTGATCAGTGGATCACATGATTCACACAGGCACACGTCTAGCCTGCAGACAGCAGCATCAAAGGCAAAGACGCTGCACGGATGTTATGGAGAGTGAATAATGTCAAAGCAATGTATTGTTGTCAGGCAGCTGGAAACACACAGACACACACACACACACACACACACACACACACACACACACACACACACACACACACACACACACACACACACACACACACACACACACACTTGGCAGGGCTGGGAGTTGAACATACACCTAACTACCCTAACACACTACAGCATGACGCATTTACAGAATGCACTACCGACATTACTAAGCACAGCAGTCCCAGAGGCAGACATCTAGGTGCGTGTCATCATCCGCAAAGGCAAAGACATCGGTAACAAACTGCTGTGTTGTGTGGCGTCTAAAAGCAAGACTGAGTCCCCAGGTGGATGGGAGCATGCGTGCAAACACACACACACACACACACACACTTGGCAGGGCTGGGAGTTGAACATACACCTAACTACCCTAACACACTACAGCATGACACATTTACAGAATGCGCTACCGACATTACTAAGCACAGCAGTCCCAGAGGCAGACATCTAGGTGTGTGTCATCATCCGCAAAGGCAAAGAAATCGGTAGCAAACTGCTGTGTTGTGCGGCATCTAAAAGCAAGACTGAGTCCCCAGGCGGACGGGAGCATGCTCGCAAACACACACACACACACACACACACACACACACACACTTGGCAGGGCTGGGAGTCGAACATACACCTAACTACCCTACACACTACAGCATGATGCATTTACAGAATGCGCTACCAAGATTACTGAACACAGCACTCCCAGAGGCATACTTCTAGGTGGGTGACATCATCCACAAAGGCAAAAGACGCAGATAGGGAATGTATGTGGTATGAGGCATCTAAAAGCATTACTGTGTCCCCAGGCAGCTGGAAACACACACACACACACACACACACACACACACACACACACACACACACACACACACACACACACACACACACACACATACACACACACTTGACAGGTCTGGGAGTCGAACATACACCTAACTACCTTATCACACTACAGCATTACGCATTTACAAAACGCGCTTCCGAGATTACTGAGCACAGCACACCCAGAGGCATACTACTAGGTGGGTGACATCATCCGCAAAGGCAAGGACGCCGATAGGGAATGTATAGAGAGTGAGCAGTCTGAAAGCATATTACTGTCCCAAGGTAGACGTAGACAAACACATGGCAGTGGTGTGATCGGGGCAACCTAATATCTATGGCGCACTGCAACAGCACTACATAGATACGGGATGCACCACAGACAGTACACCCTTCAAGACAGCAACCAGTGTGTTCAATGTAGGCATCCATCGTGACATTGAAAATGGACATCTGTTGCATGGATGACCACCATCTCTATACAGGATGTCAATGGCCATGCCCACACGCTTAGTATCACACGTCTGTTTGGAATGTACTGTGTGACCATCTACACAATGGCGTACTGGGCATGCCCACACACTTAGCAGTTGCAAAGGGCCATCTTGCATGCACACAGATTCTAAACATGGAAGGGCGCAGTTTGGCATGTACTGTGTGTCCATCTACACAATGGCGTACTGGGCATGCTCACACACTTAGCAGTTGCAAAGGTTTGTCTTGCATGCACATGGATTCTAAACACGGAAGGGCACAGTATGGTATTACTATCCCCACGTACATGAAGGCAACTCACATGTATTGACCAGTACACACTCAGGAGCTATCACAGATGTCTCAGGTGCATATCACAGAGGTACACACCACAATCTACAATGTAGCCCTCCGACATCACCATGTCATTGGACCAGCAATGCACAGCCATACATTAACACAACACCGTGTGACTCATGACCAGTGGACTGTACATAGGTCTGCAGCAACTGTGCAGACTACACATGTACTGACAGGGTTCCATCATGTGTTATGCATTGCAATGATACCACTGTACAGTACCAGGTCGGCTCTACACATACCAGGGGCCCTGGGTCTTACACAGCTGTGACAGATGACTGTCGCTGTACACCAACAAACTCACATGTTTGGCTATGTCATACATGTAATTGCAGTGGATATGTGCATGGACCACACACACAACACATATGTACATATCATAGCTTTTGCTGTCCTCCGTGCCGACAAATGGCTACAGCAATCATACGCACGCAAATGGAAGGTGGGTCCATGGCTGTTGAATGCTAACAGTACATGAGGCAGCAATGTTCACTGAGGACACATTCCCTCTGTACTAGTTACCCATGACACCCATCATATCATACAACAGTCCATATGTTATGTATGTCAACACACATGTCCACCAATTGCAATGCATACAAACATGGCTACATGACAGGCACGTAGGACCAACACACATGTACAATCTGTAGTGTGCATGCTGCTACTATGCATGTGCAGCAGGTGATGTAAGTAACTCATCTGTGCCTAACTACAACATGCAGTTGCAATGCAGCCCCATCATTGACACCTGTATATAGTGACATACTGACAGTACAGTAGGATGTAGAGCAGGTATGGATGGATATGTGTACATAAAGAGGTGATCCACCTGTGTAGATGGATGTTTGCCGGGGATGGCTCACAGGTGTGTCACATGCCATCCTACCATTACATGTGCAAACAGTACGCTATGTTACCGTTATTTGATGGTGGAGACATAGAACCTACACAGCGGTCAGGTGTTACCGACAGTACATCACTTGACACCTGTAACACTTACATCCTCCCGTGTGCATATAGTAGCACAATTGCTGAAGGTAGTGATGGTACACATAATGCGGCCAATACTGCTGCATGTCTGTCAGACGTATCATCATATAGAAGGTGTATCATTCACAGTACTGCCATGTGTGATTGCTTTTGTGACCATATATGCCACATATGGTGGGGAATACATCCCAGTTGTTACACACCCCTGTACACTGTTGTAGAGATCTGTACATACTGCAGTGTGGAAAGCATGACGTAAGCAGGTGTGGTGTGTGCATCACACACATCAGCTATCCATATGTGTATGACATGTGTGGTCTCCACAGTGTGTGTATGTAGGTATATATGGTTGTCTGGTGCATGGAGTGAGGGTGTATGCTACCATAGAGAACACACAGGATCCCTAACCCCTCATGGTGATGCAGTCCACTACACTGTTGATGCCATCGGTCTCAGCCACACTGGCTACCTGTATGTGTTCTTTCACTGTGTCACGTCATGTGGGTTCACAGTACTGTGATGGTGATGACCACATAGGCATGGGTCCTCACCTCAACACTATGGGAAGTGCATTATAGTGTTGTTAACCCCGTGAGTGTGAGCATGTTCCTGTAATGTGACAGGGTATTACTGCTACACAGTGAGGCCTCATGCTATCAAGTGGCCTCTAACATTATCATTGGCCAGTCCGCTGTGTACAACCCCTGCACCATGTCAACATACCTGTGATGTGACCTGGTATGGATGTCACGTCTCTAGCCACTGTAGCCTATTACACTGCCCACATGCTTCTGGATCAGTATATGTGTGGACATCTGTGTTATGTTAGACTTTCCAACAGTCAGGCTGAGGCTACGTATAGCATGCTGATATTGCCATATGTGCCTGTGAGTACTCCACAGTTACACATGGGAAACTGAAAACAGTGCTACCTGTAGGCACATGCAAGTAGACCATAAGGAGGGAACCAGGGCATCATTACCAACATGCTGTTACTGTTGTTACCGAGACACATACTGTGAACATATAACAATGCATGCTAAACCTGTACTACATGGTATGTCTGGTGAGTGTCAACAGTATACAACTAATGTAATATACACTTCTCTCACTATTCTTACACAACTGATGTAATATACACTTCTCACTATTCTGTTCACCCTGTGCATCAGACCATTTGAGCATGTCCCTGCACCAATGGTGTGGATGACAGGGATGCAGCACAGGCTTCATCATATGCACAGGGTGATAATGTTTCCCAGGGGCATAGGCTGTACCAATGGATGACATCTTGTGTGTGGGTAAGGGCCAGTGATATGATTGGACATGTCTGTTCAGTATGCATGTGGGTGTTGTGGTGCCCTACAGATGTCTTTGCTGTGTGCGTGTATGTGTGCGCACAGTAATGCCTTTTGTGAGGCCTACATGGGGTATTATTGACAGCTCCAGATTGTACAGACCAGGTTGAACAGCTCACTGTGTCCGGCCATGACCACGTGACCTGTGCCTGCCAGGGGTTGCACGGGCACTACCAGGTGGAGGTACAGCTTGGCTACTGTCCAATGACACATGTCCACTGGAACCATTTCCCCGCTGGGAACGTCCAGGGCCACGTCCACATGGCCTGCTGTGTCCTGGTGTGGACAGCGCAGCACCAGCTGCACTGCTACTGCTACCAGCACTATGGGAGGTGGCATGTGAGGTGGCATGCTCACGTTGACCTGCACTAGGTGGTGTAGCTGGCCTACGTCCATGTGGCCTACGCCTCACTCTTACCAGATGTTCCAGGACAGACAGCTCATGCTCACGGATTGTCATGCCATGGTCAAGGATTCTGACCATGTCACCCAATCGCCTGTCCAGAACATCAGCAATCTGCTGTTGAGCATTTGCCAATGCCTGGATGTTGTCATTTAGGGTATGGATAGCAGCCCTCTACAGCCTCTGCCCTTCCCTGTTCTGCCATTCAGCACGTGTCTGTGCCGCCATTACAGTCTGGAACATGCGATTGGTGATACCAGCTGCTGCGCTCTGTCCTGCAGGTGCATGTCTGCCAGAGGTCCTCCTATGAGCAGCACCGGCCACATGCCTGTGTGGCACATCTGCAGTCATTACACTGACACTATGGTGTGTAGACACACCTTCTGTAGCCACCACACATTCCTGTTCCATGCTAACAGACGCTGACTGTCCTTCCTCTATGGCCACTGGTGATACGGTATGTGCTGGCAGCAGAACTGTGTGCGGGGTAGAGGGGGACACAGCTGGGATGGCAACCATTGCCACAGATTCAGCCCCTGACAACCCTACCTGTACCTCATGCATATGTTCATCACTGCTAGTATCTGTGGGGACACTAACATCAGATGGACCGCAGGAGGGTAACGCACCTACATCACCTTTGAATGCAAAGAAAGACTCTAAATTACCATAGACACACAGACACACACAGGAACACACACAGACACACACACAGACACACACACACAGACACACACAGACACACCATGTATGTGATTTGACAGATGACATGCAGCATGCCTGTGATACAGCAGAGGGCATGCAGCTCAGACATTAATAGTGTTAATAAGCATACCTCCCTGGGGTGCACACTACAGCAAGCAGGTGTCATATCAGCAGCCATGCAGTTCACACAATCATGGTAGTATGCATGCATCCCCGTGTTACACCATGTGGACTAGAACAGGATAACAGTACACATGGCTGACGTGACCTTGACATGTAATCTGCTGACGTGTGCATTAACATGCATACATGTCTGACACAATGGTGTCCTGACACATGTACAGCATCATAATGGGCATCACATTGCGCTGTTGTCTGTATGCCCTACAGATAGAATGCATGTTTAGCAAATGTGCATGAGCATGGAAGGGTAGTGTGAGCCGTCTGCATTGCTATACAGTGTGAAGTACAGACACTGTGCCATTGCATGGCATCATGAGGCATCTATATTGCTGTACAATGCATAATATGTACACATTGCATAGCCATAACTGCATGCATACCCATGACATAACTGTGGATTGTGACCCACAATGCTGAGGTGTATACACACAAAACCATGCTGTGTCAAGTGACAGGTCACTGGAGGACCTACAGATGACACCCCTGCACAACAACTACAGGGTCTTAGCTGCCTGGCAACCATGTCCACACATAGCGGACATGTCAATTCACCATTTCCTACATGACATTGATGTACCACACACACGAGGTGCACAGCTAACGGTGATGTCCTACAGCAGCAAGGGAAATGTACAGTATATGTGGCCTGATGTGGTGTCAATGTCTGTGGAAGCTGTACAGGTGACTACTGTCATGCTATGACACAGTCGTGATATTCAACAGTTATTATATAGTAGACTTCAGTGACACCTCCACTAGCTGTGCACAGGCTTTTAGGATGTCCAGTGTACCACATCAACTGTATAATCAGTCAACTAAGGCTATAATTGGACCATGTGTGGACAATGTGCAACAGGGTATATACACATCACATCTACTGTGTGGCTGCGTGTCTCTGGCCATCCCCCATGGCCATGTGTGCACATGTGTTGGCCAAATGTGTGTGCTGGCCATCTATCTCACATGTCTGTGTTGTCCCATATGACATACACCCATAGATGTCAGATATGTCACCATCCACAGGGCTATGCAGACAATGGGTTGTATGTTTGGTATGTGGGGTATGGGTCATGGGATAGTGTGACAATATTGCAGCCAGGACACTACGTGTCTGGGACATGTCAGATGGCACATCATAATGTGTGCACCCAATGCAGGGGCATATAAACAATGGTGACACCTGTGGGCTGCCTATATCACAGCTCACTGTGTGGTACTGTTTGCGTACCACACATGTTGTTCCAATGCATACTACATATGCCTCCATTGTAGAACACCTCCACCGTTGTATGCACAGCTGACCACACATGTAGCAATGACAACTACTGTTGTTTCAAGTTGGTGTATCACTTCATTTGTATATATTGCACATGGGTGGACTGTGTGAATGATGGGTGATGCAACCTGTATATCGTGACTGGAATGAACATCAAGTGTGCAACTGTTAACTGGCCACATGGCAAATAGATCTATGTTTTAACATGCCTGATACTGATGACAGTCTCACCTGCAATGGACTCATGTCTGTGCGACAAGCCAGAGGTACCTGTATAGGGGTGACACAGCAGTATGAACATTATCCATGACTGTATGACAGCCACAGGGTGCACTGTGCATGTTAACACATTCATCTGTATAATAGCATATAGTATGCACATGTGTGCATACACAGGGTCTCATAGTGTAGTTTGCAGCATATGTGTCCACATACCTTGCATATGTTGTTACTTTACATAATGTACAGTGACACATGCAACTAAATGAGATATAATAGCCATATGTGCAGTACTGACTTACCAAGCAACTCCAGGCTCATTGGTTGGGAAACACCCACCTCCACGATGGCAGCTAGTGTGTGTGGATGCTGTTCTGAGGGTGTCCCCACACTGGCCAGTACCTCCTCGGTGTGTGTGAGTGGGGGCTGGGTTGGTGGCCCACCACCTATTCCACCTTGTTCCCTGGCGATTGCAGTGGCATGCTGTTTTGCATGTCATATCAAGTCCATGCAGTGTCTGTGCACCTGCTGGTAGGTGTGGTTATGGCCACCCACATTGTTCACCCTCCTGCGTAGATCCTGCCACAGGTCATCTCGCTGCTGGACATGCTGTGGCACATGGCTGAACAACACCTCATAGTTTTCATGGAGGTACGGGATGAGGACATAATCCTCCTGGCAGCTGTACACTGGAAGGCGTGTTCGAGGCATTATCTGTAAGACATAATGATGGTAACAGGTCACAGTTTCAGAGATGTACAGAGATACTGCTGCACATACATTTCTATGACATCTAGTACATCTACACATTTATCTTTGCAAATCATCATGACACTGACATGACTGACGTGTTTGTGTCACACACATGTAACACCCGTTATGTATTGGATATCATCACCATATATGTGTGTCACCTCATTACAGTGTTCATACTCCATGTGAATGCTGCCTTGATGTGGGCATGTCTATTTGCCTGCACTGGTGTTCTTACCTATCTGCACATGCCTGGATGTGTCCACAGTAATGCTGTTGACCTTGATGATGTGTATATGTCACATTTCAACACAGACACAGCCTTAATGGACTTGAGCAGTGACAATGCACACATACGCATGGACACCTGTACATGCATGTGTTTTGCCATATACATTTACACAGCACTGTACAGCTGCTCAACATCCTGCCACGGATCGCCTGTGTTGCACATGTGATAGACATGGGACAATGGCCAGTCGGACGTCATTCACAGGGATTGTTATCAACCATAGCATGTATGGGCAAGGTTTCCTAGCTGTAACAGACAGCCATTATGCCACCGCGAGGTGCATCAGTGCCACATTACTGATCTGGACAGTTGATACTACATCTAACATGCGGCCATCATACCATGTATGACTGGGATGACATGTGCAGCTGTGATGGACAGGGTTGCATGGTTTGGCGGGAGTATGTCACATGTATGGCACAGGGATCTGTCCAGCATGTGGTAATCATAGTATTAGGATGGTGGCTGTCCATAACGTATGTCTTGCAGATCAGGATATGGACATGTAGCATGTCCATCATCATGGTGTAGCAAATGTCTTTATGCAAGGTAGACATCATGCTGCATAGTGGATGTGAGGATTGTGTAGGCTGGTATCGCCCATCCATGAATGGCCATTACCCTTAAAGGTGATATGTGATCCAATATTGGTCACCTCAGTGCTGTATATGCCTGTCCAATGATCTCCGTGCTCATGGATGGCACCCTGTCATGACATGGGTACCTCGTATGACTACCCAAGGGGTGTGGAGATGTCACCAAGGCAGGGAGGTGTACTGTACAACACCATCCCTTACACAGTGTCCATAAAGTTGACCACAGCCTAGGTGGTAGTTAATGGGTACAGGGATGTTCACCTAGCGGTGACAATGCTGATATCATCCATCAGAATGTGCACATATGTCACACACCTCACCCACACAGCCCATTCTGTATGTTGTTCACAACACTGACAAAGCTATTCCTCATAGGTCATGGCCATTCACATCCTTACATACACAGATGCCTAACATTTGTCTGTGTGGTATGGGCTACAATGAGGGTGGAGTACAACACATTAACCCTGTTCTACTGTAGCTGGCACTGGTGTGATATGCACATGTCACTCTGGCACCGTTTGTAGTTGTGAGTCTGTCAACAGGCCACTGGTAGAACACTCCTGTGACATACAAAGGTATTTGTAATCATACATCCGTACTGTCTTGTACATCTGTACTGCTAACATCTACAGTGATAATGGTTCATGGACATGCACACCATACTCAGCAGGGTTATAGTGCGGTGCCACCCATTATGACTGTCGTCACCACTTGTGGGTTGATATTATCCAACACCCTATCTGTATTGTATGGTCATGCTAGGCACTTGTTCAGAACTTGTGAGCATGTCATGAGCTACTGATTAATATAGCACCCATTCCACACCATTTCCCACAGGTACACTGGCTGTCGTAAAATTTCCAGCTTGCTTATTGTACAACAGCTGTTGTACACATGTAACGCACATATCCTGTGAGACATGGTTGTATATACAGGCATATCCAACTGTCACGTACCAGTGCTATTGCCTGTCTATATGATGGATATGTCATACATGTGGCAATAGAGCAATTGTCTCATGTACACATTCAATGCTCACCTCCCAGCATATGACACTACAGCCTGTGGGGGATGCACTTATGCAGCCCTGCTGGGGGTAATGCTGTCACCAACCCTGACTGCACCTGACAGTCATGTGGGGATGTGTAACATTCGCAACACACCCCACTCATCACATAGTCTCACATGATTTCTACCACAGGCCACACATAAGAGGACGACTTGTGCAGTATCTCTCCATACTCTGTGTAGGCACCAGAGGTAGCCCCCATCATGGAATACAACATCACCAACTTATAGCCCACAGACTCATGTGTGCCCATCACATACAGCCAATAGGGTGTTATAACATACACAACACACCAGTCATAGGTGACTCTGTAGGCGGTCACACTGCAATTCCACACAGTAGGCTACACAAGGCGATATTCGCTTACATCTTGCTGTCGGGTAACTGGTTTTGCAACATAACCTATGCACCCATGCCACACCTCACCAGGTACGATGTGGCTGTCATTCTCTATGTTAGTGTGACTGCCCTGAGATGCCACTTCACAGACGACGTGTGCAGGGACATGCAATAGCTCACCAGTCTTGTAGCCCTGAAGGTGTGGGCCTTGCCCTGGGGAGCATTATGCATTCATCTGGACCTGATACCACTGTACAATGACTGACTGTGTCACTTCAACAGTTGCCTATGCTTCGGCTGTCATTCCACAGGCATCTGGTATCTGTCCGCTTTGACTGACCTGGTCAAACACAATGCTTTGGCACAGATGACCTGCACCTGTCAGCCCTGAGAGAACAGATCACATGTAAGGGTCTTGCTGCTTCTATACTGCCTGTCTTGCACAGTTTCCAATAACAATCACCGGCAGAACAGGAACTGGCAAGCAAGACATGGGGTCATGTGACACACTGCTTGCATCATCTTCTGTGATGCACACAGGCAAGGCACACCTTATAATGCAACACTCCAATATCTATGCAGTGACTGGGACCTGCCTCTAGGCTCTGCGTAGCACACCTGCAATAACAGGTTATGGACAGACCATACCTTTCAGGCACATACCTGGACCGGCACACCCACAGCTGAGGTGTTCCCAAATCCCACTATATTGTACACACATCCTGGCTAGTTACTTAGCACAATGCATCAGAGTTGCTCCACGTGCAACTAACTGTGTCCAGAACCACTATACACATTGTAACAAGCTACATATTCAACAACATACCCCACAGTTACCAGACCTCATTTGTTGGTGTACTGGACAGTAGGGCTCAGACAGCTACAACTGATGTGTGACTGACACTACCCCACACTTAACTGGGATAGCCACTCATGTACCGACACATCCATGAGTCATAACCGCCACTCGGCTGGATCAACCCATACACACCACCTCCAAGACCTACATTAACCTTGACATGACCACTACCAACATGTGACTGGTGTTCCACACCTGGGGTTATCCCCTCATTGGTGGGTTCCGAACATATGCTAATCAACCTTGTGAGCAACATCCCAGCACCACACCCTTCACAGCATACACAGTACATGAGTACTACAACACCTATTACAGACGTCTTATGACAGCGGTTGTTAACATCATGACACCCGTGCAGATGGACAATGCACATACAAATGCTGAAACATACCCCAGTGCACTCCATTAGCATGTACACGACTGCATGGATCATGCTATTCCACACAGAGCCATGATGGTACACACCAGATAACAGACACCACTCTGGTGGTCAAGTTCCATGGACATAATGTACAACAGCAGGTGGTGGCTGTTGCACAGTGGTGTACAATCCCATGGGTGGGGTAGCTCACTGGTCAGCCTCAGTAGGGCCATGGGATCCCTCATCACATACTCCAAGACTAGCTACGTACACATTACTGTGACACATTCCAGGGTGTACCACAAGGCATTATGGTGGTATGTCAGTAGTCGATGGCAACACCCACATCTGCTCTCACATACAACAGTCACTCAGGAACATTACAGACCCAGGTGATGTTGGCAGCATGCTGGGGGATGGATTCACTGCTAACATTATACCCTCTCACTCACCACAGGGCCATAATCCATGCAGGAACATTGCGGTACTAACCTGTACTCTATATGTCCTGGGACACTGGCCCCATGTCACCTTCCAAAGTCCCAGGCTGTGATGTCCACAAACCTCTGAATGACATGTCTCCCCACTAGGCCACCATATTCAGTAATAGCCTTGTATCAGACATTGTGGCCCCTGAATGGCACAAAGCAACATTTATCACACTCCACACAGGTGGCACCACAATGCACAAGTGGGACTATAGTCCTACACACCTGACTGGACTGTTTTGCATGGCTATGGGGCACACCATCAAGGACGTCATTCACAGGGACATTGTTGGGCTCCTGTCCTTTGATGCCACCCGGGTTGGACTTGTTAGGGCCAAAGCATGGCCCCTACACCTGATGGACTCCTTTCATACAGTTACCAGGGTAGCTGATGATGGTACGGGAGTCCACACATCCTACATTATCCTCTCATAGCCTTTCAGCACCTTTCTCCATTCTGGTATTGACAACATACACATCCACCTGCACATAGTACCCTATGTCTCAGGATGTTATGCAACGTGGCTCATGGACAGGACACACACAATGGCGGTAGCATACCATAGTACCTACTGCATTTCAGTTACATTTGGCATACCACAGTCCTCAGTCATTGGGCCCCTCATGTTCAGTATATGCTTCCCTGAGGTACAGGCTAGCACAGAGGGACTTTCCCTGCCTAGCTTTACAACCCCTGCATACAAAGCACCATGATTGATCCACCAACTGATACTGACTCCATCCATACGGGTGTCACTGTGACAGATACCTGATATGAATATCATGGCCTCAAGCTGCATGACACAAGGTGCATGAACATCACCTTTGCATTACACCATTCACCCACTGACTATCACATAGGTGGTAGTCCCCTACATACATGTCACATTGTACATGTTTGTAGTACACACGTATGTCACACCCACTCCTGTGTTTACCGTATTGCCACTGTGGCATGGATATCCTTCTACGTGGCCACACTTATCTGTACTGGGTTTGTAGCTGGTACATAGGCACCCATTGTACATCTGAACTAAAGACTTCTACACACATTCAAGGGTACACCACCCCATTTAGGGTGTACCTTACACAACAGCTACAGCTTTACATACCACACCATTAACACGCCATGATGTTTATTGAGCTCCGACAGTTAAAGTATGCGGCTGAACTACAGACACCACGTCTGTACTCATTTGCATACTACATACTCAGGGGTGACCTCTGCTGAACAGACAGAGCCCATGTCCACAACAATATTAATGGATATACTCCACATACGCGACATAAGCAAAAGCCACTGTGAGCAACATGCTCATGGATATGTGCACACACGCAACAATGAGTGGGATGTGCTTGAGGGTTACATTCCCAAACCAGACACTCACTATGCTTTGGAACATGAGTCCTATGTACATCACACAGGGACACTCAGTAGCACTGTTCATGTGATACCTCCCTTGGTGGTTGGGAGACTCATGTACACCAGGGATCACTGCAGTGGCTGTACTGTGCAGCGGTGCAGGTAACACATGGCTCTGCTCTTCACAGGAAACTACCCTAGAGATGTGCCACTGGTGTGAACACTATAGTTGTGCTTACACATGGACTTGCCAGACTGCATAGTACCCCACTATGAACCTGTGAAGCTATTACATGTCCTTTGTGCATAGTTACTTGGTAGCCCTTCCATTTAGATTAGCTATCATGCTATTGCAATGTCCCATGCCTACAAGCCATATGTATCCTGTTATTGTACATGCCAATAGACGATACCTTTGGTATGCATGATATGCCTGTTATGCTGTGTAGAATATCTGACATATCTACCTACAATGCTATACATTACACATATTTCACAAGGTATCCCATAATGCAAAGCATACTTGCACAGCGGGACCACCTTAGACATGTCATTGTCATTATATGCCCATACACATGCCTACTGTGACAGTATATCAACATATACTATCCCCTGCTATGGCACATACTTGTTGGACATACCCTACCACTGATGGTGGGTTGTATGGAATTGTTCTGTTTAAAGCCCTCATGTAGCATCCCTTGTGGTGTCTGTGATGTGTACCTTGTGGCCCACTGCTGGACGCACAGTGTCTACATGCGTTAGTATGCTCAGCAAGACATCACTACATAAATACCTTTTCCCACTTTATGCATTGCAGACACTTTTAATTAATGCAAACCAGGCTATACATACAGTAAATAATTAATAAAAAACATGCTATACATAAACGTACATACCGAGTGTTCTACATACCTTGTTATTGTTACAGACTTTTGTCTCTATCTCTCTCACACTGCTTAAACAGGTATTTTGTATGAGCATACGGTTTGTATGTCTGGCAAGTCATCCTTATATAAGTCGATACCTGTAACATGTGGTTTCCTCCCGCCAATTGGTTTTCCTGAGTGACTAATTACTTGCATATCAGCTGTGCAGTTACTCCATTCACCAATTACGCGGCAACAGTTGGGTATAATTGAATTCTCCACTTGGGCATTGCCCATTTGCCCTACCTTCGGGGAGATGGCCTGTATTGTGTTTTGTATGTGTAATTGCAACTGCTATGCATAGAGACAATTATACTTTGGATTCATGTCCCCCGTGGATTGTGTGTGACTGCTAGAGTATGTGGTTCAACATGTGGGTGTACCTGTCATCCCAACGTTTGATAACGGACTATTGCAAACAAAATCTGTAACATCGCCGTTTGTTCCATTATATAATGGCTGCAATTTTGCATGGCGCCTTTAACTGTGTCTCTCACAAGGTATGTTGATGGTTCTGCAGATGTAATTGACTGACTGGATGTTTGTGCTGTTATTGCAGTCTGTATTGCTATTGTTTCTAGTGTGGGGGATGTTGTTGAGTGTACGTAGCATATACAGGTTTGTGGGGCTTGCATTTATACATATTCCAGATATATGTGTGTGGGCCCCGTCCCTAATTAAAGAGCTATCAGTTAGTAGACTTATATTATGGGATTGTACATTGGGCCATCGTTAATTGGTTTCTATATAGTATGCAGGTGAGGTTGCTACTTCCATACCTCCAGAATTGCAGCGATATGTAAAGGGATATTTCTAAATGACAGCTATGCCGTGTATTTCTGTCCTAGATATTTGCAGTCATTGCAGTTGTGTTGGTAACATAACCTCTTTGCCATGGGTTGCCACCTTTTCATATGGCCATTGTTGGACACTTGCGGGACGCACAGCGGTGTTTACAGGCCAACACATAGCCACGGTCAGTACACAGGTTAGCACATACTTTTATCCTCAATACATACCTATTGTGGGACTTTGGCTACTTATCATATTGCATGTAACATTTACGTTTCCTACATACAGGCATAACTATTTAATGCAACTATTACATTATATATGGGACATATTAATGTCCTACAATCCCGGACATTTGCCCTTTGTAATGATTAATGTCAGGACACACCTGCCCAGGGAGGGGTTGTCCCTCCTAATGTGGGTGAGGTGGTAACCGTATTCCTATGGCTAGCTATACCCACACCTACCGTAATGATCTACCTCCGAGTTGGCACTAACAGACACATGATGCGGACACACACACACACATTACAGTCACACGGGGACGCACACAGCACCCTCAACACACACATACACAGACTACGGCACTCACAAACACAGTTGAACACAGTACCTACGTGGACCGCAACACCGGCAGCAGTAACTAAATGTCCCTTCATATCATCATACTATTACTCGCGGTTGTACTGTTCCGGTACTATGTTCTTTCAGTCTTTCAGCCTTGTGTGTACGCATGTCAGTATGTTACACATTCCATAGTTGGCGGTATCCTATTTATTTGTACCTCCAAGGTGTTATGAATGTCGTTGACCTATCTATATATATATTTGCAGATATCGCTGAATCCGTATATATCAACACATATCACTCTATCGCCCTTTCTATCTGTATTATATATATGTATATATGTGTACATATATATATATATATATATATATATATATATATATATATATATAAATAAAATGGGGAAAGTGACAGGCAAGCTACACCTTTCATTGTGTACTTGGTGTATACTGTTTCCTGGACTCCACACGTTTGTGTCTGTACCTGTCACATTACACCCCTGCCATAGGTTAGGGTTACCAGCTGTCCCACTCTGCGAGGGACAGTCACTCTTTGGGCAGTTGTGTCCTGCATAATGTTTGTAAACATGGCAAATGTCCTGAGATTTTAGAACATACTTATTTCCTATAGTTTATGTAATAGTTGCATAAAATAGTTATTCTGTATCTGAACCACCTATATGTTCTAGAAACAGAATAAGTAAGCAAACATTACAAGGATGAGCTTTTATCTAGGCAAAACAGTGAAGTTCTCAATTTCGTACTGGCCGGGTGTATGTGTCAGCCTGCAGACATCTGACGTATGTCCCACATTGGTCATTTGAAGAGGTGGCAAACCTACCATAGGTACATCTTGGCTAGCAATAGTGTTAGGTGATTCTATACATGATTGCGTGTTCTACTCCTGGCAATGGTTGTTTTACCCTTCAGAGCAGGTGCTATTAGTACAGGGTTGATTAATGCTGGTTTCACCTGTTCTGGACATCATTGACCGTGATCTGCGTGATATTCGGAGAAGCTTATCCCTGTTTCGCGCATATCCATATAGTCATATTTAAACGTCGCTTACCAACAGTGGGCAATGCATATTCTCACTAACGTGTGCTACACATATGATCTGATGACCTGCATCTGACATGCATTACTCGTGCCTTCGGGATTACGTTACATCCCTTGCAGAATGTGGGACTGGGAACATGCATGACGGTCACTGCATTTAACACATGGCCATCTGGGATTTGTACACGTGTTATGTCATTTTGTACATGGAGTATACTACGGCTGTTACTCCATACTGAGCTCGCATGGGTAACTCAGTTAGTTTACATATTGCTGAGTCCAGTTAATGGTATGTCCATGTGATGTTTACTGGATGTGTTCTGGCATTGGGTATGTATATCACAGTGAGCCACACACGATACTGTGCTACACCTTCAAACAACCATAGGTGGAGCATGCTGGGGTGACGAATACTGTCATGGGTACACCCCATGCCTTGACACAACATCCATGATTATATTATGTGGAGCCCCTCATTAACACAGCAGGGACTCCGTGCTGAGTGTGTGCAGAACAGTGCTTACGCACATGTGCTCCCACAATTGCCTCTGCTCCACTAAGCGACAGTTGGCTACTCGATGTTGTGGCGATAGCAGACACTGTTTGCTCCATTTGGTGTATGGCCTCTGATAAAAATCGGCTGTGTACCTACCGATATACCTGGGAACCTATACACACAGCACCACCATATGCTGATAGGCGCATGTACTGTTCAGGTGTTGACATTCCGTGTTCCGATAGCTGTTGTGTGTACAATGTTTGAGGGCTGCCTATGTAGGATTCACACAGTGGGCCACCTATACATTACAATTTACAGGTGGTTGTGTTTGTGTGCCATCCATTTTACTGTGTGTGCAGGTGGAGTGTTGTGTCAGTCCATAGGGGCTTACACTGTCAGAGTATGTGCTATACGTTCCCTCTTTGCCAAGGCGTAGGCATATTGGGCACACCTCCGTCTGCCTACTGGGGCTGGCACAGTGTGTTCATGGTCTGAATCCCCCTGTGCCTGTGATGGCCTTGGCAATTGTGGTGGGCTATGAGGGCCTTCACCATTTTGTCCCTGCTGCAGCTTTTTCCACAGGATCATATTATGTAGCATGGCACATACTATGACGATGTGGGCACATGTGCCTGGAGAGTACTGCTAGGCTCCACCAGATGTGTCCAAGCACCAGAACCGTGATTTCAGCATCCCGAACACACGCTCTATGATGATTCTGGTTTGTGCATGTGCCTCATTATGGGGTTCTTGCATGGGTGTATGTGCATTTCTGATGGGAGTCATCATCCACGGCTCCAGTGCATAGCCAGCATCCCCCACAAGGTGGCCATGTGGGATGCCCCCCCTGACAAATACCTGATACAGCTGTGAGGCATGCCAGATATGGGAGTCATGGTAGCTTCCAGGGCTGCCAGCACACACATCCATGACAATGCCCTGGGCATTGCACATGACCTGGCAGTTGATGGAGTGGAATACCTTGCGGTTTATGTAGTGCCTACCATGATCACCGGGTGACTTGATTTGTATGTGCGTGCAGTCTATCGCACCCAGTACCTCTGGGTAGTGTACCACATGGTGGAAGTGACACATATTGCTGGCCAACTCCTCCTGTGTTCGGGGGAAGTATATATGCTCATTGGCATGTGGTAACATGGCATCCAGGAACTGGTGTAGTACCCTGGATGCTGATTCCTATGAGATACCCATTATATCTCCAGTCGGCCTTTGAAAGGTACCTGTGGCTAGTATTCACAAGCTTACACATACCTTCATGACCACTGGGATGGGTTCCCCTCTGTTGTTTCTGGTTCTCAGGCGTGGCCGGCACATCTCCACTATTTGCTGTAGGATGTCCCTGTCCACCCTGTAACGCTCTACTATCTCCAGATCATGTAGCCCCTGGTAGGTTACCCTTGGTCTGAACACTCTTCTCCTCCTCCAGGGCCTGTGGTGGTTGTCGGCATCATCCTCCACAACACCGTCAGTCTCTAACACATGCTGATGAATCACGGCTATGGCAGCTCCCAACATGTACATTTTAAAAGTTCCCCGTGTGTTTACATCTATGGTGCAGTGTTTGGGAATACAAAGGTGTGTGTAGGGTGCTTTCACACTTTATACTATTGTGCTGTGAACACCGATGATGTCATAGGGTGTGTATGTATGATGATAGCTACAGGGTATCTTATGTGTTTTACTACCGGAACTACTATTGGGGTGCCTTTGGTGTTGAATTACATATGGCTGACGTGGATTACCTCTTGACCTTCCCTTTACATTTCTGCACGTTCCACCTTCCATTTTCTGGCATGCATCCAGCAGCCTGCTTTCATTTGTACTGTCCTAGACCTGGCGTATCTTGCGTAATGTGTGCTATTGCCAGTCTACTGTCGGTTTGCTTTGCTCTGCTATGACAGATCTCCTATCTTTGCAATCCAATGCCTCCCCTCCTTTCTTTGCATTCCAATGCCTCCCCTATCCTGTTTTGCAGGTTTCTGCAAGCAGACTTGTCAGCTGCCGTCGACTGGCCACCGTGATTTGATTGGTGCTGATTGCTCATTAGTACTCCAATTACCCTACTTCGGCATTTCCTTCGTTCTTCCCCTGACCTTCCTGTTTGTGCTATTGTTCGCAGCATGTGCATCTGCTTACTGAGTTTCGAGCATGTTTTTCATCCCCGTACACATACGCTTTTGGGCACCATGTGTGCTCTCAGCTAAACGATTCTATACCTTCCTCCCCACCCCTGTCCTGCAGCTTTGCTTAGCAATGGCCAGGCCAGATATGCATTGCTCCAATGTGCTTACTGCTACAGTGGCACACCCCTCTGCTGCTGTCATGTATCTCCTCTGAGCCACTCCTTGGTGTTATAGCACTGCGCTGTATGGTACAACCTTCATCCGGTGGGACATTTGCGATTCAGTATTATCTGCCTCATTTGCATGGCATTGACTACTAATTCATAGTTACTGCACCAAACACTGTCGCAGGCCCTTAGCAACCCTTGCACCTTGGTTGTGGTATTCCATGCCTACCATTGTGTATTATGGTGTAAACCTGATTTGTATTACATTGTGATTTTATGACATTTTTATATAATTTCTTTATGTTCCGGTTTGCGCACACATGCCCTGCGGTTGTACTGTGCGTTACTGTGGACATGACATTAAATGTTGTTTTTTAGGTGTTGTGTATCTTTTCTTATGCCATTGGCTGTGTATTTCACCATTGGCATATGTTAACTTTGTAATACATGAGTCTGGTCTGCTTCCATAGCTCCGATGTTCTGTTTGGGGAAATGTAAACCGTGTTTTTTGGTTTACATTTCCGTGGGCTTACGCTACACCTGCACCACTTCATGAATCACTATCTGCCTTCATTTGCATGGTGCGACACTGCACATGGGGTGATTAGCATACCTATGCCAAGGGCTGCGCAGTTCTGGTGTACGCTGGTGGTGCACGTAGTATTGGATCGTACCTGAATCACTCGACGGCCATATTTGGTGTTATTCCACCTACGCCTGGCACAAGCTTCATGAATCCCGGGGAAGATGTACAAACATGATAGGTGCTAAAAGCATTACTTCATTTTGTGAAAAAACATGGAACATTAAACATAACAGTAAAGCATTATAGGGATTAATAACATACTGGAGGTCTTTAAAGTGTTTTCAACAAATTGAATTTGTGTAAAAAAGAGAAGAAAATAACATCATTAGATAACCTTTAGGAAAAATAACATTTTGTGCCATCAATTTCACTAGGATTATAAAAGTGTAGATTGAATGCTGCAGAAGAAAATGGAGATATTATAGATGAGTTAGAGCGAGAGAGAGAGGAGGAAAAATGTAGTTGAAGTGTATTGGTCATGTTTAAAAAAAAATCTTTTTTTGCAATTAATTTAGTTTCCAGTTGTATTCCTTGTGATTTTGGAAAAATTAAGATTATAGTGTCTTGTTAGATTTTTGTCAAGATTCACTATTATCTCAGTTTTTCTCTAAAACTTCACTCACAAAATAATGTTGTTGTAGGTACTGAGTAATGATTAATATACAACTGCAAAGTGTTATGGGTAATTAACAGCAATGTACCTTTTTAGAGGAGTTGCTTTGTATCTTCATTGTGGTTTCCCTACTACATTATCATTTGTTAATTTTCACTGAGAAGTGTTCTATCTGCAAGACCTAAATGGCAACTTATTTTTCTAGGAAGTAAGAAACTATGTCTGATGCATGTAATATAAAAATACAGTAGTTTATATATTAGTCCAGTTGTGAGGCATTGTGAGTTCAGTCTTGTGTGATGTCATGATGACTAGGATTTATTTCCCTTTTCAGTAAAATAAAATGCCAAAACAACATAATTTTGCCTCTAAAAATGTATTATTTGTTACTGTATATATGTAACAAAGATTATATCCAACTCAAAGGGTTTAGTTCTTATATTTGCTTTCATTAAAGTCCAATCAACTTTAATAAGGGGGGAGAGAAAGAGAGGCACAAATTAATTTATAAAAAGGTTATGTAAAATAGGTTATCTAAAAATCTAGAGTTCTGGTCACTGTCTCTGGTAATATAGTTTATGAGTTAAAACAAAAGGGCAATGCTACCAGCCTTGAGGTACATAGGTTTATAAGCTCATAGTTAGGTACTAGGCTATCTGCCCAAAGGCATTTATAAGCCTAGCCAGAATGTGTTGCCTTTTGCCACCCCCTTAGATTTGTTCCCTGTGCAGCAGAGCCATTGAAGTGATCCCTGGGGTAAACTTTGTTTCCCATCCACCTGCCAAGGTTTATCTTGAAGAGAGTTAGTGAGGACCTATGCCTAATGTAGATTGTGTCTCTGGGACAGGAATCTATCCCTCCAGCACATCCTATTTATTGTTGTGGTGAGGTTTAGATCCCTGGAGAGTGTGGCTAGAGGGGATATGGTTTTCTTTAGGTGGAGCATGTCCATCAGTTCTGGGTTGGACATGGCCTTGTATGTCAGGCAGGGATCACCTCTGAGTAGGCGGTATGCAACCAAGTACAGCTGGAGTTTCTTCAATCAAGCTGCATAGGGCATCTGTTTGAGGCCACTGATCCTCTTGGTGAGGTACTTCTGTGGTCTTTCCAGTTGTTGCAGGTGTCTTGTAAGGTACATCCCAAATGGGGCATTGTACTCTATGATGGGTCTGATGGGTGATGCATAGAGGGGCCCAATGACCTCTTTTGATCTGGATGCAAACCCTTTTGTGATTAGGTGGGCCACACAGAAGGATTTTCTAACCACTTTGGCAATGTGATTATCAAAGGAGAGGTTACTATCTACTTGGGTCCCCAGATCCCTTATTACATCTTCTGTATTTAGGGGGCTTCCACCTATGTGGTAGTTTGTGGGTACTTTGTTTTTTCCAAAGGGAATGACTATGCACTTTTTGGCATTTAGCTCGAGGTCATGGTTTTGACACCAGGTATCTGTCTCAGTGAGACCCTTTTGGAGGATGTCTGTGTCAGCCGGAGAGTCAATTATAGCCCCTAGTTTGCAGTCTTCTGTGAACTTGGTCAGCCATAGTCCTCCTGTGCTTGCCTGTACCTCTGAGAAGTATATGCCGAACAGGAGGGGTCCTAGGACTAAGCCCTGGTGAACGCCACTTGTAACCAGTTTAAAGTCAGACCTAACTCCCGCAACTCTTACCATGTGGGTTTTGTCCGTGAGCCAGTTGGTAACCCATCTCATGACATAGGGGTTTATGTTCAGGCTGGTGAGCTTGTCTATAAAACATGAGTGGGGAATGGTGTCAAAGGCCTTTGCGAGGTCTAGTTAAGCTGTGTGGACCACCTTTCCCTCATCTGTAGCCTTGTAACTGTCTCAAAGAAGTCCACCAGGTTTAGGAGGCATGATCTGCCCTTAAGAAAGTCGATCTGGGTAGGGTCCAGTGTTTGGATGTTTTCAATGTCTCTGTTAATGAGATCCATGATGACACACTCCTTAGCTTTGCAGACCAAGCTAGTCAGGCTTATAGGGTGATAGCTCCCAGGGTCCGTTGTGGCTCCACCTTTGTTGACTGGAATAACTGTTGCTGTGTGCCACTCTGTAGGCACATAGCCTGTGGAGAGGCTGAGTTTAAACAGTGTGTTTAGGTGAGGGGTTAATTCATCTTTGAGCTCATGTAGGACGCAGCTTGGGACACCGTCCAGTCCCATTGATGCTGTGTTTTTGGCTTTGGAGAGGGCTGTTTTAACCTGAATGTCTGTTATTTCAGGGGCACTACATTCTTCTTGTATAGTTATAGGCCCTTTTGGGAGTGAGAAGGGGTGAAGTTTGCACTGAACCTGTCTGCCAGGATGTTGGCTATTTCGGTCAGTTCAGTGTATTTTGTGCTATTCTGCACTAACTCCGAGCAGATCTGAGACTTGCCACTTAGATTCTTGACATAGCTAAAGAATGCCTTGTGGTTATCTTTGGAATCCATGGCAATTTTTCTTTCAAAGCTAGCCTTGGATGGTTTTATGAGGGAACGTAGTTTCTTGCTGATACTGATCAGGGATGTCTTCCCTTCTTGGGATTTTACTCTTTTCTGTACTAGTTTCCTCCTTCTATTATATAGATTGTTTATGGCAGGGGTCCACCAGACTGGTTTCCTTTTCTTGGAGGAGTAAGTCTTGGTGTTGTTTGGGATAGCACAATCCATGCATTCTTGTAGGTGCCCGTAGAGTGCATTAGTAAAGGATTTTGCAGCTTAGACAGCATTATCCTTTAGCATGGGGGCTTTGAAACTTCCCACCTTGGTGTTAAGTAATGTGAAGTTTTCTTTTGAAAAATTTTTCACAGTGGTTTCTTTGACCGGGGGTGGTGGCGGAATGTAGATATCCAGAGTGATTAGTTTATGGTCAGATCTAACCAGCAAGGGGTTGACCTCCGGTGTGGAACACAGGTCACCCATGTTGGTGATGACCAGGTCCAATATGTTGTCACCTCTGGTGGGGGTGTTGACCAGTTGATCCAGGGCGTTTGAGTTTATAAATTCTAGGAAATGTTTGGCAAGGGAGTTTGTACATGAGTAGTTCTCCCAGTTAATGTTTAGGTAATTGAAATCACCCAATATCAGGGTGTTTGGTAGGACCTTTATGTTTCCCAGTGTTTCCAGGAATGTGGAGTGGGGGTCCTGGGACATGGTGGGTGATCTGTAGCAAGCTATAATTTGAATAGCAGTTTTTCCCGTTGTTAGTTGCATGTGGATGATCTCTGAAGCATCGTGCTGTGCCACTAACCTGGAGGTGTGGGTATCCTTGATGAATATGAATACTCCCCCACCTTTTGTATTTTGGTCCAGGTTTTGTGGCCAAAATGTATGGTATGAGTTCTAGTCTGGTAGTGCTAGGGTGCTCTCTGGTGCCTTAAACGAGGTTTCTGTTACTGCACATATATAGATTTTCTCCATACTGAGAAGTGCCACAAGTGCATGCATTTTGAGGTTTAGACTTCTGGCATTGAGTAGCATTACCCTCAGTTTTTTGTTACTTGTGCTATTTTCGGCGGTGGGTTTGTCTTTGAGCTTTGCCTAAAAAAGGCACTAAGGGGGTGGCAAGAGCCTTGGCCAGTATTCGAAAGTCTAAGGGTGACAGGTGCAAGCCGTCTCTAGCGAAGTAGCCTGGCTTGTCGAGTATTTCATCCCAGGCTGACAGACATTGGATCCCCTTTGAATGACACCAGAAGCTTAGCCAATTGTTGAAATTTATAATTTTTTCTCTATATCGTGGTATCATTCTTGGTGAGGGCAGGATGCTACTCAGGGTCAGGGTCATACCGGCCTGGCCTACATGATCGGAGAGCTCCTCCATGTCTCTTTTCATGTAGTGCAGGGAGGTACGGCTCAGGTCATTATTTTGTATTTTTAGATTTAGACTCCTGCCTAACCTGATACTATTAGCTATATAGGTGGTGGCCCGTCCCATTACTATCTTATGCCAACCACTGTAATACATCTCATATGAGTAACATATATTTTAGCTTTTTCTTCTTCTACTTTATGTCCCTACATCAGTAGAAAACTCAACATCCTGTTAATTTACTTTACAAGAAACATTCTTCTGTAATAGCTACCTACAGCTAATCACAACTATAATATCACATGAGTAGAAATAATTTAACTTCCTTCCTCATGTCCCTCCGTAAGAATACTGCATGTCTAGATCATTATCTCATATTTAGTATGTGGTTTTCACAATCTCTGTCCATAAATTGTATGACTAACATCAAGGTACAAATATTGCTTGTGACATTTTCTTTAACGTTATTATACTGGCTATTAAGCTATCTCACAATAGTTAATAGGTTACTTCCACTACATAGTCATACACAAATAATGTTACATTTATATAACAAAAAGCACATTTGCAATTATAAGCAGTAATTATCATGCTAATCTGATTATTAATAAAGCAATCATCATGCAATAACTATACATTTTTGTTTGGATCTTATCAAAAAGTCATATGTGACAATCACAAAACTATTCAGTAAAAAGAGACAAATTTCTTCTCTCCAGTAAACTGATTTTCGTGTCTATTGTCATATCCATAACCATTATATCTTCAGATGACATCCATGCTATCTCAGGGTCTATTCACTCAACCACTTAAAAAAGTAAAAACTGAGCATTTGCAGCTGGCTTCAGTTTAAGTCCTTATGATCTCTACATTATCTAAAAATCAACCACACAACAGAGCCCTAGTTAAAACACGTTTGCCTTTCATTGGTTAAAACAACTCTTCATTTACTGATAAAATACCATGAACTAGGAATGGTGACTGGAATTTTAATTCATGTAAAGGAAACCATAAATATTTCTCCAAACTTTACTTCTAATGTAACTCTGTAAGTGGTAGGGTTCCTAACTTGATTATTTCTCAGACCAACTAGGCAGTCCAATCAAACTACAGGTAATTGCATTACATATCCAACTTTATCTCTAGACAGTTTAAGAAATCACTAACAATACTCTTAATTAAACATCTAAATGTAATAATACTAGGTAGTCTAAACCTAGACCAAGAACTGGATAGTCTATTAAAAGTACAATTTACCTGGTTCTTTGAAAAGAACAACATTGGACAATTAGTTTCAGAAGTCACTAAGTGCAATCATTTAGGGAGGAATTATTCAATGGGTGTCATCCTTGCCAACATGCTACACAAACTATTCAGAGTTCATATTTTGTTTAACTACATGAGTGATTTTCCTACACATTTCACCTCTTTGTGTTTAGAAAATAGGAAGCTGTTAATTGCAAATAATCTAACTCATTCTATCTTGAAACAACGATTTAAATTTATAGAGTAGTCCAAATTTATATAACTATGCTAATCTCGGTTTCTCCCATTCCATTTTTTACAATTTGCTCAAGGAGCACATGACAGAAAGTCCAGTTAGACTTGCACACCATTGGAAAGAGCAGTAAATAGAGTGAAAGGAAGATGCTGTCTGTCCAGAAGAAAATGATCTAAGGGAAGAGCTGCTTGATTTAATATAGATGGCTAAACTTATTAAGTTAGATCAAAGGGATAGATTGCAGAAAGTTAATAGATCCAAATTATTAGAAGACTGGTAAAACAGGAAAACAGCAATTGGGACTGTTAAGAGAAATTCATGTGATGTAACAGAAATAAATAGGATAGGATACATTACTGTGCAGCTAAACTAATAAAAAATAAAGTGTTTCCACAGAACTGTATAGAAAGCCAAGGAAAGGAAGTGATCAAGTGGAATACCACCATGGAAGTACTGGATAAAGGAAACTATAAAGCAACTAAGACAAGAAGGTATCACTGTTAGAATACAGAAAATAGAACAGATCAAAAATCCTAGAAAGATAGGTATAATAAAAGCAACACACAGCAGGATTTATCATACACTTCTTCTTTAGGCTTTTCCCAGTTAGGGGTTGCCACAGCAGATCACCTGTCTGCTCATGATTGGCAGTGGAGTTTTACAGTGTCAAGTTGCCAGCCCGATACCCAACCTTCCACAGAAGGCACACACACTCACACCTAGGGCCAATTTTACAGTGTCCCAATCTACCTACAGCATGTCTTTGGGAGAAAACCAGAGCACCCAGAGGAAACCCGCATGACCACAGGGAGGACATGCAGACTCCACACAGAAGGCACCCCAGATGAGAATCGAACCAGAGAATCTCTTGCTGGGAGGTGGAAATGCTAACCACTGCACCACCGTGGCCGCGCACCAGGATTTATCATACACTAATCCAAGTAAAAAAAAAATAGAAAGTTTCCAGA
Organism: Protopterus annectens; assembly: GCF_019279795.1. Classification (NCBI taxonomy): domain Eukaryota; kingdom Metazoa; phylum Chordata; order Ceratodontiformes; family Protopteridae; genus Protopterus; species Protopterus annectens. Next base: position 1,694,582,708 of record NC_056737.1, on the reverse strand, counting down.
TAAAAACAAAGGGAAAGTGCAAAATACGCAAGCAATTCAATGATGACCCATTAAAAGGTTCTATAGAGAACTGGGAAACAAAGGGAAATAAAGCAAAAAGAATAGAAATGCTGCAAGAAAGAAGAAGTAGATACATTTTAGGGAAGAATTTATGAATACCATTTTGAACATAACAAAGATGTGAAATAAATAAAAAATATTGAAATAAGCAATAAGAAGCTTTAGGTAACATTCAGAGAAATTGATGCATAATTAAGAAAAGCTTCCAACTATAAATCCCTGGGCCCATATACAGAACTTATCTCCTTGCTTAAAGCATTAACAAATGTAAACAAAGATTTAGCCTTAAGTATAATTAGTTGAAGTAAATCCTAAACAGACTCCATCCTGGTTAACCAATGGCATATTTAGGCCTTGGTGCAGAGGCGCATGCCCCCCCCCCCCTCACACACACACACACACACACACACTTTTAAACCACAATCCGAACTGGCACCAGAAAAAAAAAAAAGAAAAGAAAAAGCATTCTAAAATGTTTTTGTTAAAATAGGAAAATGTGCCGCCAAGAAGGTACACTGTTCAGTGTGATCCTCATTTTGCAGTTCATTTTTTTTCCCATGTCAACCCACACTTGATTCTTTATTTATTTATTTTTTTACATGTCATAGTCACAGCCAGATCCAGCACTATGTGACGTAGAGAACTTGCCTAGGGCCCCTCTGGCTTATAGGTGATTGCCACAACATTTAATTTAAACAAACAAACAAAAAAATACATTTGTACTTTAAGGATGCACTATATGTGAAAATTCTTCTTTAAGGATGCACCCATTCTGTAAGTGTGGCTTTGTGTGCATTATACTAAAGATGCACACATGATAATACAGATTTAAATATTGGAAGTGGCTGCTTTCCTGCTTGATTTTAAATGAGGAATTGGAAAACCGAGTGTGTGATTGAGTGACCTGTTCAGTTGGTGAGTGAAATGAGAAGTGTGTATCCATCAGTACTGAGATGAGCAAGGTATGAGCGTTCATTCAGTGGATGAGTGAGAAGACAGTGGTGTGTGTTTGTGTGTCTGTTCAGAAGGTGAGTGAGATGTGAGAGTTGTGTGTGTCCATTCATTAGGTGAGTGAGATGAGAGGTGTATCTGTCCTTTCTTTCATTTAGAAGGTAAATGAAATGAAAGAGGTGTATGTGTCTGTTCAGTACATGAGTAAGATGAGAGAGATGTGTATGTGTGTGTTTGTGTGTGTTCAATAGGTGAATGAAGTGAGAGAGGTGTGTGTGTGTGTGTGTGTGTGTGTGTGTGTGTGTGTGTGTGTGTGTGTGTGTGTGTGTGTGTGTGTGTGTGTATGTGTGTGTGTGTGTGTGTGTGTGTGTGTGTGTGTGTGTGTGTGTGTATGTGTGTGTGTGTGTGTGTGTGTGTGTGTGGGTGTCCATTCAGTAGGTAAGTGTGCTCTACTTCCTTACATCTCAACTTCTATTTCCGTCATCTACTGTCAAGTCTGTGCCCCCACACTTCTGCAAATTCCTGGATCCGCCACTGTTAACAACAAGAAAAATGATGCTCCTCTTTAAGAGTGAGCCTGCAAGCAATCCTAAGAACTATAGACCAATTGCTTACCTTGCAAAGATATATAAATAATGCACTGGAAGTGATGCAGAGAAGAGCTTGTAGCCATTTACAAAAAATCCAATCATAACAATATCACAATAAGGTAAGAAAAAAAAGTATTATAGAACAAATTATCATTTATTCTTAAACAAAGCCATAATGGAGACCCATAAAAAGGAAAGAACTATAATATGGCATGGATAGATTGCAAAAAATAATATTCAACATGAATCCTTCATTTATAGATAATGGAAGTTTACAGATATGTAAGATATATTCTACATTGAACATTTCCATTTGCAGCTAGGCTATGGCAAAGGACAGACATTATCCTACAATCATTCAAAGGTGGGTATCCTGGAGTGATTCTTTCTCACTACTGTTCTGTCAATTATTAGGAAGGTCTTCAAACCTTGAATCTTAGTTACTTGTAAAAAATCTAAAAAATAATCAGAACCCTATGCAAAAATAAATACTATAATAAGTCACAAAAAATGATTAGTGTAACCACACACACACACACACACACACACACACACACACACACACACACACACACACACACACACACGTGTGTGTTTCTGTAGTATAGTTAAATAAGTGCAACTCATCTAAAGGCTGTGTTTAACTAGTCACCATGACTTTGGTATGGGGATCTGAGGTGGGGCAGCACTAGGCCCCAGGGATAACTCATCTGTGAAGTGCCTTAAAGGCACTGGCAGCACTACAAGGATCAGGGATGGGGAAATACTAGGTACCAGGAATACATTTTCTTTAAGTGCCTTAACAGCACAAAAAAAGGATGGGGATAGGGGAGCACTTGACACCATGGATACAATTTTTTCAAGTTCCTTAATTTCACCGACAGCAGTATGGGGATCAGGGAGATTGGGGAGAGCAGTAGCCACCAGTGATTAATCTAAAGACTTGTGCTATAACAGCATGTAAAAAAATTACTGGAATCAGGGGGTGGGGGAAACACTAGCCACCAGAGACTATTCAACAGCAAAGTGCCCTAACTGCATCAACTTCAGGATGGGGATTGGGGGTATGGGGAACCAAGGGAGGGTCGCAGGGACAGGTATGGAGACTGCAATGTGAGTGTGCATATGCCTACATGAGCAGCAGTGTATTACCATGGTATGAAGATCAAGAATGATATGTACATCATGGTAGTAACTCTGATTCAGAGACATGCAAATTAGCCAATAACGAGGTCTTACCTCTTCATGGTTAATATGTCTCTGAATCAGAAAATACTGCAATGTGAAAGGAGGGCCTTTGTAGCAAAAGCCATATGGCTTATGCCAAACCCTTTAAAGAAATCCCTGGACTGTTTAGCAATTAATGCAGAGGATTAGGGTTACAAGCTATTAACAAGCTGCTTCCTGTGATCCAGGGTTTGATTCTCTCAGCCTACATTTGCCTAACTGTCTGACTGTGTGACGCTGAGCAAGTCCTTTAAGCAGGCAATGCATATATTTATACATTTCAGTCTCATTTTAAAATTTTACTTTCATTTTTAATTTCTGAAGTGAAGTCAAAGTAATCTTAGTTTTGCTGTTTGATATTTAAAAATCTTCTAGGATGATTCATCAAGGAATGACATTATGATGAACCACTTTAATGATTTAAACTGGTCTGAAACTCAACACATTGAAAAAAATCATTTTAAGCTGCCTCTGTTATCAGCCCCATTCTGCCCATTCTGGTTCCAGTTATTCCCCATCCCTAGCACAAGTATCAGCTGAAAAAGACTATCGTTAATGCAGAAATCTATCTGGTTATTTTCTTATATATATATTTGCCTTACATCCCTGCACATGACCGTTAAGACTGAGAAAGGTGGGACTTTCAATAGGTTGTCTACACTGAGTTGTCTCTCTTCTCCCAAACAACGTATGCTGACAAGTATCCCTAACCATCAACCTCAAAGCATGGGAGGTGTTTTTTTCAGTCACCACAAAAGAAATCTAGTCATCCCCATAGGAGTCCCAAGCACAACAACCACCCTCCCTCAGAGAGAGATAGAGAGGGAGATTTCCAGCAGGCCTTGACCTTCACTCTTCTCTTTCTACCTCCCTCGGTATCAGGGTGTCTAATCAAACCTCAACCATCTGGCTTGAAGGTAAGGCTTCATTCTTCTATGGCACATATCCTGTCAGAATGTAAGTGCTTTTTGTACCCATGTTTTGACAGCAATCTCTTCTACCCCTGTGCATAGACATACCATCTCAATTTTCACAGCAGAAATATAAGGAAAATTGAAATGTCCGAAAAGAAAGTAACCACTGCTGGCACACACTTAGAAATCATATCAGCCAGTCTTCTATGACCAAAATATTGAGCTGTATGGCATTGCACCTTATGGGCTTGGTAGCTGAGACACAGTAAGATGTGTATTTTGTGTTGTGGTGGGAGTTGTCTTGTTTGTGTGCATGTGGAGTTTCTGAGGACTGTATCTGACAGGCATTTGAGGTTTGGGTAAGTTACAAGTGAGCACCTCTGCTTGTGGTGAGTATTTTGTGTATGGGGGGAATCCACCTTCAACAGCAGACCTGTAACTAGTGGTGTTCCACAAGGATCAGTCCTGGGGCCTTTACTGTTTGTAATCTATTTCTCCAAAGTACAAGCAAAAATTAAAGGTCTGTGGCTGACAAAGTTTGCAGATGACTGCAAACTGGGAGTGATCATAGAATTTCCAAATGATGTCAACATCCGAGTCCCCTTCACATGGTTATCTTTTCAGAAAGTCAGCTTTCATATGGCCGAGACCATATGATCGACTTTCAAAAAGCCAACCATGGGAAACCTCTATCTCTGAACAGTGCAGAATGGGAAATTTCCCTCTTCCGCATTGTAGTGTAATCTTGGAGTTGGTATATTTAAGTTACGGGGAGTGTGGGGGCAGAGCCCCCCATAGGGGGTGCAGTGGGGCTTGCCCCGCTGCTAATAGTTGAATGGTAAGTGTTTGTTGTGTGACTTCTGTTTATTTTACATGGTCGGCTTTTCGAAAGTCAATCATATGGTCTCGGCCATATGAAAGTCAACGTTCTGAAAAGTTGACCATGTAAAGTAGATCCCAAAATCCTACAAGAGGATTTTACACAAACAAATGATTGGTGCCAAAGTCATGGCCTTAAACTCAATGCAAAAAAATGTATTATCATCTGTTTCAGTAAGAGTGATGTTCCTGCTAAATACCACATTAATAGCAGCATCCTAAGTATGCACTCAGTGGTGAGAGACCTGGGCACACAGTTTGACTGCAATTTTACCTTTGATCACCATCTCTCCACAGTAGTAAGAAGGGCATTCTATACTACTCATCTCATAAATAAGAGCATTATCTCCAGAAAAAAAGAAGTTATAAGCTCCCTGTATTCTTCCTTCATTAGGCCAGTAATTGAATACAACACCCTTTTTGGTATGTACCTTTCCAAGCACAAGCAGCAACTGGAGAGACTAAAAAGGTTCCTCACAAGGAAAATTCAAGGTTTTCAGCATCTGCCCTATGTGGATTGTCTTAAATCACTGTCACTTTATTCTGTTTCATACAGACTACTCAGAGGTGATCTCTTCCTTGCATATAAGGCAATCTCTGACCCTGGTTTATTGGAAATGCTGCATATCCGGAAGTCAAATGGTGCATGGGTTACTCACACTAAAGACCTTAACCAGGTATGTGACATTAATAGAACCTGTTGGAGGGGCAGATTTGTCTCACAGAGGTCACCACACCCTTGAAACAGACTCTCACTTCATTTCAAACAGAGAACCTCAATGGCCCTCTTTGATGGCAATGTGGATGATTGGATGGCTGACCATAAATTCACCATGGGAGCTCCACCTTTCCCCTCTTGGACAGGGGCAATAGGTGCTGATAGTGAAAATAAGGGTAAGAACTTGGCTAGGCTTGTAAGGGCATTAGGGCTATTAGTCTAGTAACTTCCTATAATCTTATGAATAATTGGTTTAGTTATTGCTGTCATTCTACAGGTCTCCAATATTTGTCAGGGTGGGAGAACATGATTGATAGACCACACTGATTTGCCAGGAATGGTCTTCATCTGTCACGACTAAGCTTTCAGGTATTGGTAAAACATTATCCAACCTTATAGTTCCTTTTTAGGCACTGTCAAACAGAAAAACCTTCCGACATGACAAAATCTACTCAGGATAAGCTAAAGGAATTACTGCTAGGTGTCTTAAGAAACTACACTCCTTGGAAGCACTAATCACCAAGAAAAAAACTGACATCTCTGCAGTTACTGAAACATGGTTCAAAGCCATGGAAAGCACCCAAGCAGTACATGCATATAATGCCCTTCACACAATGGTGAAGAAGTCCTTCTATGTGGCACAGCTTATAAGTAAAGGCATGGGATCCAGATCCAAGGAAGTTATAGTCCTACTGTACTCAGCCCTTATTAGACCAATAATTGAGTAAAATGCACCTTTTGGCATGTACTTAACCAGGGACTTGCAACAGCTGGAGTAACCTCAGAGGTTCCTTACAAAAACATATTTAGGATGTAAACAACATATCCTATGTGGATAGACTAAAAGCCTTATCTCTTTACTCTGTCTCCTATTGATTATTAAGGTGTGATCTATGTGTAAAGTACAAGCCACTCACAAATCCAGCTCTGACAAAACTGTTACACATTCACTTGGCAAGCTGTATGAGTATTATCCAATATAGGGATCTAAACCTGGTCTGTGATATGAACAAAACATGCCGGAGAGACAGATATGCGATTTAGAGATTATCCCTTCTCTGGAACAGGTTTCCTATTCATGAGAAGTAGAGCTCTTCTCTGACTCTATTCAGATTCAGTTTGGATCAATGAATGAGGCATCATAAATTCAGTCCTGGCATGGTGCCCATCTCCCTTATGGATGAGGTCAGTCTGTAAAACACTCAAAGGCGTAGGCACAAAACTAAGCCACCAACTAGACTTTAGAGATCAGAAATCAAGTAACATTTGGGTAATAATGGCTAGGTTTGTAAGAGCTCTTAACTTTTTAGCCTAGTAATCTTCTATGAAACTATAACATTTTGAATTGGTGTCCAGTCTTTTGGATTTAAGACACATACATTGATATTGTTATCTGTGGAAAGAATGTTATGACCTTTTAAACATTCAACTCAGAAGGCATCTTGTTTGAATTTGCACCATCTAATAAATTAGGATTGCATTTCTGAATGTCTGTTTATATTTTTATGTTGTCAAAAAATTTTTCATATATAAGGAATTCATTGAAGGCAGCCTCTGACCTTAAAGCCCTAAGTTAGGTCACTACTAGGTATATTATGCACATTTAACAGAGTCAATTTGGAGTCCACAAAAATGCTTCCATGAATAAGTTTCCATCTGTCCTCAAAGCTAAGGTTTGTCCAAAAAGAATATGGTTCAGTATCAGAGAACCCCATTCCTCCTTCAGCCTAAGATCTAAAAGGATGCTTCAAAAAATTCTGGGCTTATATGTATACCATCCAAAGTTTAAAAAAGTAGTTTATCTATTTATTTTTCAAATTAAATGTCCAGAACTAATGGAATAGCTTGAATTATATATAACACCTTTGAAAAAAGGGCCTATTTGCTCACCTGAAATCTATCTTCACAGGAAAAATAATCAGGGGAATTCATTAAAGTCTACATAATCTTTTTTCTGTACACACCATTGTGCAATGCTTACATGCGCATGAATGTTTTTTGATGCAGTAAGCACCACTTAGCTGCTCGTAAGCATGAGCAAACAAGGAAAGTTCCATGTAATTCAAATTAACTCATAAGCAAGTGAATCTTATGCAAATGATCCAGGTGGAGTGATCCAGCAAGCAGAAAGATATCCACGTACACCCCGTGCCTGTGTCTGTAGTGTGCGTTGCAATTTTCCATGTACAGGAGTGTACATGGAAAGAAGGGGATATAAAAGTCCAGAGATAAGGACATAACTCCCTTGAAATGGTTAGATCACATGCATTGATGTGTAAAAAACACATTGTGGATGTCTCACACTGATGTGTGAAAAATGCATTGTGAATGTCTAAAAGTGCAAGGGAATATGTAAAAAAAAAAAAATATATATATATATATATATATATATATATATATTGCTTTTGTTTTTTTAATGATTTCGGCATGTTTGCACATTGCAAACATGCCAAATCAAAAATTAAAAAAAAAAAAAAAAAAGCTATAATGAGTATTTTATAATATTTGTCAGAAATGTATTATAGGATGTTGTGTCAGGTCTGTGGAATGGTGTATTGATGCTGTTGCCTAGGCCATATGACTGTGAACTGTGCAGTTACCAGGCTGCAGCACAGATATCTATGCAAAGGCAGTGAATTGTTGAAATGGTAAAAGGAGCAGCCATGTCCACAGATCCCTTTCGTTGATATTTCCACTGGATGTGGATGCCAGAGAGAGATGTGTCATGTTACTTAAAGAAAATTTTTAATTCCTGGTGAGTGTGTTTGCATGGCATGCTGCATAACTGAGCATCTTTGTGTAAAAAAGACTACCCAGATCATAGTGATGACGTAGGTAGCCAGTAATGAAAACCAGATATATTAAATTATTAATTTTGACTTTTGTATGAGCTATGCTGCATGGCATGGTGCAGAGAACCAAGTAGTGCAATAAAGTAGCGTCAGTAAAAGATGTTAATTAGAACCTAGGCAGGCGAATGCATAATAATTAGCCAATCACACATGCTGGACCTACAGCAGATCAGTATAAAATATGCATACATCCTATAGTCTGATTTTAACCCAATACTCTGGACAAGTGGAGTACAGACTTGGGAATTTTAACTGAGATAATGCTAGGGGCTGCTGAAGGTCTGCTACATCTGCATGGGCTACATGCTGAAGTCAGTGCTGCTACTACTGCTGACAATAGACCTAGGCTTAGAAGGAGAAGTGTGTTCAAGCCCATGGTAACCTTCCAGGAACTACATGAGCTGGAGATTGTAGAGTGCTACAGGGTGGACAGGGGCATATTACAAGAACTCACTGAGGTCTGCCACCCTCATGTCAGAGCCAGATCCAACAGACGGGATTCCATCCCAGTGGAAACAAAGGTATGTGTAGCCCTTAGGATACCAGCTACAGGTGCTTTTCAAAGACCAACTGAAGACATGATATGGGGTGTCAGAGGCATCTGCATCCAGGATACTCTACCAGTTCATGAATACTATGCTACCACATGCCAGTGAACACATATCTTTTCCCCTCACCCCTGAGGTGAGGGCCAGCAATATGCAACAGTTCTACTATGTAGCACACTACCCTAAGGTACTGGGTGCCATAGATTGCACCCGTGTACACATCAATGCTCCTGCTGGTGAGCAGGGTAGAATCTACATTAAACACAGAGAGTATCACTACATCACCTGCCAGGTTGTGTGCAATGCTCAGGGGATTATCCTGAATGTGTGGCAGTTATCACGACTCCCATATCTAGCATACATCACAGCTGTACCAGATGTTTCCTGTGGGGACATCCTACATGGTCATTTACTCGACAATGCTGGCTACGCCCAGGTAACATGGATGATGACACCAATCAGAAATGCACACCCACACACCCACAGAAGAATGCCATAATGAGGCACATCCACAAACTAGAAACATCACAAAGCTTGTGTTTGGTCTGCTGTAGTCACAGTTCTGGTACCTAGATATGTTTGGTTGAGCCCTGCAATATTCTCCAGGCACATGTGCAAATATATTCACAGTATGTGCTATGCTACACAATATGATCCTGCAGAAACAGCTGCAGCAGGACCAGAAAGGGGACAGGATACACATCCCCTCACCAGTGCCTAGGTTACCACAGCCACAGTCAGAGGAGGACACGGAGGAGGAACTCCACACTTATGTCTCTGTAGGCAGACGTAGGCATGCTCGCTATGCCCTGGCTTTGACTAAGAGCCAATGCATAGCACTTTCAATTACAACCTTTTGCCCTAGGGACTGACACCTTACTCCTACTCACATACAGAAATTAAAAATGATGGCAGGCAACCCACACATCCTGTATCTACTCATGAATTGGCTGTGTCCTGCATGCATCAGAGACAGTCAGCCCTGAACTACAGTTGAGTCAGCTGCTGCATTTGCAAGGTAAAGCCATAACCTGCACAGTACTTGTAAGGATTATTATGATATGACATTGTGTATATGGATCTAGTACATTATGCAAGTAAATATAGTGGGCTACTTGGACAGAAATTACATCCACATGGGTCTACAGATACTCATTCCACTACATTGTTTCCATTACATCCACATGAGACTACAGATACCCATTCCACTACATTGTTTCCATGAGTATTCACTAGACTTCATGCATGGAATAGCCATGCAGTACTACAGCAATGCAGTACTGGTACATCTGTCAAGGGAGATGTTAGTGGGGTAACATGATAGTCAGACTAATGCGTATCCCAGAAGAACATCTGGTGGTGTTCCATCACCCCCTTAACAGCTGGGTTCCCTTGCAATTGCTGTAACATAAATTCATCAATGGTATATCAGCATGTCAGGCAGTCTCAGGACAGTAACATAGAAATTAATCATGCATTCTATATCTCACTTAGCTCAGGAATAACAATATAGTTATGTATGCAGTTGCTTGCATGATGAATGATCACTGTCTGTCAAGCAGCTTGTGTGGCTCAAAGCACTAGGGCAATTAGCTTGGATGGTGGCGTTCATGGTTCTAATCTAAATGTAACCACTTATGTGGATATCAGATAGAATTACTTTTTGTTTTATATGCTCTCAGTCTGTGTGTAGTGTAATGCTATTAACCTTTGAGACATATTATTTGATCGCACAACTGAAGAAAGTCATAGCCAAGTTCAGTAATGTGCAGTGATGTGCAGCAATGTAGAAACAGGGATAGATGTAATTTTATATAAAGCTACACACAAACACACACACACACACACATATATATATGTATGTATATATGTATGTATATGTGTGTGTGTGCATATATATATATATATATATATATATATATATATATATATATATATATATATATAGACACATACATCTCTGTCACTCTCTGACATCTACATAAGACAAATACGTATATCACACACACACACACACACACACACACACACACACACACACACACACACACACACACACCTCCATGTATATTTACCTCCCTGTTATCTACAGATATATGTTTATATGTCTATATTGTCCTACATACCCTGATAATGGTGATTAATGCTGCAGTATGACACATATATAATGTTGCTTAAAGGAAAAATGTAAGGGTTCAGCAGTAGATAATGCACTTCCCTACAGCCCTTTCTGCCTGCTGGATGTCACAACACATGTACCAACAGGTGAACTGGTGGTGTTATGTATCATGTTTTCTACACACACATTGAAAGGGCACATTGTTTTGGTCCATAGGTTTGCCCATCCAAATGCAAACAGCCACATATAGCCAAAAAAGGCTACTGTAGATACATAGCTGGTATAAAAAACAGCTATCTGACTGCTAGGTTACTAGATGCAGAGAACAGCTGAGAAGCAATGTCACTCTGCAGCCCATATGTGCTGTTCAACACAAGCCAACTTTACATACTCCATGTAGAACAGATGTCAGCCATGGCATGTACTGTAAATACTGTGACTTGTAGTGTGTAAGACTTGATAAATAGTGGTTCTAATCTCACTCCAGCCCACTTGGTGTGTGTGCATATCTCCCTGCATAACAAATAGAAATACCACATTGATTTTCAAATTCCAATGGGCCTGCACTTTTTGGCCCTTGCAGGTGTTGCCGGCCTCCAGACCCCTCTCTTCCACAAGGCCTGTTGATGTAATGAACCTTCACACCACCAACTGCCATTACAATGCCAGACTTAAGCTATGGATTGTGCTGTAAATACTGTGTAAAAGGCTAAATAGGTAGGGGTTCTAATCTCAGTCCAACCCACTTGGTGTGTGTGTGTGTGTGTGTGTGTGTGTGTGTGTGTGTGTGTCTGTGTGTGTCTGTGTGTGTGTGTGTGTGTGTGTGTGTGTGTGTGTGTGTGTGTGTGTGTGTGTGTGTGTGTGCTTGTGTGTACATCTCCCTGCATAACAAATGGGAATACCACTTTGATTCTCAAATTCCAGTGGGAGACCCCTTTCTTCCACAAGGCTGTTGATGTCATGTACCTTAACACTACTAACTGCCATGGTAACATCAGACATAAGCTGTGGCATGTACTATAAATAATGTGATATGTAGTGCATAAAACTAGATAGGTATGGGATTCTAATCTTACTATAGCCTTCTTGGCATGTGTGTGTCCATCTCCCTGCAAAATAAATATAGTCACCACACTGACTTAGAAAGAGGTGGGGTTTTGTAGCATTTTGGCTGTGGCAGGTGATGTGCACCTTCAAAATACTGACCAGAACAAAGCCTGCTGATGTCATCTTCCATAATGTTACCTAAACAAATGGTAATAGCACACTTGTGGTGTGGCATGTGCAAGTACTGTGAAGTCTAGTGTGTACCATTAGATAGGTAGGTGCTGTAATCTAATGACAGCCAACTTGGACCATGTATGCTCTACAGTGTTCTGTACATATGAATTGGCAGTGGTACTATTCTCACTGTAGCCAGGTGTATGTGTGCAAATGTTAGAGCATTTTATATCACTGTATGGGGTCAAAGATCATTGTACATTAGTAGCCTAATGGGCCTAGCTCCAATAAGATCCTAGTCACGTTCTTACCCTTATTTACATGATCAATACATTTTGCCAACATCCACAAGGGACACATGCAGAAGATGTTTGGTGACATGACAGTCATGCAGGCCATCATACAGAGTGCATCTGAGGAGGTCCAATGAGATGCACTGTTTGCCATTAGATGAGGGTCTTTTTCAACGGATTGTGAAAGTGTGGTACACATATCTCTCCCACTAGCATGTATTATTAACATCACATACCAGGTTCAGAAGTTCATAGGTGTGCACTATGCTAATGGTACTGGAGCCTTTACAAGCCTAGCCCATAGGATTACCCTGACATCATGCAATCCGACCTTAGTTCCCAGTGCCTCTGTCGAGTAGAGCCACTGGAGTCGTCCCTGGGGTGAATTTTCTATTTTCCATCCACTCATCAAGATTTATCTTGAAGAGGGACAGTGAGGTGCTCTGATTGTCATGTATGTCAAGTTTATTCCATAGCATGGGCAGTCTCTGTGTTTTGAACATGTCCCTCCAGCATGTTCTGTTGATTGTGGTAATGAGATTGAAGTCTCTGGAGTATGTGGTATGGAGGGATTGGGATTTCTTTATATGTAGCATTTCTAACAGAGCTGGGGCAGACATGGCTTTGTAAGACAAGCAGAGATTGCCTCTAAGTAGGTGATATGAGACAGAGAATAGTTGGTGTTTTCTGAATCTGTTCATATAGGACAAGTGTTTAAGGTCTAGGATCCTCTTTGTGAGGTATTTTTGTGCCCTCTCCAGTTGACGCAGGTGTCTAGTGAGGTGCATGCCAAATGGGGCATTATACTCGACGATTTGCCTAATGAGGGAAGAGTAAAGGGGGGCAATGACTTCTTTCTTCCTGGATGCAAAACCCTTAGTAATGAGATGTGCCACATAGAAGGATTTTCTGATGACAGTGGCAATGTGGGGGTCAAAAGACAGGTTGCTGTCAACCTGTGTTCCCAGATCTCTTATAACAACTTTTTCCAATGGGGGTGACGACGCATTTTTTGGGATTGAGCTTGAGGCCATGGTTCTGACATCAGTTGTTTGTCTCAGTGAGGCCTTTCTGTAGGATGTCAACAGAGTTAATAATAGCTCCCAACTTGCAATCATCTGCAAACTTTGTCAGCCAGAGACTCTTCATGTTGGCCGGGACTTCAGAGAAGTAGATACCGAACAGGAGAGGACCCAGGACCAAACCGTGTGGGACTACACTCATGAATGGTCAGTAGTTGGACTTGGAGTCAGCTTCTTTCACATTGTGGGTTCTATCTGTAAGCCAGTTTGCAACCCACCTAGTCATAAAGGGGTTGATGCCTAGCTTAGTGAGTTTTTCTATGATTCCTGAGTGGGGAATGGTATCAAAGGCCTTGGCCAGATCAAGGTAGGCTATATGAACCACCTTGCCTTCATCCACAGCTCTGGTGACTGACCCAAAGAAGTCAACCAAGTTGAGCAGGCATGATCTACACTTCACAAAACCAAACTGAGTGAGATCCAGTGTTTGGAGATTCCTTGTACGCTTGTTTATTAGGTCCATGATGATACATTCCATAACTTTGCATATCAGTCTCTTCAGGCTAATGGGGCAATAGTTCCCAGGGTCTGTAGTCACTCCTCCTTTGTGGATCGGGATGACTGTAGCAGTGTGCCATTTGGTAGGGACAAAGCCTGAGATGAGGCTGTGACTGAACAAGGTACACAGGTGACGTGCCAGTTCACTCTGTAGTTCATGTAGTTCATGAGGGATTTTGTCAGATGCCATAGAAGCTGTATTTGTGGCCTTGAACAGTGCTGTTTTAACCTTTCAGCAATAATACTGGGTGCCTGGCAATCTACTGGTATTGGGATTGGTCCTCTGGGGGGATAAAGCGGTCAAGTTGGCACTGAATCTGTCAGCCAGTATATTGGCAATATCTGTTGGCTCGGTATATGATGTATCTTTGTACAGTAGCTCAGAGTAAATCTGGGTATTGCCATGGAGATTCCTTACATAACTATAGAAGGTCTTGTGATTGTCTTTACTATCTACAACAATTCTGTTTTCATAGCTAGCTTTGGAGGATTTGATGAGGAATCTCAACTTTTTTTTTAGGCTGATAAAGGAGTTTTTCCATTCTTGGGACTTCACCTTATTTTGCATCAGTTTCCTCCTTCTGTTGTAGAGTTTGTTTATGGCAGCAGACCACCAGATTGGCTTCCTTTTTTTGGAGGAGAGAGTGTTTTAGTTCTTTTGTGTACGGCGAGATGCATGCATTTGTGTATGTGTTCATACAGTACATCGGTGTATGATTCAGCAGTCATGCAACTATTCTCCATTTGAATGGGCGCTGTGAAGTTAGCCAGTTCTGTTTTTAGGAGCCCAAAGTTAGCTTTGGAGAAGTTTTTCTTGGTGGTTTCCTTTCTGAGTAGGGGGGAGGGATGTGGATATCCAAGGTAATTAGTTTGTGGTTGGATCTAACCAGGGAGAAGTTGACTATTGGTGTAGAGCAGCAGTCACACATGTTGGTAATGCCCAGGTCAAGGATATTGCTACCTCTAGTGGGGGTAAGAATGAGCTGGTCCAGGGCATTGGAATTAATGAATTCCAGGAAATGTTGGGCAAGTGTATTAGTACATGAGTAGCTTTCCCAGTTAATGGAGGGTTAGTTAAAGTCACTCAGTATGAGGGTGTTTGGTCGGACCCTAATATTCTCCAGGGTACTTAGGAACTTGGAGTGTGAGTCTTGGGACATAGTTGGGCTGCTATAGCAAGCTATGACCTGAATCGCTATCTTATCCAATGTTAGCTGCACCTGAAGTATCTCAGATGCATTATGTTAGGCTACCAGTCTGGAGGTGTGCACATCCTTTATGAATATGGAAACGCTACCACCTTTGAGCTTCGGTCCAAGTTCTGATGCCTAAAGGTGTGGAATGAGTTGTAGCCTGGTAGTGCAGGGGTGCTTTCTGCTGCCTTGAACCAGATCTCTGTTATGGCACAAATGTCGATGTACTCTATTTTAAGGAGGGATTCGAGTGAGTGCATTTTGAGATTTAGACTTCTAGCATTGAGCAGCATGACCCTCAGATTGCATTTGTTTGCAGCTGTTATGGTGGTAATTTGGTCTTTGGAACACTGCCTAAAAAAGGCACTATAGGGGTGGCAAGAGCCTTGGCCAATATTTGGAAGCCCAGGGGTGACAGATGCAGGCCATCTCTGGCAAAGCATCAAGGTCTGTCAATCATGTCATCCCAGGCAGACATATACTGGATCCCCCTTAGAATGACACTAGAAACTCAGCCAATTGTTGAAATCAATCATTTTCTGCTTGTACTGTGGTATAATTCTGGGTGATGGTAGGATGCTGCTCAGGGCTAGGGTAATACCCACCAATTTGAGAGCTCCTGCATGTCTTTCTTCACGTAGTCCAAGGAGGTATGTCTCAGGTCATTCATGCCCACATGTACAATGACAGAGTCATATTTGTACCTGTTGTTGAGGGACCTGAGAGTGTGCCTTATGTGGTGGTCCTGGCACCTGATAGGTAACTGACTGTTACTTTCGCCTTATTCAACCTAGTGAGTGGGAAATCAGTGTGCATCACTATCAAGTCACCTATGACTAGTGTGTTGGGCATGCTGTTTTGCCTTAGGGGCTTTGGTTGTGTGGCACACTGTTTAGGAGAGTTATGTGTCTCGAGATTAGTGTTGTGTTGTGGTGGTCGAGTGCATTTGTGCCTTGGAGGTCTCTGCTGTTTGGGTAGATTTTTATTGAGAGCTTCCATGAAAGTTGGTGTGTGGTTTGTGTTTTTATGTGACGGCAGTGCCAGTGTGTGTTCTGGAGGGCTATGCATTCCATGTAGTGTGGTGCAAGTGTTAACCTTCTCCTCTTGACCAGCTATTCTGGTCTTGGCTGGAGAGTGTGTGGTTTCCAATTTGGATATGTAAGTGCATTTCTCACAAGTCTGAGTGTTGGGAGGTAAGTGGAGAGGATTGTCAGTGTACATGAAGATGTTGCTACATTTCCTCATGCTGCCCAAGTTCACCAGGTTGATAGGAGAAATCACAGGGAACTGTTCTTTAGACCTTCCTGGAGGGGTGGGCATTAATAATAAGTATTGGAGCTGTTTCCTTGTAGAACGTTTAGTGCTGTTAGCACTTTTGTGTGTTAAAATAATTGCTACAAGAAGTCTGGTAAAGTGCTAGACTAATAAGCTAGTAAAAAGTGCAGGAGAGGAGAGAACTAGCAGATCTATGGGAAAAATTGAACAGCATACTTTAGGTACCGCTAGTTCAATTTTTCCCATAGATCTGCTAGTTCTCTCCTCTCCTGCACTAGCAGATCTATGGGAACAATTGAACAGCAGACTTTGGCACCACTCAGAAGCTTACAAACAGTCCTCAATACAACAAATCTGTATCAGGACTAGACTAGTTACAGGAAAGGTGGGAAAAGCACAAATGCAGTCTTTTAAACCAGAAAGTTAAAAGACATGTTAAACTGAAAATGGCCACTATACTACAATTTCTGGGCCAGAAACAACTCCTCTTTTGCTATATAGACTACCTAGTGCTTACCACTCCCACTGATAAGCTAGAAGGCTTCCTTCCAACACAGAAAAGCTGGGGGGGGGGGCTCAGAAGCTTACATACCGTCCTCAGAAGCTTACATATAATCCTGAATACAGAAAATCTGTATCTGGACTAGACTAGTTACAGGTAAGGTGAGAAAAGCGCAAATGTGGTCTTTTAAACCAGAAATTTGAAAGAGATGGAAGAACTGCCCAAACAGCCAATAATCTACAATTTCTGTGCCAGAAACCACTCCTCTTGTGGTAAATAGGCTACCTAGTGCTTACCACTCCCACTGATAAACTAGAAGGCTTCCCTCCAACACAGAAAGGCTTAGGGACTCAGAAGTTTAGAAACACTCTTGGATAGACAATTCTGTATCTAGACTAGACTAGTTTCAGAAAAGGCAGGAAACAAGCTTAGAGTTTTTTTTGACAGGAAAGCAGCTAAAACAGCAATAAAAACAATTCAAGTGCAGTGCAAGCTAGCACACTATCAGCTAAGTGCACTCAGTCAGAACACAAGGAGATTTTAGCAAAGTTTTTTTTTTTTTAGTAAAGTGGAAAGGGAGAAAGGAGGAGCAGAGGATAATTCATGGTTAAGAACCTAAGTGGGTTGGCCTTCTCAAATGTTCTCTCTGTATTAGGTAGAATGAGCTAATGACACTAGACTGGGAGGAGTGCCCCAGATCAAATATAAAGTAGGTGCGGGCAACTGCAAAGCCACCACATATAAAAACAAGACACCAATAAGGAGGTAATGTCCTTACAATCAGTAATACATGTAGCATTCCATTTACAGATATGCAGCATTTTCAGGACAGCAGGGTCAGACATTGCTCTGTATGCAAGGTAGAGATCACTTCTGAGTGGTCTATATGGCACAAGGTACAATGACAGTTATTGCACACAATCCCCATGAGACAGATACTGGGAACTTGAAGTTCCCTTGTGAAGAAACATTGTGTTGTGTGCAATTGCCACTGGTACTTGCAACGGTACCTGAGAAAATGGCCATTGCAGTGAAATATTGGCATGCTGAGGAGGGACTACACAGAAGTTATAATTACATCATTGTTGAGTGACAGTGCCTCTACTAATGACATGAGCATGATATATTACCCTTCTTACCCCTGTGAAGACATGGTGATCTATGTTAAAGTAGGTGTAAACCTATGAGGCCAGGCCTGTGTGCCCAGGTCTATTAACTCTGAGTATGTACTTCAGGTATTGCTAATGATGTGCTACATACCAGGAACATTGCTGTTACCGATGGAAATTGTACTACATGCAAACTTGCATGGGGTTATGGCCATGAGTATGTGAACAAGCATATCTTCATGAAGACCCTCTTGTAGGAGACTGACATAACTGGGAGATTGTATGACTGCTCCCAGTTTGCTGTGCCATGAGATGCTTTTTGTCCTGCTGTCAGCTACAGCTGAGTATATGCAGTTATTCAGGTGGTTGCAGAAAGTATTGTTGTAGAGGTCGCCATATTTGCCTGTTCCATCTGAGGGTGGTGGTGCAGTCATGCCATTTACACCATTTCACAGGAGGTTATCCTTTGGTTTGTTGAAGTTTACACCTGTATTTGGTGAAGGGGGTTAATGTGTGAGTTTTACATGTAAGAAGATTGAGCTGTGGTCAGATCTTACCATGGAGGACCTCACAGAGCAGGTGCCACAGTGGTCACCCATATTGTTAAGCATCTGATGCAGTATGTTGGCTCCTCTTGTGGGGATGTCACTCCACTGGTTCAGGGCATTGTATTTAAGGAAATGAAATAACCTTTGACCAAGTGAGTTTGAGCATGAGTAACCAACAGAGTTGGTATTTTGTGAAAGTCACCCCACACCATGGTGTTGTGATGTAGTTTGATAAATGTAGGTAGATTCCAGTAAGCACAATGGGTATCATGAATCATGGAATTGCCCCATAGCTGACTATGGCTTCATTAGGTGGCCTACAAGCACTGAATAGCACCTCCAGTGTCTTCAGGGAATCACACTGTTTGACCAATCTGGATGTGTATAGATCTTTAATGACTATGAATACACAACTTGCACAAACTGGCACACTTTTAGTGTGGGTTCTGAATGTGTTGAAGGATGTGTAGCCTGGAATGGTTCTGGTGATGTCCACAGCCCTGAACCAGGTGTGTGTGACTGCACAAAATTCTACATCTTCCAAGGTGGGGACTGCTTCCAATGAGTGGAGTTTAATGGTGGCATTCTTAGTATGTACCAGCATAACCATGATGTTGTCTGAGGATGGTATTTCCTTTATGGAACATTTTCCCATGAGACACAGCCTATAAGATGCACTATAGTGGTGTCAGCAGCCTTGTCCACCACACAAACTCCCAGGGGTGACAGATGAGCACCATCTGTGGCAAAGCATCGAGGTCGGTTGAGCAACTCATCCCAAGCTGACACTTACTGGGACCCTTAAACTGACATCACACAATAAGTCAATTATTGACTTCAATCATTTTCTGTGTGTATTGAGCTACCATCCTTGGTGAAGGTGTAAAGCAGCTGAAGACTAGGAGCATGCCCACCACAAACAGACTCTGTAAACTCAGTCATGTGTCTTCATACAGTCCATTGCATTATGTCTCACATTGTACACACCAACAGGAACTATTACATCATCATAATGTCACCTGATGTTGACAGCCCTGCATGCATGTGTATTATGGCATATCCTGGAACCTCACAGACAGCTTTGAGCTTTCCCATGTGTAGCCTGGTGCCAGGGACATCAGTGTGTCACATGATGTAATCACCTATGAATAACAGAGTTGAGTTTATGTTTTGCCTCAGATGTTTGACTGCCGAGACAGTGGCACATCCACTATTATGTGTATTGTGTTCTTCAGAGGTATGTGTATGTGTACTGAGCTTGCAAGTGGGTTTCATAGGCATCTGTCCTTTGTGTATATGTCTGGTAAGGAGCTTCACACATGCACTTGTGTGTGATTTGAGTGGAGTACGTCAAACTGGTCATTGCCATATGTACTGACTGGTGTGTAAGGCAGCATGGAATTAAGGTTTGTTATGTACTGACATCTGTCACCTGTTTTGTTTGTGTGGCATAGCATTATAGGGTCTGGGACACTGTCCACATTTCCACAACAGTCACTTATACCACCATTAGCAATAGAGCCCTCCTTGTGTGTATGTTACAGCAAGCCTTCATTAGGCAGTAGCCTGACAGATGCTGCAATGTAACATGTTATCACCTTCATGTAATTCTCCTAAGGTAACACAGCACCTGACAGTGTACCATAACATGGCACACTGTCAGGTGCTGTGTTACTTGATGGTGTGCCATAACATGGTTGAGTGGGTACAATGCTTTTCCAGCCATGTAGCCCTTGGATTAACAATACTCCTTTGATTAGGCATGGTCACAATAGCAGACATACAAATGTGACAATGTACAACTCCAGCAAAGAGCTACACCTTTGGGGACACCTTTGGGGTTGACAGCCTCAAACACATGGTCTATAGGCACACCATGCATTGAAGATGTGGATGTCCGTGCATGCACAGAGAACTTTTTCAACCCTGTGGTTATTACTCTGGCTTTGTTGGTCTACAATGCCTGTCATTGTAACCAGACAGCACACTGCATGTTGTGTGACATGATCTGGGAACACAGACATGTGTTCCAGTTACATAACTGCACAGTATGACATACATAGGACATGTATGGGTACACACACTTTAGTCAAAGGTGGCCACTCCTCTACAGTATGCCTCAGATCCATGGCATGTTAGCATGCACCATGAAGCTGTTGGAGGTCAGGATGTATAAACTGCTGTGAAATTGTGACCTAACAGGGATCACTGCCATTGTTGTGCTTGCTCGAGCAACTTTGCACGTGTATGTTATTAGACATTGTACATCATATTGTGACACTGCAGCTGTGCTGTGATTTATCATCTGCTCATTACCATAATGAAATCCTAAGAACCCTGGAATACTAGGCATAATACATGCCACACTGTATTGATTGCTCTGATTGCTACTCAATGCATCTACCTGGAAAATGGTATGTCATGGCTACAGAGCCTTGCATGATGTGGGACAACAAACAGGCTGTGGCCTGCTCCTCATGTGGACATTGGTACAAACATTTTGTTTTTGGTGAGAGACAAAGTGTAGGAGGATGTTATCTCTGGAGACAGTGGCTGTGCTGAGACCAGCAGTTGTAGTAGCCAGCCACCAGCAATTCAGGGGACTCCCCTCTTGTCAGCATTTCTCACAAAGTAATTGTGTCATTGCAGTGCACACTGCTTGAGTGGTGTTCAACTGCAGGAGAATGGTGTAAACACTCCCTCCTAACCTTTCTTACCTTTCTCATGGTGTACGTATGACTTCCTCCCCACTACTTGCCTATGCTCTCTACAGACACAGACTACCTTCTTGGAAACCATGATGGAATTAAAGTCAATACATAGTTGCACACAGGGTAATTAGCATGCAGTGACAAGCAGTGTCCCCAGATGTCTCAGTAGTGTTACATTTACAGCCATGAAAAGACTTATCATGGAAATGATCAGTAACAAGGTCAGACACCTGCAGACACTGGTCCAAACCGAGTTTGATTTGTTCAAGGTCAGATCATGCCTACCCTAATCATTGGACCTAATTGATTGTTACATTATTTAGTGGATGAGTGGGACATGACTCACCCCACCTACCATGGCCTGAGAAGGTATTTGACAAGATTAGGCCATCGGCCATTGTGGACACACTGTAGAGGTTATTTAAAAACTTGTATGTCAGCCGTTGGTTAGCGAAATGTCTGACAGTCATTATCTGGGAAGATAGGATTGTGTAGGCCACTGCTTCAATGAGGCCAGTCACCACTGGACTACCCACACACTTCATTCTTGTGACTACCCCTCCTAGCCATTCCCTTCTCTGCAGTCACAGTCATTGTCAATGACCTCAGACTGACTACATTTGAAGATGATTGCAATTAAGTAACTATCAGTGTTTCCCTCACAAAACCAGCTGTTAGCCAGGATGGGCTGACACACACATTCAGTTGTTGTCAGAGCCATTGACAAATACTGCATGCGAAGGAATGCACAATACTATACCTTTTGGCAGTCATCCACCCCTGGACACCTCCAGCAGTTTACCGATTAGGCAGGGACTTATGGACATAAAGAGTGATCTAGCCTTTGACTTTCACTGGTCAGTAAGATGTGGGGCTTCATGCACTGTTGCACACCCTATAGAAAAAGGTATATCATGTACACCCCAGAATGTTATTGTTACACTGTATATGGCACTCATTACACCTATCACTGAGTGCAATGGCACCTTTGGTAAGTAAGTACACATGCATATCTGACACCTGTAGCAGCCAGACAGGTCCCACAGTAACCCAATACACAGTGGACATATGTCCAATGCAGACCATGTCAAGGCTGTGTATTCTGTCTTTTACATGCTTTGGAGGGGAGGTGTATGGCTGTCATACAAGGAAGTGTCCGATCCCACTGTGTACCCCCTGCACATCCAAGAAAGGTCTAGCACAAGACATACCTGTTCTACACAGCTGCACCTTGCCTGAACTATAAATAGGACACGCTGGAGAAACAGGTATGTAACCATGAAATTACACACTACATGTAACAGGCTCCCCATTCATGTGAAGCACACTTCTGCAGTAATGCACATCATGTGCAGTTACACAACGGGATGTGGAACAAGGCAATCATAACTGGTTTAGGAGAAATGTCTGTAATGGACACAGGGTAATTGCAGATGGTGCATTTCCTATGCCATAGCTTGTTGAAGTGTCAGCTCCCAGAACTTTGCTTACACTTATCGAGGGAACCACACCATGCCAGGGATTACGGATGCAGGAGTAGGCTGCATGAAGCCATTGTCCCTGTTAGCTTGTGATACACATATGAATCTATGGAGCCATGCACCTACACTGCTTTAACTTTGTGTAGACATTTTGCTTCTGTGCTGACTTACCTACCTGTGCTGCTGATGTTTATAGGTTTATTGTAGCAGTGTACCCATAGGTGTGTCCCACACAATTCTGAATCTGAAACATGAACAGTTTTATGAGACACTGTTTATTGTGTAAGTATACAGCCATTACAACATGATTCAACTTAAGCTACACAACATAATGCAGTTTACTCATTACAATTGGCAGCAGACAATATCTGTCAGTGACCAGTACAATTGGCATGTCACAAGCAACAGTAGATTGAAGAATTACATAGCAATTTATGTAGTCACCCAGTGCATCAGACACACAGCTTAATTTCCCTGCATGGATGACAGGGATGTGGTACAGGTATCATCACTTGCACATCATGTTATGTGGTGGTGGAGGTGGTCTGGGCTGACCTAATAAGTTGGCAAGCATGTGTGTGAATCAGGAAGGAAAGCAGGCAAGATGGACCATGTAATGTGCCATGCATGTCTGCAGGTGACCTGATTATAACAGTGGTGTGTGAGTGTCTGCATGAACAAAGTCAAGCTCAGTGCTAGCCCTACATGACTGCATGTCGGACAGCTTTCAACCATGCGTGGTCATGCTGAATGTTCACCATCTGTGCCCCAGAACATGGGAATTGCCTCTGCCAGGAGATGCACTGGCATCTCCAAGCCTAAGGTCAGAAGCAGCGCTACAACCTGAGGGTGACTGCTGTCTGCTGGGATTCTGTCCTCCATGGGAACACCCAGGACCATGAACCCATAGCCTGTCATGTCTTGGTGTGACAAGTACACTCACTTCTGGTGTGCTGGATATACTGCAACTACAGAAGCATGAGTGAACATGACCATGTGGACTCTCAGCAGATATAGCTGCTGACCAATATCAATGAGTCCAACGCTCAACTCCAGCCAGATGTTCCATCACAGACAATGACTGTTGACCATTCCAAAGCAGATATTCTATGATCTCGCTCTCCGACCACTGTCTTTCCTATGGCAGCCTTGTTGTATAGACAGAGCCAGATTGAGAGTACCCACCCCACTGGGAAGTAAGGTATGTGTGTCAGGTAAGTCTGTCAGCCAATGATATGAGTAAGCCAATGCAAGGCAAAATGCTTGTTGTGTCCTAGAAAACAGGTAGGTGTACATTAACCATGATGTCACATTTGGACAACTGCCAAGTCACACGTTATGTCATGGTAGTTCCCTGTTGAGTGTATGCTGGCGACCCTTACATCTAGCTCAACCTCCATATATGTATGTTACTTGTGCAGCTGTGGCTGTTTGTGATATCATCAGCAACACATTGTGGGCTGCAGTGTGATATTACTGGGCCACAGTTTCAGTACACACTGCAAAATCATATGGGAATTCAGGCTACTGCATTACCTGACAGTATCTGCACTTTATAATGCTGTACTGCTTTGGGCGGATAAATAGGAGATGAGACAGACATACATATCACACTTTATAATACCGATGGCTACATACATGTATTTTCATTGTTAGACACAGCTGTACTTGAACCCAGGTCCATGTGTACCAAAAAGTTATGGTTTCAATGCATTTTACCCACTGAGCTACAGAGTAACTGTTAGCATCTGACTTTTTACATGTTGCAGTTATCATTTCACAGTTATCTGCTGTTAAATACCACACTTACATCTATTATTATGTGTATGGCTTTAGGGTGCTGTATTGGTTTACCACAGTCCCAATTAAAATCCTATTTTCCATTAATGTTGTATCAAGTGTGTTCTGATATGTTGTAGACATAATTGCAGGGTTAGCTGCTATCAGATACCTCACTTATGTCTAAGCCTATGCGTGTGCCTTCATAGTGATGTATTTGTGTACTAGAGTGCCAGTTACAGCACTCTTTCTCTAGGAATCTCTTAGATGATTTGCATGGAGCAGCATGACGTGCAGCAGCATTTAAACACACTTAATGAGGAGAACTTTAGCATTAGTATGTTTTGCTTAAAACACCTGTGTTCATGAGTGGCTGAGTAGCTTGATGGGATGATTCACTATTTTGTAGGTGCAATGGTCGTTGGCTCGAAATAGGTGCAGGTGTACTTTTTGAATGTGATTAATATTATTTCAAAAGCATATATCAATATTGCACTAGTTACATTGCTAAGCGATGCGGCACACCACTTCATGCAAAAAAAATCTTTAAAGAAAAGAAAAATGAGGAGCTAGGATAGTGGTAAAAAGGGGTGCAAGTAGGGAAAAAACATAATGACAGGCAGAAAGGGATGTGCAGGACAGGTGTAGGAAAGAACCATAGCCAGCCATTTCTTCAACAGTAACAACTGTGCACTTTCATAGATTTGTTTAGCTGAATTTGGACTGTCACCCCCAGAGAGGGGTGATGACAACATAACTGCATTGTCAAGCCACTTGGACCAAATTAAGTGTGTCCAGTGGACATGTGTGTGAAATGGAGAGCTATGTATGGGACAATTTTTTTTTTTGGACAGATGGAATGTTGGGGAAGGGACATAGGTATGTGTGAGGGAAGTAAGTTGGGAAGATGGGGAAGCTTTTGGAGACAGATAAGACAGACAAGACGGCAGACAGGGTTGCTGTGTGACACACAAAGGGGTGAACACCTTGGATGGGGAGGGTGTTGTGGAATCCCACTCCTATGAGCATCCACATGGTAGCAGTGCGACTGAAGTCCTCACCCATGGGACTGTCAGCACTGCTTCTTCACTGCCCCTGTAGTAACAGTGGTGGAGGCTGGCATCCAGGGCCAGGCTGCCCCACCAGGATAATGAGCATGCTCTCCATTCTGCACAATTGTACACCAACAGTTCAGTGGAGCATCCTATGCAACATACCTGGCAGTTCTTGACAGGTGACAAACTCACCCCCTCACCTCCGCTCCCAATGGGGGACCCAGCCCTAGCCTGTGGGGTGGAACTACCCAATGCCACAGGTAGTGCAGGGGAAGCAGAGGGGGCATCACCAGGCTGCAACCCAGACGTGCTGGGCCCCAGTCCCACGACTAAGGGAACCAAGGTAGGTGGATCACCTGGAACCAGCCTACCTTGTCTTGCTGTAGTAAATTAAATATAAACATAAGGTAAGATAAGTACTAACCAAATGAATGTTAGTATTAACATAATAGAAGATAATACTGATTAATCAGAATACATATTAAGGTATATTATGAGGAACACAACAATAAATTACATAATAGTAAGTATGTTAACACCAAACCAGTATGAAATAACCCATAAGCCCAACATAAATGTTAGTTTCAAATAATATATTAATATCAAATCATAATAATAAATAACATTAATAAATTAAAGAAGATAAGGGGTAGCTAGAGAGAGAAAAACATAACATTAGTGACCTTACGGGTGATATTAATACACATACTAATATATACTTCTACAGGTGTGCAGGGGCATTTGTGAGTACAGTGACTCCAATTCCTGTATAGATGATATTGTATGTACATACCTCTCACCCTGGTAGCATGAGATAGTATGGGCCAAACGGTAACAAATGCAGGTGCACAACTACAGGAGACTGTTTTACATATTGTGCTCATACATTATTTCCAAGGTGTTTTGTAAATGGATTTGCCTATAAATTCTACTCCAAGCAATGTCATTTATCTGATAATCAAGGACCAGACATATGGGGCATTAGTCATTACATTCTGAAAAAGTTGTAACAGTTGAAAAGTATGTTCATATACATTAAGTAGACTAAACAGCCGGTGATTTCTTAGTTGACTGCCATGAGATTAGAACCTGCAAACTGAATCCAGAGAAAATGTGCACTTAATTTAACAGTTGACTGCACTTCTGTCAGATTAGAAAAGGCATGCAGTGCATACAGGACTACGTCACACTTATTGGAAATGATTATTTATCAAGGCACAATCTTGCTGTACACTTTATTGATATTGTTCTTTAAAATCTGGCACTCATACACATGGATATCTGCCCAGAACTTGAGCTACCTTACCCATATTACTTGTTCCTGGAGTGGGAGGAATATACATCATTATTTGACAGAAAATGGCCATAACTCAGGCTTGAACCTTAATGTGGGTATTGCATTACATTTATCAGACAGTTTTTTTCTGCAGTCTTTATTCATTTCCTTTTTACAGTGGACTGGTGTCAGATTAGAACACATATGCAGTGAATACAGCCATAATGCACACTTATTTGAACAGATTAGTTATCAAAGCACCATCCTGATTTAAACTTTATTGATAATTTACCTTAAATGTGGTATCTATACCCATGGATATCTGGCCAGAACTTCAGCCTACTTACCCATATACCTTTTTCTGGAGTGGCCACAGCTCAGGCTTGAACCTGGGTATTGGACTACATTTATCAGACATTTTCTTTGCACTCTTTATTCATTTCCTTTTTACTGTTGACGGGACTCAGATTAGAACACACATGCAGTGAACACTTATTTGTTTGTAAACAGTACATATGACAGAACCATCACCGTTTAAAATCTATCGATAATCGTTGCTTCAAGTGCGGAATGTACAGCATGGATAGATGTGTCAGACTTCTAAGAAATAACCCATATACCCTCATCATTACTTGAGTGCAATGTACAGCATATTCCACACAATGGGTAGAGCAGAACAGTGACTGTTAATCTGGGTATTCCACAACATCAACTGATGTTTGGAAGCTATACTACACACTAATGCATGTTCACTTGATTTAACTTGTTTTACTATTTCAGGTAGGCAGTGGCACATTACTAAACATCTTACATTTTCCAGGTATGTCATACCTTACTGCTATGACTGCAAACTCTGTAAATAATTTATTTTGACAGTATGCTATGCATTAGGTTACTACTTTGATGTTTCCCTACTCACCACACTCATGCCTCATCCTGTCCAGGCACCCTGCATGGGACTGGACATTGTGAGCCCTCTCATCTGCAGCTGTTGAAAAAGAAGCAAACCGTTATGCATTACCAGTTTTGCACAGATCTAGCTTGTATATTTCTAGTACTGGCAAACATACTTACATATCTGTGGGGTATGCCCAGCCCTAGCCTCTTGAACCCAGGTGTTCAAGGTTCCCCTATTCCTTTGCTTTAGGTCATCATAGTGGTGATGACACTGCTCGCCAGTGTGAGGGGGGGTACCAGTAGCACTGGTAAGTTCCCTAGTCAAATGATTCCAGGCCTCAGACTTACATTCTGAGCTCTGTAATTGTCCTGCAGCAGCCAGGGTTCATAATCTTTCACCAGGAGTCCAACAAACACTCTGAAATCCTGTGCACCCCACTTCTATGCCCAAAAGGGTGCTCCCTCTGCAATGCCACCAGGTATACCAATAGCCAAGTGAGACTCTAATAAATGGTGTGATATTCCTGCCTATTGGACTCAATATAGGCTGCATTCCCACCCTTACACAACATACTGTAACTTTTAAAAAAGTGCCGCTTTGCTTAGGATAGTGCAAACCAATTCAGCAAAGATAAGCATTGTGCAAACTCGCACAACCATTGTTTCAGCAAAGCTTAGCAGCACACAAATATTGTAGGCAGCTCACCATATTTAATTGGTGCTTAGCATCACGCAGGTTTTCTAAATGTAACAATTTTTTTATTTTGAATTAAACTGCCATTTCAGTCATGTCACACATTTTCACAGCAATAAATGTAAAAGGTATGACTGGCCAAGACTCGAACCCTGGACCTACTACACAGTAGTTCATGACTCAGCCTATCTAGCACTTGAAGAGTAGGGACAACCACTATATCTTCACTTATACTACTACGGTGCCTGCTAGCATTGCTAAGCACCATGCTATGCCACGCAAACACGCATTAAAAGAAAAAAAATTGCACAATTAATTATATCCGGTTTCTATATGTATAAGCACAGCTAGCCATCACTAAGCAGTGCACTGCACAAACATGCAGATTAAGAAAATAAAAAAATAAATAAATAAATAAACTATTTATACAATAGCAGAGTACATTACAGAGATCATCTTGCTATGCTTACCATCTTTCCAGGATTTTCCTGGACAGCCCACAAGTATGGGACAGCCTTTGCACTGCTGCTTGCATGGACTCAATATGTGTGTTACTGTAATCTCCCTTGGCAGCACACCATGATTAATATGCATGGTGCGCTGCTGAGGATGAACTGTGATCATGTACATGGGTGCATTCCATATAGGCTCTACACCGACCCTACATGGATTTTATTAAATCCTGTGGAATATGTATTCCACTTATGGTTAAATCAAGAAAAACTTGTATTAGTTTATCAAAGTTTAAACTGGCCAGATTTCCTACATTTTAGTTTGTGTAATGCCTTTTCACCCTTTGTTTATTCCAATAAATATTAAATGTATTATTTAGTACACCTAAAATTATATGATTTATTCATATTACATATGTTAAATCTGGATTAATCTTCAATTTAGAATGTCTTCAAATGCTTTAAGGAGTCCAAAATTATAGCAATAACCCACGCCTGGGTGTGGGTAATGCAGGATTTAACCACGGTTGGCGTGGTTTGGTCCCGAGGGCGAAGCCCGAGGGACCAAACAAAGACAACCGTGGTTAAATCCCACATTACCCACACCCAGAAGTGGGTTATTATATATAATGACATTATTTAAGAAAAGAAATAATTACTTTTCTTAAATAATGGCATTGTATAATGCCTCTTTGCTGCCCTTCCGCAGCTGTCTGGTATTCCGCGGCAGTTCTGATGTACTGCGCAGGCTTGCGCAGTACATCAGAGCTGTGGGCAAAAGCAACGGAGAATGCAAGATCTCTGTTGCTTTTTACAGTTTCGCTATGTTAAATGGGTTTAACATAGCGAGACAGCTTTAAAATAAGCAACAGAGATCTCCGTTACTTATTTTAAAGCTGTCTCATATATTAAACCCATTTAATATAGCGAGACAGGTTTTAAAAAAAAGCGGAGATCGCAAGATCTCCGTTGCTTTACTAATGTCGCTATGTTAAAGGAGTTTAACATAGCGAGACAGCTTTAAAAAAAGCAACGGAGATCTGCATTGCTTTTTTTAAACCTGTATCGCTATGTTAAACTCTTTTAACATAGCAAGACAGTGTTTTATACTACCGGAAAAAGTCCGGGCGACCGGACCTTTTTCTGTTAGTATATTGAGGGATTTACAAAGGGCACGCTGGTTGGGCTGGCCAATCAGCGTGCACGTTTTAGAGGAGGAATTGTATAATAGATATTATTTACAGTTATCATCCAATGTTAGGAAATGTCATCAGCAAATGACTGAGAATTGGGTTGACATGAATGGCACTGCCTGAAATGTTTTATTAGATCTTATGGAAATTGAAAAACAGCTCAAATGCAATATTGAAAAGCAATTGAATCAAAGGGCAACCTTGTTTTTTACCCTTGTTAATATTTTTGTGATAGAAAAAAATGCTCATTTTAATATAAGATTCTAAATGTTTACAGAGCTGGACTAATAACTCAATAAATATGTCTGGAAATCCATAGAGTTGTACAGATTTAAATAAAAAGTCACAGCTGAAAAAATCAAATGTTTACTTAGACTCAACAATAAACCTAGTTTGGAAAACAGTTCTTATATTCATATGATCCTTTACCACTCTTTTCATGTAAGAATACATCTGTGTGTAATTATAGCAGAGTCTATTATAGGTTCATAGGTGTGTACTAGGCTAATGGCCCTGGGGCCTTTACAACCCTAGCCATAGGATTACCCTGGCATCGTGCCACCCGAACTTAGTTCCCAGTGCCTCTGTCAAGTAGAGCCCCCTGGAGTTATCCCCGTGGTCAATTTTCTATTTCCCATGCACTCATCAAGATTCTCTTGAAGAGGCTCAGCGAGGTGCTCTGCTCGACATGTATGGGAAGTCTGTTCTATAGCATGGGCAGTCTATAGGTTATGAACCTGTCCCTCCAGTACATTCTGTTGACCGTGGTAATGAGGTTGAGGTCCCTGGAGCGTGTGGTGCAGAGCAATTAGAATTTCTTTTGATGTAACATTTCTAACAGAGCTGGGTCAGACATGGCTTTGTAAGTTAAGCAGAGATTGCCTCTAAGTACGCAATATGAGACAGAGAATAGTTGGAGTTTTTTGGGTCTCTCCATATAGGACAAGTGTTTAAGGCCTAGGATACTCTTTGTAAGGTACTTTTGTGGCCTCTCCAGTTGTTGCAGGTGTCTAGTGAGGTTCATGCCAAATGGGGTATTGTACTCAATGAGTGGCCTAATGAGGGAAGAGTAGAGGGAGACAATGACCTCTTTCTTCCTGGATGCAAAACCCTTAGTAATGAGATGTGCCACATAGAAGGATTTTCTAACCAGAGTGGCAATGTGGTGATCAAAAGAGAGATTGCTGTCAACCTGTGTTCCCAGATCTCTTATAACACCTTCTGTGTTCAGTGACTACCATCAACCTGGTAATTCATGGGAACCAGTTTTTTCCCAAAGGGGATGACAACATATGTTTTAGCAGTGAGCTTAAAGCCATGGTTCTGACACCAGTCATTGGTCTCAGTGAGGCCATTCTGTAGGATGTCAGCATCACTTGGAGAGTTAATAATATCTCCCAACTTGCAATTGTCTGTGAACTTTGTCAGCTAGAGTCCCTTCATGTTGGCCTGAACTAAAAAGGAGTAGATGCCAAACAGGAGAGGACCCAGGACCAAACCCTCATGACTAGTCGGCAGTCTGACTTGGAGTCATCTACTTTCATACTGTGGGTTCTATCTGTGAGCCAGTTTGCAACCCACCTATGATTTAGGGGCTGATGCCTAGCTTAGTGAGTTTTCTATGGTTCTTGAGTGGGGAATGGTATCAAAGGCCTTGGCCAGATCAAGGTAGGCTGTATGAACCTCCTTGCTATCATCCACTGCTCTGGTGACTGACTCAAAGAAGTCAACCAAGTTGAGCAGTCATGATCTACCCTTCACAAAACCAAACTCTGTGGGATCCAGAGTTTGTAGATTCCCTATATCTTGTTTATTAGGTCCATGATGATGCATTCCATAGTTTTGATTATCAGACTCATCAGGCTAATGAGGTGATATTTCCCAGGGTCCATAGTCACTCCTCCTTTGTGGAGAGGGATGACTGTAGCAGTGCACCTTTCGGTAGGGACAAAGCCCGAGGTGAGACTGTGATTGAACAGGAATCACAGGTGAGGTGCCAATTCCCTCTGTAGTTCATGTAGAAAACAGCCAGAGATATTGTCAGGTCCCATTGAAGCTGTATTCTTGGCCTTGGACAGTGTTGTTTTAACCTGTGCAGCAGTAATATTGGGTGCCTGGCAATCTACTGGCATTTTGATTGGTCCTCTGGGGGGGGGGGGGTAAAGTTGGCACTGAATCTGTCGGCCAGCATATTGGCAATATCTGTTGGCTCAATATAGGCGGTACCATTGTGCAGTAGCTCATAGCAAATTTGGGCATTGCCATGGAGATTCTTTCCATAACTATAGAAGGCCTTGTGGTTGTCTTTACTATCTGCTGCAATTATGTTTTCATAGCTAACTTTAGAGGATTTGATGAGGGATCTCAGCTTTTTGTTGAGTCTGATAAGGGAGTTTTTCCAGTCTTGGGACTTCACCTTATTCTGCATCAGTTTCCTCCTTTTGATGTAGAGTTTGTTTATGGCAGGGGACCAACAGATTGGCTTCCTTTTTTGTAGGAGAACGTCTTGGTTCTATTGGGTATGGTGAGATCCATACATTTGTGTACGTATTCATACAGCACATTGGTGTATGATTTGGCAGTCATGCAACTATTCTCCATTTGCATGGGTGCTTTGAAGTTAGCCACCTCTGTTTTTAGGAGCCCAAAGTTAGCTTTGGAGATGTTTTTCATGGTGGTTACCTTTGCAGTGGGTTGGTAGGGATGTGGATTTCCAGGTGATTAGTTTGTGGTCAGATCTAACCATGGCAGAGTTGACTATTGGTGTAGAGCAATGGTCACCCATGTTAGTAAAGACAAGGTCAAGGATGTTGTTACTTCTAGTGGGGGTAAGAATGAGCTGGTCCAGTGCATTGGAATTAATGAAGTCCAGGAAACGTTGGGCAAGTGTATTGGTACATGAGTAGTTTTCTCAGTTAATGGAATGGTAGTTGAAGTTGCCTAGTATGACAGTGTTAGGTTGGACCCTAATATTCTCCAGGGTGCATAGGAATGTGGAGAGTGAGTCTTGGGACATGGTTGGGGACCTATAGCAGGCTACAGCCTGGATCACTGTCTTACCCACTGTTAGCTGCACCTGAAGTATCTCTGATGCGTTATGTTGGTCAACTAGTCTGGAGGTGTGCGCATCCTTCATGAATATGGAAACACCACTGCCTTTGGAGCTTCGGTCCAAGTTCTGGGGCCAAAAGATGTGGAATGAGTTATAGCCTAGTAGTGCAGGGGAGCTTTCTGCTGCCTTGAACCAAGTCTCTGTTACAGCCCAAATGTTGCTGTTCTCCATTTTTAAGGAGTGCTTTGAGTGAGTGTATTTTGAGATTTAGACTACTAGCATTGAGCAGCATGACCCTCAGATTGTATTTCTTTGTAGCTGTTATGGCAGTAATTTGGTCTTTGGAACACCGCCTAAAAAAATCCTCTATAGGGGTGGCAAGAACCTTTGCAGACCATCTCTGGCAAAGCATCAAGGTCTATCAATCATGTTATCCCAGACAGATACTAGATTCCCTTAGAATTACTCCAGAAACTTAGCCAATTGTTGAAATCAATCATTTTCTGCTTGTACTGTGGTATCATTCTGGATGATGGTAAGATGCTGCTCAGGGCTAGGGTCATACCCTCCTAGGTTACATAATCTAAGAGCTCCTCCATGTCTCTTTTCATGTAGTCCAGTGATGTACATCTCAGGTCATTCACACCCACATGTACAGTGAGAGAGTTATATTTGTACCTGTTATTGAGGGACCTGAGTGCAGTGCATTGTGTGGCAGATCCTGGCACCTGACAGGCAGCTGATTGTTACTTTCTCCTTATTCAACCTAGGGAGTGAGACATCAGTGTGCCTCACTATCAAGTCACTTATGAGTAGTGTGTTGGGCACGCTGTTTTGCCTTCGGGGTTTGGTTGAGTGGCACACAGTTTAGGAGAGTTATGTGTCTTGTGATTAATGTTGTGATGTGGTAGTACAATGCCTTTCTGCCTTGGACATCTCTGCTGTTTGGGTAGATTTTTATTGAGAGCCTCCACACAGGTGGGTATGTCATTTGTGTTTTTATGTGAAGGCAGTGCTGGTGTGTGTTCTGGAGGGTTATGTGTTCCATATGGTGTGGTGCAAGTTTTGACCTTCTCTTGACCAGCTATTCCGGTCTTGGCTGGAGAGTGTGTGGCTTCCGATTTTTATATATAAATGCATCTCTCACAAGTGTGAGTGTCGGGAGGTAAGACAAGAGTGTTGGTGCACATGAGGTAGTTGCTACATTGCCGAAGGGTGCCCAAGTTCACCAGGTTAATAGGACAAAGCACAGAGAACTGACCTTTAGACACGCCTGGAGGGGTGGGCATTAATAATAAGTATTAGATATGTTAGTTTGTAGAACGTTTAGTTCTGGTAGCACTTTTGTGTGCTACAATAATTGCTACAAGAAGTCTGGTAAAGTGCAAGACAAATAAGCTAGTAAAAGTGCAGGAGAGGAGAGAGCTAGCAGATCTAAGGGAAAAATTAAAGAGCAGACTTTGGCACCACTCAGGAGCTTACTAACAGTCCTGGATACAGCAAGCTTGTATCTGGACTAGACTAGATACAGGAAAGGAGGGAAACAAGCACAAAAGTGGCTTTTAGATCAGAAAGTTGAGTGAGATGGAAAAATTGCCCAAACGGCCAATAATAAAATTTCTGGGCCAGAAACCATTCCTCTTGTGGTAGATATGCTACCTAGTGCTTACCACTCCCACTGATAAGCTAGAAGTCTTGCCTCCAATACAGAAAGGCTTTGGGGGCTCAGAAGCTTGCATATAGTCCTGGAAACATCAAATCTGTCTCTGGACTAGATACGATAAAAATATTGCTTCACACAAACTGATAAGTCCACAAAAGCAGGAAACCAAGGTCAAATCCACACAAACAGTATTTATTGAGCACTTTGCTCTCTAGAATAGAAACTTCATCAGAATAATTCAACATGTTACCCAACTTCCTTAAATATACAATTTAATAAATTTAATTAACATTAATTAGCTAATTTGTGAAATAATGCCCTTAAAGAAACAACTTTAAAGAGCCCCACACATTTTAACACAGCAACTTGAGACAATGCAGTCATGAAAATACTTAAAATACATTGAAAATGTAACTATATAAAATAGTTATATATAAAAAATTACATATGATTAAAATAAACCAAACATATATGTGCAGAAATGTGCAACCAATTGACATGCCATCCTAAAATATTTGACTACTGATGTCATATAAAGAATTGTGCCTTAAGCCTAAGAGCAGAGTTGATGGATACTGCACTATTGAGTCCTGGTGCCTTTGATGCACTAGTTCTGCACAATTCTTTATATGACATCAATAGTCAAATATTTTAAGATGGGATGTTAATCTGTTGCACATTTCTGCACATATATATTTTGGTTTATTTTAATCATATGTCATTTTTTATATATAACAATTTTATATATTTATATTTTCAATGTATTTTAAGTATTTTCATGACTGCATTGTCTCAAGTTGCAGTGTTAAAATGTGTGGGGCTCTTTAAAGATGTTTCTTTAAGGGCATTATCTCACTAATTAGCTAATTAATGTTAATTAAGTTTCTTGACTTGTACATTTAAGGATGCTGGGTAATATGTTGAATTATTCTGATGAAGTTTTTATTCTAGAGACGAAAACGCTCAATAAATACTGTTTGTGCAGATTTGACCTTTGTTTCCTGCTTTTGTGGATGCATCTGGACTAGAGTAGTTACAGGAAAGGTGGGAAAAGCACAAATGTGAGCTTTTAACCCAGAATGTTGAAAGAGATGGAAAAACTGCATATTATGAATATACCATGTCCTACTTCTTGAAAAAAAATCTGTCTACCCACTGTCTTCAAAGTCTTATGATACAAATGTCTAGTCTAAAATGTTTCTTTCACAAAATCCCCCAAATCTTCATAACAAAGAACATATAAATTGCTGTTTTAAATTCTTCTCTATATTACATACACTGTAGATGACTTAAAATCCCTTAAATTACAATATTTCAGTAGCTGCTTTTCCAATGCACACACCATTATTAAAGACCTGTCCTAAATAGCAATTTCTTTACAGAAAAGCATAGGTCTAATGTCAGTTAATAAATCATGTCAACTCTTAGGTCTTACTAGAGTGTAACAGTCAACAAACTTAAACCTATTCCTATTAATTTTTGCATCCTCTCCAGTCACCCATTCCAACTTAAGAACCATTAGACTCTCAGTATTTACCAGTAGGTACTTTTTAATCCAAGCTATCTCTCTAGAATACTCATCCTTCTCAAAAGTCCAAAAACATTTCATCTACAGCCATTCCCCTTGACAGTATTCTAGCATATTCTGAAGAAATTGCATTAACCTCTGATGATGTAACTGCTTTATAATCCTGCATGTTGTATTACATTCCTTCATGCCATTAACACTTTTTAAGAATTTCATTTGTTTTACTTTAGTTAACCTTTTTTCCAATTATTCTCTGTCATTTGCCTTGTCTAAAAGCATGATGCTATCCTTTTATGGAGCTTGAGAATGATTACCTGTCTCTACGTCAGATCCAGCTCCACTTTTTATTATCTGCTTGCTTTGATGTCCTTTCATTTATAGCAATGTGACTATCATTCATATTTTCTATATCAGGGAAAGCTACATTTTCACAAGTTCTTTTATCTGTGCTTTACTTTTAAGTTGATCCATCCAAAAATGGTTAGCAGTCCAAGACTTAATATCTTGTTCTGCATCATTATCTTTAAATGACCCATTTATCCACAGTCAGAACAAATTTTTTTAAAACATTTTCTCACAGTGAGTGCTATGATGCCCCATGTGTACACATAAAATACTTTTTACAAAATATTCTAAAATATAGCAGTTTTTATTAACTCCAATACTAATTTCTTTTTAAAAAAAAGCTACATATCCCCTTGTGTAACCAGTATAGATACCCGGTCTGCTTATTATCATTTATATATCAGGAAGAACCTTCCAGAGCTTGTTTAATTTATATTTTATGCCCTGTTCCAGAAGGCAATTGTTTTGAATGAAGCATTTCAATTGTCCATGTGTATACAAATGCAAATCATAAGTACAAAACCCCCCATGAGTGCTTGTACTACTTCCTCTCAAAATGATCCCTTTTTACCGCAAATCTCTATTTACTCTCTAAACAAAAATCATATATTCTCTGGGAACAAAAAAGTACAAGAACTCTTTCTTGATAATTTATTATACCAGTTGGCAGGATTATTAGATCACAAAACATGTAACAGTACATAAGGCTATTTCTATTATGCACGTTTCCTAAAACGTGGATGAAATTATCACTGCCCACTTATGATAGCATGACACTGCATTGGGAAATTAATGTTTATTCTCGGCATGTGGCAAGTGAATGTTTATCTTGGCATGTTACATGACAACAAAAACTCATAGTTCTTAATGGTTTCAGAATTTCTAGCAACAGAAAAAGTACTAGAGGTAGTGTAATTCATGCCTTCTTTTACATGTCCATCCTTGTATAGCATAGCAATGGAATTTTCTTGTAATCTGGTAATGCATTTGCCTATAGTGCTCCACAAAATATCACACAGTAGATGCTGTATGCCACTTACTGTGTCTATTTCTACTGACGTCTTGATTAATGAACAATTTTGTTTTAATTTTGTAACCAATACTTTACTATCTGAATTTGTAGAATATTCCTGTTCATGATCCACAACTGCAGAACAGTCCTACTCACCTACCTCATGTGGCATTTTGAATACCTGATTGCTAACATTCCATTCTCCCATGACAGCAGCAAGGAGACTTTCCTTGATGGTCTGGCCCAAGAATTTCATCTTTAAAATTACTGCCTTGGGTCCTCCTGAAGGTAGGTGCATGTTTAGTTGTACAAATCCAATTAAAAATACAATAAAAGGGAAAAAAGGAAAAAAATAAAAGAAAAATATAAACAAAGCATGAATCATAATGACCTCAGTCAGGCCACACTTTGAGTACCGAATGCAATTCTGTTGGCCATACAAGGTGTTAGATATCATCCTGTAGGAAGAAATACAGAGGATTTTTTCCAGAATATTGGATGAGTTGGAGGGTAAGTAGTTTGACCAAGTACTTGGGAAACTGGTGTGCTTTGCACTAGACACCAGGAAAGGTGGGTGGGCTTGCTATGTGCTTGGTATGGGTGCAGAAAATCACATCAGACAGATGTAAAAAGATCTCTTTGAATGGAGAGGAAGGCAAGTAGCAAAGTTAATAATTTATAAGAGTCCACACTTTTCAAAAGCACTTCACATGGAGGGTTAAACAGCCATGGAAGAGGCAGTCAGAAAGGATACTGTATGATGCAGAATACACAGAAGCATTTAAGGGTGCATAATGCAGGTGAAAAAATGATGATAGACAAGGAAGGGATGGAGGTGAGGAAGAATGCTAAATATTCAAAAGTTGCAGACTACATTTTTTTATTATGCTCATCTGCCATCTCACAGAATGAGTACATACTGCAGTTTAACACAAAAGTGAAGCTCCAAACACTTTGAGTCAGCAGTTCTAACTGCTATGAAACATTGCCAGCCCTACCTATCATAATGTCTTCCTCTGCATTATGAAGGAATCTTCATTCCAGGGTCAAAAAATGCTCATGAGGTCTAAACCTCTCCATGCTTTAAGTGACAAGGCCTTCATTTCTGCTGCCCAATGACTGCAAAATCTCTTCCCTTCCAAGAGTAGGATGTCAGCCTCCCATATGGCATTTAATATAAAGCAAAAGTATATAATCTCTCTTCTGCCATTTGGAATTCTCATCCCTCTCTCCAGATGACTTTCCTCCTTACTATTCACCTGACAGGAACTCTCTGTTCATCTCCTACAGGAATCACAGAGAACCTTGCCTCACAATAGCATCCACTTGCCTAACAAGCCCAGCATAATTAGACTCAGTAGCACTTGTCACATGTAATATAAATAAACAGTGCCTATGTATACAATATAACCTATCTATTCTTGATTTTTTTTTTAATTTTTAAGCCTGAAAACTTGCTGTTATAAAATTACTTTGTTTTTGTGGTCTGCATTATTGTTACTCTCAAATGCCTAATTAATGCCAGATGTAGACTTTTGCTTGATAATCTAGATAAGTGGTGATGAGGCAGCACGGATCTTCTATACAAAAGAGCCTTTGACTGAGCTTGGCTCTCTAAAATAAATAAGCAAATGTAAGATGTCTTTGCCACAGCACAACCCTCCCAACTGTTTCTCAGGATGTAAAGAACTGAGTAAGCAACCACTCATATACAGATGCTAAGATTTCAGGATTTTGTTGTAGTGCTATCAAGGCTGTAAGATAAGCATTCTACCAGGAAAATGACAACAATTTGGGGAGCTTTCTTTAGGGAACAAAAAACACTGACACTATTTTTATATAATTGTCTTCAAAACAGATACCTGACAATGAATGAAGTGATTATTTCTGGCTAATCTGCATTGCCCTATTAGATATAGGATGTATTCTTTTAAGAAATAATGAGCTAGCGACAGTGAATACCATGTCATACAGTATACAGACGTTATAGAAAAAGTAGCTTGGAGTATAGACCTTATGGAGTTTAAATCACACCTTCTGTCTCTCTGGGTGATATATTATATGTATAATGAATTGACAAAATGTTATGTTGCTGAAATGTGATTCCATAATTGTGGGAATATATATTCAGATCTTATACATTTATTTTAAAGACTTTACATATTTGGAAATGCAGAACAATAATTCTCAGTGAAAATGTATTTCTGACACAACTATCTATAGCCTATTCATTAAAAAGAAAATTGGGTGAAAATGGAAGCTTTTGTTCAAAAATTTGATTTATTCCTCAATGCATCTGCTTAGGTAAAAGTTCAGAGGCACTGCAGTGAACTGTGTTCATGTATATTGTAGAGGAAGAAGCCATAGACAAATTTAGATATTTTATTTTACTTAACAAAGGAAAATGGAGAATAGCAATACAGAGACAAATCATTAATTATTGTCAACTGAAAAATTACTTGCATTTATTAAACTGTTATGTCAATGCATATGTTTCTGCGATGGGGAATAAAGACAAATATTGGTTTGGGTGGGCTGCATTATTCACCAGTAAAAGAGCTAATAATTTGGAGTGTAAAACAATGTAACACAAGGGGCAGGCTTATAGGAGAACCAACAAAGACATTTTCAAAAGCTGTGTCTAGATGTCGCACAAGTGAAATAACTAGCAGCACATAACCTAACTATTCGGATTTTTCCATCTCTTCTCTGCCTCATTAATATATCACACTTGTATTTTTCTCTACTTCTTTGCTTCTAACATATTTTCCCTTATTACCATATTTAGCAAAACCTTTTGAGGCTTGTCTTGTCTCATGATTTGTTGTATGTTATGAAAATGCTTACTTTGAATTACACTGCACATTTCTTTTAACTAGTTATTTTTTTTACTTTTAACCATTCAATGTAAACATTGCATTTTTGTGGAACTTTCATCCACAGACCTGAAAAGGGGCAATGCAGAGTTGATCTTTGGTGATACACAAATTCAAGTAAAAAATAATAAATGAAGCACTGACTGATGAAATGATTAAGATAAACCTGTTAATCAAATAATAAGAAACAATTAGAACGCAAGCAGGATATGTTCTAAAAGTGATGGATATGAAAGACAAAACCATGATCTATGTACTGTAACAAAGAAGAGATTCAAGATAAAGCTTTAATTGTTATAATTAAAATTGCAGCAATTGTGGCCATAAGAATTACAAGAAGAGTCTTCCAGTTTTTAATCAGTCTTGCAGAATTTGCATTAGAAAAGGGAATTTTTTCAAAGATATTTAAAAACAAAAACAAATGTGTTCAAAAAAGTTCATGTTTACCAGATACATTGTTCACTTGTACTGTGAAAGTAAAATGACTTGATACTGTAAAGTGTGAAAATGCATCAGAGCCATTGAAAAATAAATATAACTCGGAATGTTTTAAAGAAATACTGAATATTACAAGGCAATAAGTTGAATTTAAATTTGATACTGCTGCAGGGTACAGCCTTTTAAAGCTGAAAAACACTCAAGAGCCATGACTATTTTGTTAAGCTATTCTCACCACTGGCTGACACCATTTGGTCAAAAGGTGTAGACATGTCAGTAAAATAAATCTTCAGACTGTTTTTTTCCCAAATGGTGGTACTTTCAAATTTGAATTTTCCTAATATTATAGGTCATGTGACTTGTAAGAAGTTAGGCATGGTAAAATAATACAGAGATTAAAAGCAAAGACTGGATGCATTCAAAATAGATCACAGCAGAGCCATAGCAACAGCACAGATACTGAAGAAAACTATATCAACAGTACTCTGCGGATTTGTTTACCACTGCAGGAATATTACCAATTGTAATATAATACAGCACAACTATTTCATGTTCCATCGCTCAGGAATAAAGGCAAAAATGTATTGAAACATAGGAAAGCCATAGGTGTCACTATAAAGAAATTAGTTTCCACAGAATAAACAACAGATGATCATAGTTAAAAAAAGACTTGTGTATGTACTTATCTGCAATATCTGAATAGAATGATTCAAAGAGGACATTCTCTATTGTTTACGGTCAAAGAAGTCTTCTCAAAAATATCAAATGTTAATTGATCTTAAGCACCAGATGCAAACCAGAGTTTCTGATAAACAAAGATACACAAAGCATGCATCAGATTGGATACACTTAAGATGTCATTGGGAAAATACAGATATATTGAACTTCTATTCAGTTTTTCAAGAACAGTAAAAGGGAGCTCCAAAGAGATGTTGCCCAAGTAACTGAATGCTTGTATAATGTCATGACCATAACTGATCTGTTAGTTTGGGGTTGGTCAAGGGTGAAAAAAATATGACATGAGACTGATAGTTGCAGAACATATTAGGGTATAATTTCAAGCTAATTAAGAACAAATGTAATGTCAAAGTGGCAAGTCTGAAACATACTGGTCATGCTCTAACTCCACAGGGGTCTAAAATATTAGCAGATGTGAAATATCAATGCTAGATCACAAAAAGGAATTACTCTGATTACTAGGAATGATACAGTATATTGCAATGTTTATGTGAAAATAATACTAGAGATAAATGTAAATCTAAGATGTCTGTCAGTAAATCATGTCCCCTGGGAATAGTGTATTTAACAGGACAAGAATTTTGAGATGGTTAAGAAATAGGCAGTGTAAACATCTTCACTGAAATTATATAATGTAAATAAGCCAGTTGTTCTTCAAGCAGATGGCAGTCAGAAGTATATAGAAACTGTGAACCAACAAGAAAATTGGACATCTGCCTATGGCTTAAAAGCAGTTACAGATATACAAAACATATATGCTTATACAGAAAATAAGCTCTAAGCAATAGCCTATGGGTGTGAGATATTCCATGACTATGTGGAAGCAAAGAAGTTTAGATGGAAACATACGCTATTCATTAAATCTTAATCTATAGAAGTAGGATTTGCAAAGAAAAATACTGATCAGAAAAGGGACTATGCAAAACAAATACATTATAGGGCAACTTAAAGCAGTCTAGTCAACACCCAAAGTACTCCCTGCAGAAGACAAGTGCTACATAGTGACCAATGTACTCATTCCCAGGGTCAAATGCACTACAACATAAAAAAGTAGATGGCTTACAAGAAATGAATTAACACCCTTACTTGTACGCTCCTTAATACTGGATACTGCCCACCTTTAAAGACCAGCTTGTTTAACATTACATTCTTAGAAATATGTATGGTACCCAGTTAGTTAGACCATTTACAAATTAGCCACTACTGGAAAAGCCTTCTCTAAAAATTCACCTCCTAGTTGAAAACAGTCCGAGAGCAGAAGTACAATATGAACCCCTGACAATATTACACTATGCACTGGTAAGTTTAAAAGTAAAATTATAGGAGGGCTGGGAACTGCCAAACATATGAGGTTTCCAAATTATTAGTTAGCACAAAAAGATGAGGTAGAGTGGGTAGCTAAAACAGTTGAGAAGGTCCCTAGAAAGGTTTTTAGAGGTATAAATGGAGAACTGGAAAGGAGTTAAGAAGGGATGGAGCAATAAGATGCAAAGGAAAGAAATACAGACAAGAAATATTATTAGATTATGTGGAAAGCAATGAAGAATGAATAAAAAGAGCTAGAAAGAAAGAAACATAAGGGAGTCAAGATAGAAAAAGGAAGATAGAGGCAATTAAGACAATAAATAAAGAGCTGTGTAGATGAAAGTATCTGGAGATGGAGGGCTGGGTAGCAAAATATATATATAGTTTGCAAACACACCACAGACAACAAGAGCTTTGGAGGTATGCCTAAGACAAAGTGAGGTCTTAAAGGGACTTCAGATTAAGGGGGAAAGGAATAAAAGGGAGGTGCATACATTAAAAGAAATATTAAGAGAGTTCAGGAATTTTAATAGGAGATTGTACAGAATGGAGAAGAAAAACAAAATAGAGGCTGGAGATGTAGGAATAAGCTGTGAGGAGATTCAACTGTCCAACACAAGAGAACAAGGGAGGACAGAGATAACTAAAGAGATATCTCAGGAAGAAGTCAAAGAAGCAGTAAAGAAAATGAAGAAAAGGAACTCACCCAACATAGATAGAATAGTAAAAGAGGTATGGGAACTGGTAGAGGACAAGCTAGTAGAGACTCTGAGTTCTGATGATGTTCTTGTAACAAAGTAAACAAATGCACTAAACTCTATTGAATAAAGTAGTGATCTTACATACACTGCATTTGCTGGCATTTTACCTGGAAAATTAATATTAATTATATAGTGAAGTGCTAAACCTTCATATCTTAAAGACTTCCACATCCTATGGAATAAACTTTTTGTCTCATTTAAATTCAGCCTATCAATTAGCATCTTCAAGAAAAAATTGCATGGCTACATTGACATCTGAAAGTTTCAACATGGGATTTAGGATATCGAGTCTACTCAATGGCCAGTAGACCATGAGATAGTTCACCGACCATGTAAAACTATGAACATATGTAATATAATTTGATGTAATGTGATATTGGCTGATTTGTGCCATGCAGCTGCATGTATGATGAGCTCTTC
Organism: Protopterus annectens; assembly: GCF_019279795.1. Taxonomy (NCBI): domain Eukaryota; kingdom Metazoa; phylum Chordata; order Ceratodontiformes; family Protopteridae; genus Protopterus; species Protopterus annectens. The sequence continues at coordinate 1,694,538,453 of NC_056737.1, read as the reverse complement.
ATATGGTTTGTGCAGCTCATCCCTGTATTTTTATCTTACATTTTTAAATCCATGTATGTAGTCCTGGATTAAGAGCTGCCTTCTATACCTGATATATGTCTTTATCAGTTTGTTCTGTCACACAACTTGGTATTCACTCTTAGCTGGGTACAACTCATTGTAACTCTGCGGTATGTCATTTGAGAATTTCTGACTGTTTACTTATGTTATTATACTGCAGCAATTCCTTCTTTTTAAAGTTTCTTATGCAGAAATTGTCCACAAGCTTGCAATATGGAAACCATTTTGCTAAATGTTTTATAGCAACAAAAGGCTAGTGTGAAGTTTTTTACATATGCATAACCACCAAAATGCAAAATATTCAAGCATTTAATTGTTGAGACTTAAGAAACATAAAGGCACTGCCACAGTGCATATCTGTAAAACAATAAGAGCCTTCTAAGATAATAGACAATACACACATATTTTAAATGTACCAACATAGGTATGCTTTTTCATAGGCTTCTACACTAAACTTCTCAGAATGTGAATGTACTTCAGTTGTTATTCATTCATTCTAAGTTGTATGTTTGTAACTCTTAAATTGAGTGCACTGCCTTTGATTAGGCAGAATAATAATCTCTCCTTTAATATTATATTTCTCTGTCAGATGAAGACAGCTGTACTGAAATGCAATAATACTCTTCTGTTCTAGTTCTTGTCTTTATGGAATCCCATGATAGTATGGAGTAGTGTGGTATTAGCTGTAAACAACCACATCTGGTGATATTACCTGTAAATGAGTTGGAGCCTCTCACACTTTAATTCAGGAATTAAAATTTAAGGAAGGTCTATAAACTGTGTGTTTTTTCTTTTTTCTGGTATTTCAGTATGTATCAGCACCAGAGCTGTTTTTTTTTTCTTTTTAATTGACCACAGTCCAACCAAGTCCCACAGTAATGAAGTGTACTTTCCTTTATGTACCGTACAATTTATGTAACTGAAAAAAGTGTTTTATGTAATGCAGTTGCTCTATATCCTGATCAAGGGCATTACCCCCAAACTAATGTATAACAGCTCTGAGATCACAAAGCTTTGGTGAAGATAACATACAGTTTGGATATATAGTATAGTGGGGGCTTGCACCTCTACAAAAAAAAAAAATAAATAAAAATAAAAAAGAAGAAAAAGACGTTTCCTGCTATCTATTGTTTCAAATAGATCCTCCAGTACTGCCTTCTCAAAGAGGGCTCATGTGGAAATATCTAGAAGGGTAAAAACAAATGAAATGACTGTTCATTAGAGTGGATAATTATAGGCTTAACACCTCCGTACTGGGGGGTGGAGTTGAGTATCCCAGTTAGGAAAAGAACATTGCATTCTCTGATCTAGGAATAGATAAACAACCATGTGATACACAGAGCCAAGCAAGGTATCTCACAGAGCATATCAGCCCTGAAATGTTCTGATGGTAAAAAAATGAATGTAGGGTCAGTTTCCTTTGATGGTTAGGCAGAATATTTTTTTTAAATAGAAGTAAACAAATACGGCTTTGTTTTGCTATTGATTACAGGAGAAAGCTGGATGGATACTTTCACTTGTATAACAGGGCACATGTTTATACCTTCTAAATATGCAGCGTCCCAGAAAGTTAAGCATATTTTGTTTTTTTTATCTTGTACATCTAAGCTACAGAATATGATTTGAATTGCTAGTACTTGCTAAATCAAGAAACACATTTGATTGGCAATCATCACTGCCTAATTAGCAATTAGTTTCTATTGTCGTTTTTGTTTTGCATATTAAACATGAATGATTTCTTGACCTATAAATAAAATAGCCATATACATCATTGCCTCTTTGTTATTTCCTAAACTTTTTCTTCAAGAGCATTAACTGGAAATGTTAATAACATCATACTTGTTTACTATTAAGTTGCCTCCCCACAAAATAACTTACTTTCCTCTATGTAATCATACAAAACAATACAGTCCTCTTTTCTACATGGCTTAGGTGAGCCATACATGAATGCATTTATAAAGTTAAGTAAATTGCTTCTCTGAGACTTATGACTAGCCAGTTCAAATTCTCTTGTTTGTAATTACTAATGAATAATGATTTCAAAGGTAAAGTTTTGTTGAGAAGACTTTATTAGCAGCAGTTAATACTGACAGAATATTTGCTAAGCATTGCCTTATTTTGTTATAGACAATGGATGCTAGAGAATGTAACAGGCATTTGGAATTCTGGTGATCAGAATGCTAGAGACCAGCAATCTGTGCTTTCATATTTCACAGCAGAGGTCTCAGTATATTAAGCTGACTGTATGATTGTAGCAAAGGATGTAGATCCAGAAAGATAGTTTGTTTCACTCCATTCATGGGTAAAAGGCTTGAACCCTTCACATTAGTGCATTTTCCTCACAGCAATGGTCACTGTGACAGTCAGTATTGCAACAGGTAATTAGCTGCTGTCCAGTGATCACTAGTGGAGTCAATTATTTGTTTAATTAAAAAAATGGGAGAATGTGTTACTGGATTAATGTAATAAATAGCTCTTACCGCAGATACTTTTTTAGAAAAGGGTTTTGTCCGTATTTACTTTCCTTCTCATAGGGTTGGTTCATCCAAGGCAGTACCGCAGCAATGTGCTCTTCTTTTTTTTAATATAATTAAATGAGCAGACGATTTATGTTAAATTATAATATATACAGCCCCAATGAATTCAATACAGTGGTTTTATTGTCTGGCCCAAAGCTTTTCTCCTCATTCCTTTGGTGCAACCCTGCTGTCAATACTTAATGGAATCACATTACCCCTTCCCACCTCAGTGGATTGTAATATACAAAAAAAACTTAAATATGGTGTCCCTGGCATGTCTGTTTTTGGAGTAACTATCTTCCTCTGCGGTTTACACTTCAGTGTAATCCAACAGCAGTAGAAATGGAAGCAACCAAAAATGACAGAGACAGCTAAGTATTGTAATTTATTCCAGTCAAGGAAAGTGACTAGGCACCCAGTCCCACAGCAGTACATCCCGTAAGGAACAGTCCAATTCATACAAGCACTACCAGCCTTCTTCCCAAAACAGATAAGATAATGGCAGTTTTAATTTCATAAAATGACAGGCTCTTAAAGGAGAATCACCAGTCCTGTTGCTCAACATATGACAGGTTATCATTTTTGTTTTATATTCCACACATTTCAGCATGGGCAAATCTCCCATTGCTTCACTCAGTTGTCAACCAAGCTAGGCAAATTTTTTAGAGAAAACAGTGCCTGCCAGAACTGGTTTGTTTTTAGTCCTAATGGCATTGCACAAGTCTCCTAGATACCTCGCCAAAACTGTGAGTCATTCCTAATGCTTGCCTAGGCAATAGAACCAGCACACCCAATAAGCAATAGATAAATAGATAGATAGACTGATAAAAGGGAGGTAATCCTTGACGTAGTCAGGAGCCACTACTGACAAGTGCAGTTCAACATCTTACTCAGATATCATTGCAGGGCAGAACTAGAGAGAGAGAAATCAATCAAAATTACAGCTCCCAGAAAGCAGGGCAGTTCAGTTTTCCATTCACCTTGGAAACAAAGCCTTCCTATGCCATTAATTTGTAGGCAACAACATCATACACTTCATCTTCTGTGTCACATCACATAATTTCAATCTACTCAAGCCATTAATCAAAGGCACCAATAAATTAGCCTCCCTGGTCAGCAGTCCACACATTGCACACACCAGGTTCAAACCCCAATGGAGCCTACTCATAAAACACTAAATGTACAACTTAGGTTTTACCAAAAGACATACAATACAAAAAGGTCAGATCAGTCCATAAATCCATAGCACATCAATTACAGTAACTACATTTTTGTTCAGTGCCACCATGTCACATTCCATTCACTTTTATTTATTTTATTCAGCAAACCATTTATATCCATTAATAAAAAATGCATAAAAAAGGAGAAAAGTATATATAGTATATATAAAGAAGTTCAACAGGGTAATTAAACAATACTTTACAGGGTTAGCATTACCCTTTAATAACAGTTTAATTTTCTTCATCTTAGGACCTTATTCATGGCTTTAATTCAAGACCTCTAACAGAGGTGGAGCTGAATTTCAGAACAAGTCAGACTGTTCTTTGAAGAGTTTTCATCCGAAGAGAACAAACAAATGGCAGAAATGTCACAAATGAATTTCAAGCAGCCCTTATCTGAAATTATTAAATCAAATATTTCTGAATAAGGTCTAGTTCCCAAAAGGTCAAGAAGTAAAATCAGTAAGGAGAAATTGTTCAGGATCCCAAGAACAACTTACAGCATATTTCAGCAGGTACAGGAACATCAGAAGCTTCTGTTAATCAGGGGATGTTCACATGGAGCAAGTAGATGAATATTTATGTGCTTTTATTGATGCACTTAATGAAGGAAGAGTCAGATTAGCTCAATTACTAGGTAGCAGCAATAATAACCCCTCAAATCAAAGCATTTGTAATGATGAAAGAGCACCTATTCTAGGCATGGTACTCAAATATCCCTAGAATATTCCATTATTTCCTTTACTGCCTTTAGCTGGTTCAGAAAAAAAGGACAATTTCATCATCATCATCATCATCATCATCAGGTCAGCCAACATAAACACAAGCAAGGATAATTATCAAGATAATATTTTAAATGGCTCTGAAATCACTTGGTCATATATCACAAACAGTTAATGAAAAGATTTGGAAAGGAAAATTCATGGATACTTGTGGTCTCAAAGATGCAGAAGGAATTCAGAAAATTATAGACATTGAACCTAAAGATATACAAAGACTTAATAGAAATCCTTGAGGCTTTGGGTAAATGCCAAATCAAAAAATGTATGGATAAAGTCTTGGGATAACTGGATTATTGGTTTCATATATTACATGGCTAATATCCCCCTTGCTACATTTTATTCTCATTGTAAGAGAGGACTATGCTTTGGAAAGGGATATGTCTTGGTACAACTATAACCAAGGATTCAGAAAATTAAAAGCTAAAGACAGTTAGTCAAAATGGAAGACTAGAAATGCTGGCACCTGGCTCAGTGTCATGGTGGAAAACAAAAAAGTGACACTAATCAACAAGGTGATCATTACCCACCAAGGGCAAATCATGCTAGGCTTTTAATTCTAGTATTTGTGGCTGGCAAATATCTAGATACCCTCACATTTTCAATGTTTGTGGTGGAAACCATACTGCCATAAACATTGGTACAAAGACATTAAAAGTCTCCCAAGTTCAATTCAGTCTCAAACCAAAATGCAATTCAGTATAGAATCTACATTAGGCCAGGGTAAAACAATTTTTCATGGTTCCAACAGAGCTCACTGTTTTCAGAGATTTAGATAAATCATCATGGAACCATTTCCCTATTAAAGCAGAAGTCCTGAAGGAACTCCTAAAGGATTATCCATATCAAACAGTTGTTAAATTCCTTACTGAAGGCTTTACCATTTTTTTACATAAGCTCTAGTACTCAAAGCATAAACACATGATGTAAGAAACTTATCATCAGTAAAAGGAAAGGAACCCACAGTTCAATCCCACTTTCCAAAGAACTTCGACAAACATGTATTAAAGGCCCTTTTCAGTCACTCCCATTGGATCAGTTTGTTATTTCTCTTTTGAATCTGGTTCCTAGGAAGAAATCTAGAGACTACCATTTAATACATCATTTGTGCAACCCAGGTCTATCAGGTAATGATGGTATAGATAAGAACAACTTTAGAGTTCATTACTCATTGCTTGATAATGCATTAGCTATTACAAGAGGAATTAATTATCCATGGATTACAAAAGTGTACATTTAACCTGCTTTTCATATTTGACCCATCTGCTCCAAGACTGGCATTTGCAAGGCATGGAATTCAGTTACATGTATTTTCTGACACAGCCATGCCAAGGGGGTACTTGGTTGCTGCTCTGTTTTTGAGCATTTCAGCAAGGCTCTCCTCTGATCCTGGAGGCAGGGAACCCATCCTATCTCAGGGTTCAATACACTGATGAGGTTTTAATAGTGGGAAATGGTGAGAGCCTGACTATCCAATGCCTCCAGTCATTTATTAATTTATGTAACTCTCTAGGTGTCTTTCTAGCCAAAGACAAAATAGTAGGACCACTCAAAGTATTAGCATTTGGAGGACTGAGACTTTGATTGACATCATGCAAGTCTGCTTTCACTTAGCAAAAAAAAAAAAAAAAAACACATAAGACCAGTCATGGAGTTGTTGGGACTCCACAACTTTGCATGCAGAGCCATAGTCCATGGTAGAACTTTTTTTAAGTCAACAGTAGACCACAGCATTAAGATTAACAGAAGAGTTAGGGAAGACCTCAGATTATGGTCCAATTTACTTTTGGGTTATGATTCCTTGTCCTTTTGGCAAGAGGAATGGGTATCAAGTACTAACCTGCAGTTGTTCACTTATGCTTCCGGAAAATTCAGCATGGGAAGTTACTTCAATGGACATTGGTTCTCTGAGCCATGACCCCAAACTTGGTGTAGTCAAAGGAGGATGGATTTTACATTCTTAGAGTTTTTCCCAATTCATGTTTCAATCCTTATAAAGCAAGATCACATTATAAAAAGTGATTTTTTTATCAGAAAACAAAACTGTAGTAGAGGTACTGATAAAAAAGTTGTCTAAAAGTATTAGGGTAAACTCTGTTTTAAGACTTATTTTTCCTTACCTTTAAGATCAATATGTCTTTCACTTCAGACCACATTCATGGATCCAAAAACATTTTAGTTGATTTGCTTTCTCAATTACATACGAAATTTAAAAAGTTGGCTCCATAAGCAGACATACTCCAAACCTCCTACCCCAACTGTTATTGGAGAGCAGGTACTCAACCCTACCCCAAGGCCAAGAACACTGCATTGATGGGTCCTGATAATATCACAGGATGACTTAAATAGTTATTCAACTGCACACGGGCAGACCATCCATGTACCCAGGAAATTATTGACCCATAAGTCTGAGTAGCCTGATATGCAAACTATGGAGAAAATAATCATGGATATCGTAAATGATGACATAGGTAACCTACAAAAATGTAACCCAAATCAAGTTCATATTTGTCAAGGGTCAGTCTTGACTATTCAACCTTGTGGACTTCTTTGAGAGGGTTACCAAAGCAATGGAGAAGAGCAAAATGATGCATACTGCCTGCCCTTATCTGGCCAAGGCATTTGGCACAATATCTTCACACAGGCATTGTGAAATAGCTTGTATATCTAGGTAAGAACCCCTAAATCACTTTGCTACATAGCCAGCTGGTTCAAAGACATGACCCAAGAATGGCTTACCATTTTCCCAGATGATTGCAGATATGTTCATTCATTGAATCCCTCAAAGGCACAAATAAACTCCAAGAAGGCCTGACACAAACTAATTACTGATGCCATAGAAATAGTCTAGCAGTGATTTCTACCATATAGTCTGGGTAAAAGGGGCACAGCTGGAGAACCTGTGCTAGCCTTTCCCAGGAATGTCTGTGCGGTTGTATAAACTCTTATCTCAAAGTGTGTGTGCATATGTGTGTGTGTGTGTGTGTGTGTGTGTGTGTGTGTGTGTGTGTGTGTGTGTGTGTGTGTGTGTGTGTGTGTATGTGTGTGTGTGTGTGTGTGTGTGTGTGTGTGTGTGTGTGTGTGTGTGTGTGTGTGTGTGTGCGTGTGTGTGTGTGTGTGTGTGTGTGTGTGTGAGCTACTTGGGCAGGTATGCAAAGCAGTGGTTGGGCAAAGACAGTGCTGGAGGTTTTAGCTTGCCCACTAGGCTGAGATCTGGAACCTATAGCTGTGCCAGTTGGGGGTCTTATTGGGGACCTGGAGAGAAAAGGAGCAACCAGCCCCAGACTGACTGTGATCTCTGTGTGCTCTTAAGGGAAATTGTACTTTACTGTGTGTGTATTTATTATCCTTTCCCTATATGGACGCCTCTCACTGTTGTTAGTGGTGAGGAATGAGGCTCCTTGATTGTTGGGCCAATGCACAGGCATCACGTATTAATTGTTTGGCAGTGGTGAGATATCAACACCACATATTAATTGATTGGCAAATACTAATTGACTTGTAGTGATGTGGGTAGAGTGAATTCCTGTAGCTTGTGTACAGTGATCACTGAAGGTGTTTTTGTACTCTAAATCAGCCACACAGTCAATTCTCAGAGTTCAGATCACAAATGTTTTATTTCTTTTTTTAGCTTAGTTAGTCAGAGAAAGCAGATGACATGTCAGCAGAGGAGTATGGAAAACTTACAAAGAGCCAGCTGGCTGAGATGCACCAGGCTAGGGGATTGGTGCATGGAAACCTGACTAAGGCAGACATGATTGCAGCTTTGGTCACAGCTGCATCAGAAAACAGCAACCAGGAGGATGATCAGACTGGCAGTGGAGTTATACCACACTCTGAGAATGGACAGCTCAACTTTTCTGCAGAGGGCTCTGGGTATGGTTCCTGACCCCCATACTCCATGTTAAACTGTAACTGTGCTGTCCAAAATGTCTGATGTTGCATGTTTTGATTATACTGCTGTTAAGAATCACTTGTTAGAATTGTTTAAGCTAACACCTGAAATGTACAGGAAAAAGTTTTGTGAGCATAGACGCAAGGCAGATGAAAGTGTGTGTGAATATGTTGTTGAACTGAGCCCTTACTTTCATAGATGGGTGAGTGGATGTCAGGTAACCACTTTTGAAGGGCTGGCAGACCTTTTGGTGAGGGAACAAGCCTTTAGCACTTTGACTGAGGACATGAGGATCTGGCTAGCTGATAGACAATGTGCTACTTCAGATGAGTTGGGAAAGAAGGGAGACCTATACCTAGCAAGCAGGCCATCCCTGCAAAGGAAAGGGACCCCCAGTACTGCTCACGGGTCTAAAGGAACCCATGGTGAGCAGCACAGACTGCCCCAACAGAATCTGTCAGTAGGAGGGGAAACCACTAGTCTATGTACACATCCAGGACCTAGGGTTAAATGAATGAAACCAGTGGGGCCATGTGGCATACAGATGTCCACAGAGGCAAGTTGTGGAACAAAAGGTGAGAGAGCCAATAAGTGGGAAAGACAAAATGCAAATAGTAGGTTGTCTTGAGGCAACAAGGGTACTGAACTACCATCCTGCAGATGTCCTGATAGGGAAGGATTTGGATGAGGCAGTACCATGTGCTTATGCAGTTACACGCAGTCAAGCTTTGGGTCTGGTAGCTGGGGGAAGAGCCAGACAGACATCATACTTGTAGCCAAGACTGTTGAGGTGGTTAGTTCAGGGAGGAAGTTATGCTGTAGCATTGAGACTGAAGGTAAGCCACAGCTGCTTGTGGGTACTGATGTTCCCTTGGACAGAATGACTGCAAAGGTAGAGATGAGTAGTAGTACCCAGGCTGACAGTGAGGCATCACTGTCAGAGGATGTCAGACTTCCTGTGGAAGGGGAGCTGGGAAGGGTTACAAAGAGAGAGTTGAGACAGGATCAGCTCTCAGACCCTACATTGCAAGGCCTGAGGCAGGTAGCTAGTGAGGCACCTGATTCTCAGTGGAAGGGGGATCTGTATATTGGGACAAAGGGTTACTGTATAGAGAGTAACCCAGAGGGAGGGCTAGAAGGTGAGAGGATGCAGCAGTTGTTAGTGCCTAGAGCCTACCGACTGGTGCTTCTAGCCATAGCCCATGATATTCTCTTTGCAGATCATATGGGCATACAACATACAAAGAGACATATTATGCAGAGCTTCTATTGGCCTGGAATTTCAAGAGATATAACAGGGTACTTCAGGACCTGTGATTAGTGCCAAAAGGTAGGCAAGGCAGGAGATAAAGTGAGAGCTCCTTTGATGCCTTTGTCTGTTGATTGAGGAGCCATTTCAGAGGGTAGCTATGTATATCGTCGGGCCTGTTAGTACCCCAAGTACCACAGGGAAAAAGTATATCCTAGTGGTAGTGGATTAAATTTATGCTACACAATACCCTGAGGCAGTGGCTCTGTCCTCCATTGAGGCAGAAAAGGTGGCAAATGCTTTGTTAGAGATTTTCAGCAGGGTAGGTTTCCCACAATAAATATTGACTGACAGAGGTTCAATTTCATGTCAGACCTGCTGGTTTGTCTGTGGAAGTCCTTTGGGGTGAAGCACCTGAAGACCACTTCCTACCATCCCCAGACTAATGGTCTTGTTGAGAGGTTAAACTCTTTAATCAAGTCCATGCTATGGGCATTTGCAGACCAGTTTAAGAGAGAGTGGGACAAATATTTGTCCCATCTGTTTTTTGCTTACAGAAAGGTTCTCCAGGAATCCACAAGGTTTTCACTCTTTGAGTTGCTGCATGGGCATAGAGTGAGGGGCCCTCAAGATTTAATTCATGATGAGTAGGGAGATGAGTGTGAATCCCACAAGGAGTCTGTTGAGGAATATGTTCTAAACCTCAGCACAAGGCTCAGGGAACTCATGAGCTTGGCCCAGGAGAACCTGGCAGAAGCCCAACAACCGGAAAGGGTTTGGTATGACAGGAATGCTCGAGCTAGAGAATATGTTGTGGGGCAGCAGGTAATGGTTCTCATTCCTGTCAGACACAACAAGCTGCAAGCAGCTTGGAAGGAACCCTACAAGGTGGTAAGAAAGGTAAGTGATGTTAACTACATGGTGGAACTGCTAGACAGGAGGCAGGGGCACAAATTGTGCCATGTTAACATGATGAAACCTTACCATGATAGGGAGGCCCTTGTGCTAAGCATTTGCAGTGGACTGCAGAAGGAGTTGAGGGAGATCTGGTGACTGATATCCTCAGTGAGGCTCTGACTGACACATCAGTGGAAGGGGTAGTGATGTCCCAGCAGCTATCTCCCATCCAGGTTTGAGAAATCCGAGCAGTGTTACAGGAATTTGGGGACATGTTCACTGGGAAACCAGGGTGCACCCACCTGGTGCAGGTGGATACAGGACCCCAAAGGCCTGTTAGGCAGCCCCCTTATAGTGTGCCTGAGAGAGTCAAACAGGCTCTGAGGGAGGAGATACAGGAGATGTTGGAACTAGGGGTGATTCAAGAGTCCAACAGTCCCTGGGCCTCCTCAGTGGTGCTGGTGGAAAAGAAGGATGGCAGCACCAAGTTCTGTGAGGACTACAGAAATTAAATAGTCACTCAGAGTCAGATGCTTTCCCTATGCCTAGGACAGATGAAGCCTTAGAGCAGCTGGGTGGGGCTTCATATCTTACAACCCTTGATCTTACCAAGGGTTACTGGCAGGTGCCCTTGTCTCCCAGTCAGGGGCGGCTCGTGGCATCGGACTGCCGGACTGCAGCCCCCTCTGCTAAAAAGGAGAAGAAATCTGTAGAAGAAGAAATCTGTAAAAAAAAAAAATATATATCTTTGCAGCTGTTTATAACTTTAATTCCAGTCCGCGACTCGGAAGTACACACATGCGCACTTAACAGCCTCGGGCTGCGGCGGTTTTAAACAGATTTTTTTTTTTGTTTTTATTGCAGCCCGGTGGGGTAATAAAGGCATCATTGTGATGCCATAGAACTGGAAGGGGCTCAAACTGCGACATCCGCAGGCACGTCATGACGGGCTTGCTGGGCTAAAGGCTGCTGATTGGTTGTCGCTCTCTTCCCGGGCTTTATGTGCTGGGAAAAGAGCGAGAATCAGTCAGTTGAGTTGTGGGCTTGACTTGTGGTGTCCGATTTTATAATTTGGCAATTGGCATTGGATTTAAATTTTTTTTTTTTATTTGGGCTGATTTTGTCAGCTGTGCTGTGCAGCCTGTGCTAGCCTAGCCTGAAGGAAGAAGAACAGAAGAAGAAAGAAAAGAAATTAGAGAAGAAGAACAGAGTGGAAGGTGCAGAATTAAAGTAAGTATTATAGCTCATGTAAATGTGCAGAGAATCCCACCCATCCATGGTAGACACAAGTACTAGAGTGGCTTTTCATCTGTCCTTGATTTTTACAGAATGGTCTGGTTTCTGTCATATTTTTTGTACTGTTGATTTATGCTTATTACTCAAAGTGCCTGTTGCTCTGTGTTTAAGTAGCAATACTTTAATGACCATCAGGTAAGCTTGGCTGAGATTGCAAGATGCAAGTAAGCTTTAATAAGCATACTGTTAAAGAATTGCCAACATTGAAAGCCTTTCTGTTGCCATGTAGAGAATACTTAACTAGATAATGTATAAGCCTTGGGTATTGAAATGCATATGCCAGTATTTGTAATAAAGGACAGAATTACATTATTTTAAGAGTCTCATTACACTTGGAGACTTCCAGTCATCTCTGCAGGCTTTACCCGTAAACCGAATGTCAATCGCGTGGTCCATAACCTGTACAGTAATCCTTTTAAGCAATGTATCTTGAGCTTATTTCTTGTTTGCTTTTCATTTTTTACTTTGATCATGTTTTCCCCATGAAACAAGTAGATGTCAGGCAGCAGGTCTTTTTTTGGATAAGGAACATTTTTACAAGTGGGGGCATCAGAGATTTCTACTTTCAGCATGTTACTTGTTACTTTAATAAATCTGAATATAAATTATAATTAGAACTGCAGTGCAAGAAGTGGTTTGAGTTGAGTGCTGCTTGTTTTTCTTATACTTGATTTTGACTGGCATTCCATTAATATATTTAAAAAAAAGTAATTTATTTTTTCATGCCTCACAACCTTTTTTTCTTTCCATCTAGATATTATGCTGTCATGCAGCCAATGCATTGAAATATTTTTATTCTTCTACACTTCATTTTGTCTTGATTGGACTCTCATAATGACGGTTTGGCACCCAGGGCAGTATATTTAGTTTTTGTGGTTTGCTACTACAGGTGTGTGTGTGGTAGGGAATACCTTAGGCTTGAACCCTGTACCTTGTATGTAGGTGTTAAAGACCTAAATTCCCTACCTACCACCATTTGTAAAAAAAAATTGCAGATTTTTGCCTCATATTTGATCTGATCTGTTCCTCATAATATCTGTGGTTTGTAAATGCTGCAATGCTTGATATTTGATAGTGCAGTGGTAGCATTGTTGCCTCACAGTTGCAGGTTCTGAGGTTTGATTCTTGACTGGGTTGCCTTCTTTGTGGGGTCTGTATCTTCTCCCTGTGTTTGTGTGGGTTTGCTTTTGTGTCCTCCCATGTTACAAAGACATGTCTGCATTATTTCTTCCTGGGCCTCTGCTGAACATTTTTTTTGTTCAAAGTCAGACTGTCCTGATTAACAAATGTTAAATAAAATTGACAGGCATTTGAATTTCAGACTTCAGGTTTCTGAAGGTTTAATTCCTTGTATATTTGATGGGGCAGTGGTAGTATTGTTGCCTCACAGCTATAGGTTTCCTGGTTTGATTCTTGGCTGGGGTGCCTTCTGTGTGGAGTCTGCATCTCCTCCCTGTGTTTGTGTGGATTTGCTCTGGTGCCCTGTCATTTTACAAAGACGTGTCTGCAGTATTTCTCCCTGGGTCTTTGCTGAAAATTGTTTTTGTTCTGTCAGCAGTAAAATTGACAGGCATTTGAATTTCAGACTTCATGTTCTTCAGAAAATACATAGTAACACAACCGTAACACAACCTTTTATTCTAGCAATTTTCTAAGTTTATAAAATGAATATTTGAAATTTGTCCCTATTTTTGGGACTGTATTCCCCCATTATTGGCTTTGTCCAGGTTTTATGTGCTAAGGTTGACAGCTATGGCAAGAACTGAATTCACTGAATATGTTTGAGGGCTGTATTCCCTCATTACTGGGTTTGTCCAGGTGTTTTGTACTAAGAGGTTGACAGCTGTGGTGAGAACTGAATTCACTAAATGATAGCCATTTAAGTTTCAATCTACTTCTCTTTTACAAAGCAGCTGATTTGGCGTAGTAGTATGTTGCTCTGACTGTTTTGCACAGGGACCTTGGCAGTAAAATGTATGGTGGTAACACAGCATTTTATTCTAGCAACTTTCCAAGATTATACAAGCAATGTTTAATGTGCCCCTGGTTTTTGGGCTTTTGAGCCCCCCCCAATACATTTTGGCTTTTTCCAGTTTTCTTGTGCTGCGAAGTTGAGATGCAGTTGAGTATTGAGTAGATTTTACAAGGAGCTGAGAGCTGCAGGGGAACAGAAGTTTAGTGTTGCTTAAGTGAAGTTAGTTTGCCTTCTTAATAGTATAACAGGTCGTGTATTTGCTTTTGATGCAGAAAGCTGTGGGTTCTACTCCCACAAGGGGTGGATGCTGCCGTACTGAGAATGTTCTCCTTGGTGAAGATACTAACTATGAGTCTGTTATCAGTTTGCCATCCATTTCATTTTGCAATATTACTAGCTTATTGTTTTAATGTAATATAGGCAATTTACTCCTGAGGGGCAACAGACACTTTATTTTTTGATGAAATCATGAAATATAAAGATGTTTGCTAGCAGCAACCTCTTCATTAGTTACAAATTTCTTTAATGTGGAATTATTTAGATGACTTTTACTTCTTCAGAGATTGTGCATATTTACTGATAATGGACTGTAGAACTGTGCATATTTACTGATAATGGACTGTAGAATTGTGCATATTTACTGATAATGGTGGACTGTGGAATTGTGCATATTTACTGATAATGGTTGACTGTAGAATTGTGCATATTTACTAATAATGGTGGACTGTGGAAGTCTGAGTAGACTTTTATGATAAATGTTCTGAACTGGGCAGTTTTGCCATTATGGGTGCATGCGTTTTGTTTCATTGTTTACTGGAAAAATGTTCAAAACAAATTTAAAACACCCTCTAACAACTGTACTGTATTGTACAAGGAATATAATTTAGTACAATGAGGAAGGTGTATCAAAGAGCACATGTATGTTTCATATGCAAGGGGCCTATGATTTGAAAACAGCCCAAAATTAATCTTTATCTGCCACTGGCAAAATGCATTTTCTTTGAATGTGGGTTTCAATGCTGTTTCAATGAATGTGAGTTTCAAGGGCAGAGAAGTTTTAATGCTAAGTTTTCATTGTGAGACTGCATTGCTTTGTTTAGCAGATGACTTAGTGTTTGTGCTGTAAAATACAAAATAAAACTTTCAAATGAAGTCCAACTCATCATAGAAGTAAAGCAGTATGCACATTAGTGTTTTTATGGTAAATGGAGTGAAATAGCCAAGTAATGATTCATTGGAATGGCTGCAGAGGCTCCATTCAACCATGTATTTGTCAGGGGGGAAGGGCAGCAAACTCAGACAGGCCCAGTTGAACTATACCTCCCAACTGTCCAGATTTTCAAAGAATGAATATATTTTTGCTTCTTATTTTTGGTTTGTTCTTCATAAAATTTGTAGTTTTCTGGCAAATCATTTAGGAATTAAGTCACTAAATAATGATACACTGAGTTTCAGACTTCATAACCTTCAGAAAAATGCATGCTAAAGTAAGAACTGTTATTCTATCAACTGTCTCAATTTATACAAGAGCAATTTTTAGTACTGTTTATATGTTCCCCCAATATATTTGGCCTTGTTCAGATTTACTGCATTAACAGGTTGAGAGGTACATGCAAATATATTGCTTTATAGAATTAGGCATAGCCAACCTCTCAACTGTCCCCGATTTTTGCTCAAAATGTTGCTCTTCCCCCTAATAATCCCTCCGCAAAATAGCAATTTTGGGTTTACAATTAAGAAATAACTGTAATAATCAAAGTTATAGATTACTTGAAATGCATGTAGATTCTCTTATTTTGTCAGCTGCTCAAGTTAGCAGTACTAATATTAAAGTGTCCCTTCTTTGACAGGTTCCCAGCTGTATTGTGTGGCTATTTTATATTTTTGCATCACATTTTTGGTCCATTTTTCATAAAATTGTGTTTTTTGGCAAATTAGTGACAAATCACGAAAGACTGAAGTTAGAAAATAATGACATACATTTGAGTTTCAGATTTTATACCCTTCAGAAAATTCATACTAATGCAAGACCTATTCTATTATCTTTCTAAGTTTATTAGAGCAATATTTAAAAATTGTCCTTATTTTTGGGCCTTTGTCCCACTTCTGTGTATGGCTTTGTCCAGATTTCTTGCTCTGAGGTTGAGAGGTATGACAAATGTGTCAGGGCCATCACAGTCAGCCAGAGACAATTTCAAATTGTGACATACTTGTTGCACCCCACTCCCCCATGTAGTGACTCTGGATGTGTCCAAGCAAGGCAAGGAGAAGTTATGCAGTGTAAATGTGCAGTGTGTCCCCCCATCCAAGGTAGACACAAGTACTACAGTGGCTTTTCATCTGTCCCTGATTTTGCAGAACGGTCTGGTTTCTGTCATATTTCTGTACTGTTGATTTATGCTTATTACTCAGATTTATGCTTATTACTCAGAAAGTGCCTGTTGCTCTGTGTTTAAGTAGCAATGCTTTAATGACCATAAGGTAAGCTTGTCTGAGATTGTAAGATGCAAGTAAGCTTTAATAAGCATACTGTTAAAGAATTGCCAACATTGAAAGCCTTTCTGTTGTTGCCATGCAGAGAATACTTGACTAGATAATGTATAAGCCTTGGGTATTAAAGGACAGGATTCCATTATTTTAAAAAGCTCATTACACTTGTTGGAGACTTCCAGTCATCTCTACAGACTTTACCCATAAACTAAACAGAATGCTAATCATGTGTGGTCCATAACCTGTACAGTAATCCTTTAAGCAGTGTATGTTGAGCTTGTTTCTTGTTTGCTTTTCAGTTTTTACTTTGATCATGTTTTCCCCATGAAACAAGTAGATAGTTGTCAGGCAGCAGGTCTTTTTTGGATAAGAAACATTTTTTAAAAGTGGGGGCATCACAGAGATGTCTACTTTCGGCATGTTACTTGGTACTTTAATAAAGCTGAATATAAATTATAATTAGAACTGCAGTGAAAGGAGAAGTGGTTTGAGTTGAGTGCTTCTTGTTTTTCTTATACTTGATTTTGACTGGCATTCCAGTAATGTATTTAAAAAGTAATTTATTTTTTCATGCCTCACAACCTTTTGTTTCCATCTAGATATTAAGTAAGCTGTCATGCAGCCAATGCATTGAATATTTTTATTCTTCTACACTTATTTTTGTCTTGATTGGACTCTCATAATGATGGTTTGGCACCCAGGGCAGCGTATTTAATTAAAGTTAGTTTTTGTGGTTTTGAGCATAGCTCCTCCCCTTTCTAGTTAGCCACACCCCTTCCCCTTGACCCCACCCATTCAGCTGTCTCCTGCAGCCCCCCCTTTGATTTGAAGTCACCAGCCGCCACTGCTCCCAGTGCTAAAGAGAAGTCAGTCTTTGTGACTATGTTTGGCTTGTATGAGTTCACAAAGATGCCCTTTGGGATAACAAAATGCCCCAGAGACTTTCTACAGGCTGAAAGATCATATCCTAGCAGGAACAGGAGGGTTTGGCCTTGTTTACTTAGATGATATTGTCATCTACAGCCATTCCTGGCAAGAGCACTTTCAGCATGTCAGGGAGGTGCTGGGCAGACTACAGAGGGCAGGGTTGACCATTAAGTCCTGCAAATCTCAGGTAGGTATGGCAGAGGTATCCTACCTGGGACATAAAGTAGGGAGTGGTAAGATCAGGCCAGAACCTGCCAAAGTAGAAGTAAGTCAGGCATAGTTTGCACCTGTTACCAAAAAGCATGTGAGGACATTCTTATGGACAGCAGGGTACTACAGAAAGTTCAACCCCAGTTATAGTATCTAGCTGCTCCCTTCACAGATCTGAGAAGGACGAACAGGCCAGATAAGGTAGTGTGGACCCCAGCATGTGATCAGACATTCCAGGAGCTTAAGGAAGCTTTGGGAGGACCCCTGTTTTAGCCAGTCCAGATTATAGCAAATAATTTTTGTACATGTGGATGCTTTGTACCATGGGGTGGGGGTGTGTACTTAGCCAGATTTCTTCAGAGGGAGAAGAGCACCCAGTGGTTTACCTCAGTTGTAGGCTCCAACCCAGTGAGGAATGCTATGCAGCTGTAGAAAGGGAATGTTTAGCCATAGTGTGGGCACTGTAGAAACTTCAGCCTTATCTGTATGGAAGAAAATTCACCATAGTGACAAATCCCAACCCCCAACATGGTTACTTAGAGTCAGCCAGCAAAATGCCAAGTTGCTAAGATGGAGCCCAGGGTTGCAAGCGTATGATATGTCAGTGCAGCACCATAGTGGGATTAGCAATGCTAACACAAATGGGGTCTCAAGACAGGGAATGAGGTAAGGTATATTCAGATAGACCTAACCCTCTCAAGCAACATTTCTCAAGGGTCACTTGAAAACTTGAAAAACTAGCTTGAGTTCTTGGGTGGGGGGGAATGTGTGAAGATATGCCTAGTCAAATAGAATTTTGTAGATAATTATGTCATTTGTAAATATTAATGTAAGCCACAGTCTTGTTCTCTTAAATGTGAAAAGACTGCATTGGATATTGAACTGCAAAAATGTAATAACAGTACACTCTGCTGTAACAAAGGTAATAAGTCAGTTCTTTTATGTCAAAACTTGGAGCCGGTATGTCTGGATGAAGGAATTCTGGCTATTGTCTTGAGACCAGAGTTAATTGCTAGAATTTGCATGTATAAATTCTTTTATTGTTCTGGCTTCCTGGCCAGCTGCAAGATCAAGGGCTATTAACCTCTGAGACTATGTTAGCCTGGGAACCAGAAAGAAATTATGTAATCTGAAATGAATCAGTG
The DNA here is from genome assembly GCF_019279795.1 of Protopterus annectens. Taxonomy (NCBI): domain Eukaryota; kingdom Metazoa; phylum Chordata; order Ceratodontiformes; family Protopteridae; genus Protopterus; species Protopterus annectens. Next base: position 1,694,519,791 of record NC_056737.1, on the reverse strand, counting down.
GTACTGTGTTATCCATTTAAGGACAGAAAAAAGACAGCATTAGAGCATTTGAGAACATCCAACTCAGCACTGCCTGTGTCTAGATGTAAGTAGAATTTTAGAACGGTGTTTCTCTTAGATATAGCTAGGAAATAGAAAGATTAGACTAGTTTGTTTTTCTGTGATGTCAGAACTTTTGCTACAGTATTATTTTAAGTATTTCTCTGTGATATCTGAACTCTTGAGTAGCACCATGTAATAAGAAGTATTGTCTTGTGTTTTTATTATTTATTATTAAATATTTTTAAACCTTTCAACTGTGGCTGTTTTGTATAGAGATAATTTAAGCTCTCAGAGTACATTGCATGTATATAGTGATACTGTACCAAGTCACTACAAATAAGTCTTGACTGTTTGGTTGCACTTACCATTTGGATAATAATATTGTACAGTAGTAATTGGACACCCTTCATAAAGGCCTGTGAGTAGCTGATAAATATTAGCTGGGTGGAGGCAGTGATTTCTACCGTATAGTCTGGATAAAAGGGGCACAGCTGGAAAACCTGTGCCAGCCTTCCCCAGGAGTGTCTGTGTGGTTGTGGAAATTTTTATCTCAAAGTGTGTATGTGTCAGCTACTTGGGCAGGGACACAAAGCACCGGTTGGACCGAGAGGGTGTTGGAGGTTTTAGCTTGCCCTCTAGGCTGAGATCTGGACCCTATAGCTGTACCAGTGGGGAGTCTTATTGGGGACCTGGAGAGAAAAGGAGCAACCATCCCCAGACTGACTGTGATCTCTTCGTGCTCTTAAGGGAAATTGTACTTTATTGTGTGTGTATTTATTATCCTTTCCCTATATGGACGGCCCTCACTGGGGTTAGTGGTGAAAGCTCCTTGATTGCTGGGCCAGTGCATGGATGTCACACACCCTCTAAGAGTAGAATCGGTAGTTTGGAATTCGGGAACACATGTAGACAGCAATTAGACATTTGGCCATCATGTGTTGACTGTAGTGAGAAAATCATTCTACTTTGCACAACTTATAAGCAGAAGTATAACATCTAGATCAAAAAATGTCATTGTTCTATAGTACTCTGCTCTCATAAGTCCAACATTGAGTACAATGACTATTTTGGTATGTACCTGGCCAGACATATACAACAGTTGGTCTTTCCTCAAGGATTTCTCATGAAAAGAATACATGGTGAGGAAAACTAGTCTTCTGCCATCCACCTCAAAGCCTTCTGCATATATTTGGTCTCCAACACGCTGCTGAGAGGCAAATTCTGCCTGGCCGACAAAGCATCCTCTAATCCAGCCCTGCTAGACATGCTTCACATTCATAGAGAAAAACAGCATCAGGAATACCCCATCCAGGGACCTAATCCTTGCCTGTGACATAAATAGGGTATGCCAGAAGGACAAGTGAAGCAGAGTTTATTTGTACACTTATATACCTGGGGTCAGGCATGTATGTCTTGATTACAGAGATGAAGCTTGAAATGCTTGGTCACCCATGTCCGTAAATATATATGCCCTCACAAAACACCTGGGAACCAATACCTATTAGATTTTATTCGGACATGTGGCTGGGTTGAAAAAGGCTGTTTGATTCAATAGCCTAGTATCCTGTGCAAAATTGTCATTGAATGGCTTATAGTAAAAAGGTACAAAGCAAGGTGTCATTTCTTTCCCTAATTTGTTGGAACTGTTCATATAGTTTTAGCTTTGATTATAAGGGATCAGTTATAATGGGATAAATAAGAAATCAGGAAGAGATAAATATTTCTTCATTTGCTGATGATGCCTGACTTTTTATGATGTGCCCTGAAAAGATACTACAACATTATTTAAGATATTTAATAGAGTAGGTAAAATTACATAACATAAGGCTAAAAAGACAAGAATGAAAGAAGTAGGGAGAAATGTGTTCACTCCCTAGCAGTGGCACAGCCTTATACATATTTATTAAAATTTCAATATATTATATACTCAGGGAACTGTCTAGGGAATAATTTGAAAATATATATAAATAAAATATATGGAGATTTTAAGAAAATTAAATGATGGTTTACATGGATGGTAAATTCTTGAGACACAACTGTACCAAGAGGCACAAGCAATGCATTTTTGAATTACCTTTGCTACTATATGTGCTCCATGCTTTTACAGCTGATATTCTTCTATATTTTTAAAGTAAACTAGCATTTTTGTTTGGCATGGATGTCAGCCTATAGTTGTTTCTGATAAAGTGAAATTTACAAAGGAGATAGGTCTGGAAAATGTTCATTATCCAAGTTCTACTATGATACTGTGTGCAGAATTATGAGGCTAAGTATAGAAAAGTCGGATAAGATAATTGTAGGCAATTTTAACAGGTTTGTGTTGTGTTATGCAGAGAGTGACGTTGCATTGCATTATGATGAAGGATATGATGTCTTTTGTTTGCAACTTATTATCAAAGCATGAGATAAAGAGTTGACTGGTCTCTTCAGTGCTCACTGGGGACAGGAAGTTGGATGCTCTGGAAGAAGTGGGCTAAAAACTTGGAGAGGTAGCATGACTAGAATAACTTACTTGGAAACACTGAAGGATAGCAGGGTAGAGCGGCACTTGGGGCAGGTAAAACAGGTATGATTTCTCAGTTTTTGTGAATGGAAAATAAAGGTTTACTTGATATATATAACTCTTTTTGTTTGATGGAACAATTTGAGGAGACTTTCTCGAAGATGTCATATTTATTATTGGAGGCAATGAGTGACAGTTAAACTCCTTACTAGGAATGATAAGTACTCAACAGTATAAATTATGGAATGACTTAGCCGTACTATTATTTTTATTGTCAATTACTTTGTTGGGCTTGCGATTGATCATTTATAACACATGTTTACAAGCTGGCGATAATAAAGATGCATTTTCAAAGAAAATGATGAATGTTGTTTTCCCATGTAGATTAATTTAACCATGCCAAGTCTTGACTGTCCACAGCTAAAGTTCTAAGGCCTGCTTAATGTTATCAACCTTATCTTCAAAGAACCATACAGTTGCCTTATGCTGTTCTAAAGAAAGAGCCCTCCAAATGGTAAGTCAGTCTTTGTTGCCTCTCTGACAGTCACCTGGTAGAGTGCAGCTGGATGATTTGGTGCAGCAACATTTTTCTGTTTATAAAAGTCGCCCTCTTATATGAAATCATAGTTTGGTAAATAGTATAATGCTGATTCAAAATAGGTCTGTCCTCAAGAAGGCCCATCTTTTTTCTCCTCTGCCCAAACCTCTATCCAAGACTATGCAATACCAAAATGTACTGTCATACATGGCTCTCTGCATAAGGTAGACCTAGAACCTCTATTTGAGAGCATCAGTGACAGTTGCATTACAAATTGCTATCAATGAATCAGAATAATTATAATTACCTCCCTTAACAGGTTACTCAGTTAATGAAGAAAAGGTAACATAAACTGACCTTCCTATGACCAAGGCAAATGACCATACCAGATTTTGTGGGTGGTGATTTAGTGAGGCCAACTTTGAAATGGACCTGTTAATGGTCAAGCTAAGAAATTGTCTACATCAAGTCCCTAGTTCAGAGATCAAGCTGGAATATCATGTCCAACAAATGGCCATATTTATGGATAGCAATGAAAGCAACCCAAATGAAGCCAACTAATATCCTATAATAAATATAATATTTAAAATATTTAAAATATGCACTGTTTAAAATATTGAAAAAAATAATAAGAAATACACCCAATTAAAACCTAGCTGTTTTTAATTTCAAGATTGGAACTACAGAAACAATATTGTTTAATCTTGGTTTCTGGATCACGTTATCAGTTCTGTTCCTTATCCTTTGAAATATCCACTGCATCAAGGTCATTCTCAAAGTATCTATCTCCAGTTGTAGCTCATTGTAGGCTATAGGGTGTCCATATTTTTCCATATTTAGATGGTTTGCTTATCTTTACAGAGTCTTTTTCAAAGTGTCAGAAATGTCTCTCTTGGGTGAGAGATCTCTTTCACCAGCTGAGATTCCAAGAGAACATTCAAAAGTCTTTCTCTACTCCTCACAGGAATGTGTTTCTGACATGCCAACTACACAACACAGTTCAAAGAGCTTTTTTTCCACAGGAAAGATAGATCTATATCTATATCTGTTTTTAAGGTTTTCCTCTCAGATTTTGATCACTATGAGGGAATGCCTCGGGATTCTGGGTGTTATAGCTGCTGTGGTTCTCATGATTCCACTGGCCAGGTTCCACATGAGAAAGATACAGTGATATCTGAAATCTCTTTGGTCTCAGCACCAACAACCTTTGTGTTTTCGAATCCAAATGCTGGGCATTGTCAGAAGAGAAATTACAGATATTCCTAAATCCAGGTCACCTCTCCCCTCTCCATGTTCCAAAGCAGTCAGTTGCTACAGATGCCTCAGACTTTGCTTGGGGAGCAGTTTCAGGAGGGATAAAAGTACAAAGTCTGTGGGATACCAAGAACAGATGCAAACACATAAGTATAAAATGATGCTTACCCTAATCAAGGCACTCAACTCTCTGAATGATCTTTGGTCCCCAGGACCTCTTCAAGTTATTAAGCACAATACCACAGTCATGTGATACATCAACAAGCAAGAGAGAACCAGGTCATATACTCTTTACATTCTAGCCATTTTAGCTTTGGGATACAGTTTCACAGCAAAATCTAACTCTACAGGCATCCTGCATTCCATCAGAGGATAATTGTGAGGCAGACGAGCTGACCTGTACAAGGGCAGTCCCTCACAAATGAAACTAGATCAAGGGCTCTTCCAAGATTTGATCCATGTTCGGGGAGTTCCTCAAGCAGACCACTTTGCCTACTCTCTGAAAATCAGCTAGCAAGATTCTGCTCCAGGATTCTATGCAAGAAGGCCTAGAAGACAGATGTCCTTTCTTTTACTTGAATGTGAATGTTCCTGTATGCTTTTCCACCCTTCCCACTAATAAGAAGAATCCCCCAAGATAATTGTTGTGAGTCCCTCCTGGCTCAAGTAATAGAGGTTCTCCCTTCTTTTTGAAATGGTCAATGACAATTACCACAAGCTTCCTCACAGATTGTATTTACTCACACAAGGAAAAGGGTGTCTGACACACTCTGACACCAATCAATTTTAGTTGACTTACTGGATGATATGGTCTTAATTCCTTTTAGGTCCCTCCATACTGCAGACAGGCAGCAGGCACTGATGGAGGCAAGAAAACATGCTATGAGAAAATGATATTTTAGCAAATGGAAAACGTTTTCTAGTTGGCACCAACAGCATAACCAACCATGATTCAGGGTTAGTTCTCTGGTTTTACAACATTTGTGCAATGTACTATCTTATGGCCTTTCTTACTCCTCTGTCAAGGTTAATTTAGCAGACATTTCAGCACATCGCCCATGAATCCTCTTCTTTCAGTGAATTCTCATGTTGAAATGTTTTGACAGGGGTTTGCATAAGATGACTCAAAGAAACCAGTGCCCACTCCATGAAGTCTTAATGTTGTGATAGAGAAGCTAACACTTGCTCCATTTCAACCAGTTAACCTGGCTGACTTGACTTTTACATGGAAAACTATTTTACTGATTGCACTGACATTTGCAAGAACAGTATGTGAGTTGCAAGCTCTTATGTTGAGTCAACACTACCTCATTATGCACAGGAGCTAGGTTTCTTTGAGAACAAATGCTTCTTTTATGCCTAAAGTGGTATCCAAGTTTAATTTAAGCCAAGCTATCCATCTACCTGCTTGTTTTTCTGAACCCAAAAAATGAGGGAGAAAATGTACTCCATACCTTGGATGACCACAGACAACTCCGGTACTATCCTGACAGAACTAAATCAGTCAGATCTTTGGATGAATTGTTCATTTTTTTGTGAAGAAAGAAAAAGGGACAACTTGTATTAAAACAGACTATGTCAAAATGGTTGATTAAGGCTATTACCTGTTGTTATACACACCACAGTAAAACTATTCCAGGCAAGGTAAAGGCCCACTCTACCATGGCCTCAGCTTCATCTATTGCTTTTTGGAAAGGGTTGTGCTCTAGAAGTATTCCAGAAGCAACACTTTGGTCCTCTGTAAATATTTTTATAAAACACTGTAAGCTTAATTCCTTCTCTAGGTCTGGACAAGGGTTGCAAGGGCCATTCTTCTGGGGCTCCTGGAATCTTCTCCTTCCAGCTCCCAAATTTAATAAAATAGGTTAATCTACCCATATAGCTAAGGCTACTACATCAGTGATCAATAAGATGAGCATAGTACAGTTGTGTAAGCAAACTTATCATAACAGATGTCTGAATGATCACTGCTGCAGTAGTCACTCCCTCCATCCCTGTTTTTTGGTATGTTGTTATGTCAGTGTGTGGTTATTTTTTGTTCATCGTAGCATTGTCTTATCAGAGCTCATGCTCCCTCTCTCTGTTGGCAGGAAAGCTATAAAGGGCTTGGCACCAAAACCTGTCTTTTACTAATCTGCACTCAAGCTGCCTGCTAATTTGAGTGTGTGGAAGGTGCTCTGTAACTTTGGAAGCTGGCCAGCTGCTATATCCTTGGCAGTATATAACCCATATAGCTAAGGCTACTGCAGCAGTCATCATTTGAGCATCTATTGTTATCTTAAGATTACTTACACAATTGTACCTTGTTTCAGTTCTGTAGTTCAGATAATGAATGGTAGGAAGATAGTAATAAGCTATAAGGCTTGGTTGGGCTTTAGTCTATGAGCAGTCTGAAGCAGAAATGACTTAAGTTTCTATTTTAGAAGGACATTTTAGGACAGTTTCTGATGTGTTATCTGAAGGAATTGAGTTCTGTAGCTTGGAGAGCTGTACTGAGTGTAAACAGTCTCTGTAGTGCTTGTTAGATTTGGTGACAAGTGTTTGATTTAGGTTTTATGCCCTTCATGATCTGGCTTGTAGGTGGTGGTGTGACTGGAGTTTTATGCCAATGTGCAAAGACATGTTTTTGTTTCATTACCTGGTTAGAAGCAAATTTGACAATGTTATTGCAGCATTGCTCAATTTGTAAAGCTGTTTCTTTTGGGTGTTGGCTAGTATAGCAATGTATATAAAAGTTTCAGAAGCAAGGTTTGAACCGCTTGTGGCTTGGTTTGTTGGGTAGGTTAGTTTTATTGTTTATAGTGTTCCCAATTTTTATCTATTTTGTTAGTATTATTAGTTATGTTCTGGCCAAAAGTAAGTTAAATGTCTATGATAATTTGTAGTAGTATGGTTTAACAATCATCTTCAGTTACAGTACTGCTTAGGCTACATGCAATTAATGCAATTTTTTTATATATGTTGACTGAGACATTAAGTTTTGTTTCTTTTTTTTTTTTTTTTTGCCATTAAGGGATAAGCATGATTCTGCTAGCCATTTTTGAATGCTATTAAGTGGTATCTGATTTTTTCTTGGAGTTATGCAGGTGTTTCCATTGTACAAAGCAAAGTAGCATTGTCAGCATATTGCATCAATGTAATATCTGATCTATATCATTTCATCGAAGTGATACTTCAGCAAATGGCATTTCATTGTAAATGCTGTTCATTGAATTCCGCTCATGTGGGGGACTGCATCTCCCCAAATAATTATACATTCCAAGTCTGAGATCACACTACAGTAGGGAAAGGGCAAATTTTCTGATCCTCACTGTACCTTATTGTCATTATGAACAGTTCGATGAATGGCATCTTCGATCTAAGTGCACTGAAAATACCATTCGCTGACCTGATTTTTCACTGAACTGATAGGGTCCCTGTAATATCAACTGCTACAACTACTGCGTGTATGTTAGTGATGAAAATACTGACCAGAAAGTACCTGGATGGATACTTATGTTGATATGGAGAAATGAAGAGTAGGTGACGTTCTGTGCACCACACTGAAATCCATTAGAAAGGTAGCTGAAGTCATTTTAGGGCATTTGAGTTGTCCAATAATGGTGACTTTGGTCAGTGGTGAGTCATGATCAACTATCAAAAGACACTGATAGTCAAGGAAAACTGAGTTGATCAGTAGTTTGTTATTAAGATGGGTGTTAACTGTATTTAGTAATGTTAGGGAAGCTGTATCACTGCCTTGGCCTATATGAAGCCCATGTAAAGTTGCTGATAATAGAAAATTTTAGTAGGCATCCTAAGAGTTGCTTATAAATGCACTTTTGCAAGATTTTGACTAGAGGTGATAATGCAGCTATAGGCCTGTGGTTTGTCAGTTTATGATCTTGTCCACACTTATGAATGGGAATTATATTAGATTACTTTCAAAACGTAGGAATGTGCTGTTTTTGAGTGCACCTACTTATGAGTTTATCACATAGGTGTATTATAGTATTAGATGCAATGTATGTGGTTTCAGGTGGAATGTTTTTTGGTGTAAGATTCGCTGTTTTTAATCTTTGCAGTATAGGTTTAACTAGCCAAATAAAGCAAAACTCCTTAAAGAAGTGATGTATCTTTGCTCACCTATGAAGGAGCCCTCTTGTCCATATGATCTGAACTTTGCAATGAAAAGACCTGCCAAGCCTCCATTCAAACTTACTGGTTTAGAAACACTGTAGGTTGATCTATTAGTTGTCAAATGTAGACTACTCCCAGATACACTGAATGAGCCAACTCTTTGAATCCTCAGGTACTGACATAGTTTTGTATACAGGTCATCTCTCCTGCCCATCTGCTGGTCTGCAAGCTGTGCTTAAGCCATATCTGTTGCTTCCTCTTTTCCTTTATATTGTTTATTATTCTATAACTCTTAAGTTAGTATATTTCAGTAAAGGAATGTGGGAGGAGGCATCCTTGATGAAAGAAATACAGGGAACGTGATCCTTGAAAGCAAAAATTATGTTCTTACTAATTCTGCCAGCAGTTATGTCTGGTGTGTTTTTCATGCTCATTGCTTCCTTGAGTTTTGTGGACAATTTTATTTTAATGTATTATAATGAATTCTATGGCAAATGCTTTTCCTTATAGGTATCATATCTGCTTGCATTGTCTTAGAGATGCATGTCATCATGCATACAGAACCATATCTCGCCTTTCACAAGGACTGGGGGGCCCTTAGGACACACCCTCATTTCTTATAAAAGCGGTAACTGAGTTATCTCATAAAGAGACCATTCCCTGCTTACTTTACTTGGCCAAGAAACTTATAAGAGATAGCATTTTATACCCTAAAATATAATCATCTCTGTCATTTTTTTACCTTAAGTAGAGAGATTAAACAGATGTTTGTCTCCAGTGACATAGAGAGATTAAACAGATGTTTGTCTCCAGTGACATAGAGAGATTAAACAGATGTTTGTCTCCAGTGAGAGAGAAGGGCTAGCAGTTACAAGGTAAATCCTTTACAAGTGGATGTCCAGCTGCATTACCTTTTGCCATCTTGTGGCAAACTGCCTGTTAGATGAGCCTATTATCAAAATCTGCTACTGCACTAGAGCTGTGACTGCTTCCAATGCTTTCTTCAAGGATAACTGCAAAGCAGACATCTGTGCAGTGGCTATTTGATTTTTTATTTACACCTTCTGCAAACATTATGGCTGAGTCACAACTCTAGGAGTCAGACTTCCTTTTTAACTGCACACTTCTGAAGTTAGTTTACTGATCTTGATCCATGGGGTGCCCTCTAGTTCCTTTCACACTTGTGGACTTACTAATTTGTATTGATCTATTCATAGACCCGTTAAGGAGGGTCCATTGTGTTACAAACAGCAGATTCAGTTTTTTTTCTGTCAGTTGGTCAAACAATACCCTATAAAATGGGTCCCAAATATCACCCTCCTTTTACACTTGCTCAAATAGCTTCAGCTGTTGAAATTCCCTGTAAGTCAGGCAAGCATATATTTATATGTTACTTCATATTAGGTTCATATTTTAGTACTAGGCTAAATGCCCTTGTGGGCCACTTTCAGCCTAGCCAATTACCCCAAGGTGGAGTTAAACTGCCAGGATTTTTCCTTGACATATGTAGAAGGAGTACTCATACAGTGGTTTGGATAAACTGATGACTACATGGATTATAAATGAATAGGTATGCTTTTGCATTCAGCTTGTGACAGCTCTACACATTTCTCCTTCCATGGAACTTCTGAGAAAAAAGCATTGAATTACCACTGGCGGAGTATATCACTAGATTCATTAACTCATCTGGGAAGGTCCCCTTGTAGACCAAAACAGTCATAATGGTCTTAATGGACTTTAACTGGATGATGTGTTGCAGATTTTACCAAAACTTATTTTTTATGTAAAAAAAAAAAAAAAAACAAGGAGTTGTTGCTACTCTAAACAAAGCAGAGAAAATGAAAGAAAGGTTATGAAATGAAAACTGAAGGTGAAGAACAAACAGAAGAAGTAGGGGTAAGAACGTGGAAATATTTTTTGAAGGGATTATGAACTTCTCCATTTTCCAAAAATAGAAATGGTAAGACGTCTGGAAAATAATCCATATAGATACAAAAAATACGAGTGTACCATAAAATATTGAATGCTCACAAGAACAATCATAATAAAAGAAACTATTTTAGAGTGAATCTAAAATGATCAAAAATATGCAAACAACACACCTTGCTAATTATATCTACCAGGTCAAAGATTGCACAACGGAGGGGGGGGGGGGGGGCTAAGGAGAAATGTCACTACCCTGCAGCACTGTGATCTCATATACAAGGTTACTGGCAAAAACTCCATTTGAATGAATGTTTGATCATACCAACATTCACTTTTTACAGCAGTAAAAAATATTCACTCTTTCAGATTTTAACGGGAAAATACTTTTACCACATTACTGATGGAAGGAGAGGAGAATCAAGGTGAATTCTTAGATGAAGAAACTTCTAATTGTGAGAGGCAAAGAAAAGGAAAGATGAAATGTTGATGAAGACCTGATGTGCCTGCAAGACATACATTATATCAAGAAAGCTGAAAGGAAGGAGTGGAGTGCGGATGGCTAGCTGATACTGTTTCATTGTGTAGCCTAAAAGAAAGTTCAGATACAGTGTTTTAGCAAAAGATAAAAATAAGAGGTTTAGACTCCACAGTGATATTACTTGAAAAAGGTATGTTGAAGATTTTTAATTTGAAAAAAGGAAATACTGATACGAGTGTATGCAATATGTATATAATACTTAATGAAAAACAGTGAGGTGAACTATTTAAGCAGACAGACGTATATTTAGTAGTTGATTATTCTGTGTGTTGGGGTAGAGAAGAGTTAAGAAATGGATAAAGAAAAGACCTAAGAGAAATAGTAGTTTAAGTGGGACTGTGTGTGTGTTTGTGTGTGTGTGTGTGTGTGTGTGTGTGTGTGTGTGTGTGTGTGTGTGTGTGTGTGTGTGTGTGTGTGTGTGTGTGTGTGTGACACTATATGGTGTGTATATAGTCTGTGTTTGTGTCTTTACTTGCCCTGTTTAGTGACACCATCAGGGAGAGGGTTTTTGGTAAGGTACTGTGCCAGTCTAGGGTTAGGGGCAGTGGCAGGTTAGAGTTAGTTAGTACACATGAGTAAAATAATATGGGGGAAGGGAAGCCTTCTACAGCATATAAATTAACTCATCACTGTGGTATCCAGATACCTTATGATTCATGAAACTTGAGAAGAATGTGCAGTAATATACACAGAAGGGCAATAGGTCATACATGTATGAAGGAACAACTGCTCACATCAGTGTGCATGTGATATAAGCTGTGGAGAACTTACCATATTTTATTATCTGTATTCTAGTCGATGCAGCTGTTTCAAGCATGAGGCATAGAAATGTGCAACTGCAAAATGTTGGTATGCCTTTAAATGCTTTTGCCTACAGATGTTGTACACCAGTTTTAAAAGTCCAGAGTAGATGGACATTTTCAATATGGGGTGCCCACACATTATATGAGCTATGATGACTGCTTCTGGAAATGGAAGTGACAGGTGGAAGGAGAACACCAATATGTCTGCAAACCAGTGTCATTGTTTTGTCCATCCTTGGAACATTCCAGTCACATATAGAGAATGCAGAAAGCATAGCTTAGGCATCACCAGACATATTCTGCAGCAATATTTAGATTGCCTACTGCACTGGAGAAAAGTAGTCACCACCAACCAGTCATCCTTTGTGTGATGAAAGTCGCACATGTAATCATATGGAAATCATCTACAGATGACGTGCATACATATTACTGAGTGAACTACCAGCTATTAAGATACCAAAGGGTTTGTATCATGGAAGTGTGTGCTCACAATCTAGGAGACAATTGTGATGCCAGTGTGTGGCATTCTGGTATCATGCACTGTGCATTTGAGTTACGCACATATCCATGGACATTTATTAAGGTATGACAGATCCCCATGGGAGCTAATGCTGACTCCATAAGCTACTTACAGACACCTACAAATGAAGAATACAACTGCACAAATATCCACAGATGCTTTTTGATCAAATGTGTCTTTGGATACCTGAACGTGTATTTCATCATTATGTACAGCTCCATTGGCCTACCATAATATACACCCCAGAGGGTGTGCTGCTTGTTTATGGCCTGCTTCATCTTATATAACAAGATGTTCTACACTCAGGAGATGTAGCAGGAGTATGAAGCTGACAATAGCAATGGAGAAGACTCCACTTGACTCCAATGAATTTTTGGTTTGGTTTGATTTACCACCTGGATTTTGTAATTTTTTTTATTATATTGGGAATGAAAAGTAACTACCAGTTCCACAACCCCTCCCTCACCTCAAGGCACACAGGTAGTATGAATATGATATGCACACTGGATAATGGATTCCATAAAAACACAGGACTTTGGATGAAGGTCAGATATAACAGAATATAAATATGTAGTAGTAACCATATTACAGTAATAAGATAGCATAGATATACCTATGTAAACAAGACAATAGCTGAACAATCATTTGTGAAATGCTGTTAAAATCAACAACTCATAAGTATCATCATTATGCAAGCTATTTACAACCTGCAGGCTGCTATTGTAGCTCCCAGAATACTTAGTCAAGGCAGGAGAAAAAGCACACAAACAGCAGCTAAAGCCCGGTGAAATATAAGAAAGTAAAACAAAAACAAAACAGATGATCCAGTCACCACAGAACTTTACTCTTGATTTTTTTATTTTAGGTTACATGCAAATTGCAGGAGCAAGGACCTGATATAACTTGCTTTACATGATGGGTGTTCTTGTTTTTATGTAGGCAAAACTAATATGCTGTTGAAGGATCGAGTTTTGAAGCACCTTAGTGACATTAGACTACAGAATACAACCAATGAACTTGCAAGACACATAAAGGATTTTCCAGGACATAGTTTTAAGTTTGTAGTAATACAGCTGATTGCAAGAAATAAGAGCGGTGGGGACATTGTGCAGAGCACCAAGACTGCTGAGATGAAAATGATTGTTAAGCTGAGAGCTAACAGTTTGCCTGATTTAAATGACACTGTTCCTTTAAAGCCAGCGCTCAGAGCAAGGAGATTGTTTAATTGATACTTTGTATCCATTGGTTGATTCTCTATGCCTTGTGGTTTCCTTAGTGCTTTAAGTGTTGCTTTGCTGTGTGCTTTTAAGATCTGAAGAAGGGCTTTTGCCTGAAAGTGCTCATCTTTGGAATTTTTTTTGTTTTTGATTAAAGTTCTTTATTTTTAAGCTGGCTGTGGAGACTGGATAGTTTGTTTTAGTTTTATTTTACTTAGTCAAGGCCTCAAGGTCTCCCAAATAATGTAGCAACTGAGGTTCCCCTACATGGTCTCCCAAGACTGCCCTGCCAATGTTATTGCCTACCTCTATCTCACACTAATGGAGCTGTGCTAGTCGTCTGTGCCAGTAAGGTATGTACACTTGTCTATACAGTTGATACAAACTAGGATATTCCTATAGCAACATGTCTTCTTAGGTGAGGAGATGGCGTACCTATATCAATTATAAACAGCTGGACATTTGGGGAAGGTATTGTAGTGTGTGACATGGTCATCACAGGAGCACCAGATAAATGAAGAGATTGTGTAGCTGTGTATCCACAGAGTTTGTGTATCTGTGTCTGCTATGACTAGGAAAAAGCGGACAGCAAACACATTGCAGCATGCAAAGATGAGAATAAGTCATGCAAGATGATATAGGAATTTTAGCTTTAAAAGCAAATAGTATTAAAACTGAAACAAGAGGGTCACTTATGGTTAAGTGGTGTACAAAACTAAGGCTGGACATGATATGGTTACTACATACTAGATGTAGTTCTCAAAAAAAAAAAGAAAAGAAAAATAGAGAGAGTGAGGCAGTATGGGGAGAGGGGTTATTTGGTTAATAGAAAATGAGATGTTTAGGAACAAGAATTCTTAGAAAGAAATGAGGAAGCAAAATATTAGATGTTATCATGATAGTTCCAGGAAGGGTGTTAATACGTGATATGAGAATGAGAAAAAGTGCATGAGAGTGATAGGAATGTATGGATATACTAATATAATAGAAATAAAACATGTGTTTGAAAATATCAAACTGTATGCATTAGTGAATTTGTCCATAGTGATGGTGGGGGATTTAACTGTAACCTAAGAAAATAAAAGAAAAAAGAATTAAAACAGGATATGAAGATGTTAAAAGATTTGATACAATGTGGTGGTTTAGAGTAAGCCCCAAAGCACTATCAACCATATTATAGGCCTAGGAATGGGGGAATCATTACTCAGCTAATAAAATCATGTTATGGAAAATCATAGTACAAATTATGATAAATGGATGAATGAACAGGTACAATATACATTACGAGAGGAATAAAGCAGGGATGCCCATTAAGTATGCATTTATTCATATTAGTAATGAATGCCATAGTAGATAGGTATGACTGATATGAGATATGCTTGATGAAAAATTGATGAAAGAGATGTAATACCAATATGTTTATCTTATGTGTGTGATTTAGTTATTATAATTAAAATAAAAGATCGGTAAGTGGAGGTATTATATGACTTGAGGCCTTATTATAAAAGGTGAGATTACAATTAAACTGAAATGTGCAGGATTTGATGAATTAAATAACATATGTGGAATATAATTTATAAAGAAAGAAGTAAAAATTTGGGGAGTACCTTTTGGAGTATATGAAAGTATAACAGGAAAATAGAGATAGCTGCTAGAAGGAATAAGAATGTTGTTGGCTTGACAGCAAACTTTTTAATTTATCTTTTCAGAAAAAATATGTTAGATATACATGCTTTAGGAAGACTGGCTTATTTATGTTTGTGTGTGTGGAGAGGTATATATCTGTTTCCTATGTGAATGGGAAAGAAATTATTATAAATGTTGCTTCTTTATATCTGGGAATCAATATTATACCCAGTGAGAAGGGTTATAGTTTATAACACTATTGAAGAAGGTGGATTCAGTTTTAAAAATAGAGTGACACACTTAGCATCAATGCACTCATATTAAGTTTTGAAGACTGTAAAGAGAAAAGAAACAAACATGTATGAGAGATGTCATTTGGATGATGGAAAACAGCATGGCTGTGTTAAAAACAAAAATAGAAAATATGGATAAGCTGGAAGAGAAAGCAATGACAATAAGATGAAATTATGGAAATTCAAATTGAGCAAATTTAATGGGAAAAGAAAAAACAATATATGATGATTATGGACAAGGTTTATTTCATAGATCCATGGAATGAGTTAGAAGCTGTGAAAATACAGAAAAATTAGATTTAGGGGGTTGTTCTATGGAGAATTCTACTTTAAAATTATGTGTAAAAGATACATTTTTGGAACAATCAAAGTTTGTTGAATATAACGTAGAAGAGATGGGAAAGATTAGGAATATCAATATAAATATGATTTTGTAAGGAAAACATGACAAATGTTGACAGATGTAATATTGATAAGTTTGATAAAATACTGTTTTTGGCAATTTGAGCAATGTGGAAAAGCAGATGTGATGAATTACTATACAACAAGAAAAATGAAGATGAAGATGATCAATCTGAAATCCAGTGACAGTTGTGGAAAAAAAGGAAGGGATAAAAAAATTTTAAAAATAACTTAAAATGACTTATTATATTATCTGTTGTGAACAATATAGTTAAACAGGATTTTTTTTCTGATGATACAATAAGGAAAAGTACATTTTTATGATAAAATAATACAAAAGATATGTTGTAAAAGGAAATTTAACCAAAGCATTGTTACTCTTTACAATAACTGCCATTGAATTGTCTACATACAGTTGAGCTAACACCAACACATACAGATGGGGTCTAAATTTTTCATCTTATCCAAAGAATTAAAGTTGCATTTCACTATAATCATCATGGGCCGGATTCACAAAAGCTTGCATGGAGTCTAAGAGTAGTGTAAGATGGCAGACAGCCAATATGTCTGCCGAGCGATCCAGCAACAGCCGGCAGGGGCGTGCATGAGAGCTCCTAAAACTACTCTTGCACGGACAGTGTTATGTTATGCAAATTACCTCATTTGCTGCTGAAAGCTATGCAAATAAGGTAAATTTGCAGTCTGGGAAACACTAACCTGTCCGTGGAAAAGAAAAGTTATTTGCAGAAATGTACTCCATTGGTAACGGAGTACCGTTCTGGAAATAGCAAAACTGAGCTATGACAGCTCCAAATAAAGGATGCATCCAGTTGAAGAAGCATGCCAATGGCCAAATATAAGGCCATTGGCATTTTTATAATTTGAAAATTAATAAAAATCAAAAAATTTTTTCCCCGATCTCTGATGTTTAAACGTAGTACAGCGCCATGCAAACGTGCAGAGCTTTAAAAACCAGAAATTAAATAAAACATAGTTAAAAATATTATTCTGCCATGCAGGTGAATGGCAGGCTGAAGACAACATGGCTACTGAGTAGTGGTTGCTAAGGGGGGAAGCTCAGTTTGAGAGATGTAACCAAGTATTAGTAGGCAATCCTATGCAAATGAGGATAAGGATAGTGAATCCCAATTTTCCCTGGCATGTGAGCCATGTCCCTAGGGTGTAAGTGTAGGAGTAGGGGAGTAGTAGAGTAGAAGATAGGTGACATCATGAGGGGGTATGTATGAAAGACTGTAAGCTTATTGGAGCAGAGTGGCTTGTGTTTGCTGTGAGTTACTCAGGAATGGAAGAGGCGTGTCTACAGTTGTCCTAGCTGAAACTCAGAAACCGAAGGTGTATGCCATGGATATCACTGACATTTCTTGCAAACGTGCTTACACAGTGTGCTCGCCTGTAAACCTGTCTAAGCCTGTGTGCGCACGTGTGCACCTGTCTAAGCCTGTGTAAACCTGTGTAAGCCTGTGTGCATGCGTGTGCACCTGTCTAAGCCTGTGTGCGCTCCTGTGCATGTGTTTGTGCTTGTTTGTGCGGCACTGCCCCTTGTGGAAACAGAAAGGGAAAAGGAAGGAAAAGAGGTAGTAGGAAGTTAACCAAGGAGAACTAGCAGAGTTGCCAGGTGAAATAAATCAGAATCAGCCAATTACACAGGCAGTACACTAGCCAAGCCCAGCCCAGCCCAGCACTTAAAAATCTGCAAACAACATTCCCCCATGTTTTTCTCAAAAATAAAAACAGCAACACTGCAGTATACAAAGAGAATGAAAACTTAAAAAGCTTAACTCATACAAAAAATGTTAGGGGCTGCCATTGCTATTATAAGCCAACATGTGCAAGATGCTGAGGGTGGTGCCATTGCGAATGCTGCTAAGCAACCCACAGTGAGGAGATGGAGAAGACTGTACAGACCCAGGATAACCTACCAAGGGCTACATGAGCTGGAGATAGTGGAGCACTATAGAGTGGACAGAGACCTCCTGCAGCAAATTGTTGACCTGTGCAGGCCATGCCTCACACACAGAACCAACAGGGGGGAACCCATCCCAGTGCAAACCAAGGTATGTGTTCGCCTAAGAATACTAGCAACAGGTACCTTCCAGAGACCAACTGGTGATATGATTTGGATTTCACAGGCATCAGCATCCAGGGTACTGCACCAGTTCCTGAATGCCATTTCAGCACATGTCGATGATCATGTATGTTTCCCCAATTCCCGTGAGGCATTGGCCAGCAATATGCGCCTCTTCCAGCAAATAGTGGAATACCCTGAGGTAGTGGGTGCAATTGACTGCATGCACATACACATCAAAGCACCAGCCGGTGAGCGGGATAGGGCCTACATAAACCGCAAGTGCTTCCCCTCCATCAACTGCCAGGTCGTGTGCGATGCCCAGGGCATAATACTGAATGTGTGTGCTGGCTGCCCTGGAAGTGACCACGATTCCCATATCTGGCATCTGATGCAGCTGTACCAGACACACTTCAACAAATGTAGTGGATTTCATTCAGCAACACACTGAAAGGTCATACTGGGCATGCTCACACACTTAAATAAACAAAGCAAATGTCAGGCAACAATGTACTGAAAAGTCATACTTTGCATGCTCACACACTTAGGCCATGTCTGAGTACAGCAGTGGGCCACACATATCTGGCAGTTGCATGTTTCACCCCAGGAACCTGTCACTATTCATCAATCCTGCCTTGTGCACACAGTTATATGAAATCAGATACATCTAATATATTGGAACCCTGTCATAATCAAACTATGTACCACAAGTACTTAAGTTGTTCACAGAAAGTGAAAAAGCAAAGAAGATCAATAAACCTGCAATTAGTATCATCAATAAACAATGTGCACTCCAAATATTATCCAATCCATGTTCTGGCAAAATAATCTGAGAAGGAGTCCATAGAGAACCATGATACTTCCTTCCGCTATGTCATAAATAGCAATGTACACTCATATATGTCCTGAGTCAGAACAAACTGTAAATGACTGACATTGCCAACATCCTGTCAGACAGGCTCATACATACATACATACATACCCCTCTCACTGACAAAAGGCCCTATCATCATACCTGGAGATTGTGAAAGCACCGATATCACATATAGAATGGGTAAACAGCTCCTTCCAAACCTGAAAACACGGCATCTATGGGATTACATTGTTTCCCTAGCTGTGTCATAAGTGAACTCCAGAACAAACAGACCCTGCACCTGAACAGTCTGTTGAGCCTCACCCTCTGTACAGGATATGAAACTGTTGAATGTGTTACAGCAACGTTTGACACACTCCACAAGTGTTAGTGCACAACAGACCGTGGGAACTATTGTCTTATAAGCCTATTAAGCCTGATCTGCAAGGCCATGGAGTCCATCATGATGGAACTCATAAACAGAGCTATTGGGAGCCTACAAACACCCAACCCTACCAATTTTGGTTTGGTCATGGGCAGATCATGTTTCCCAAACCTGCTAGACTGTTTACAAGGCAGTCACCCAGGACATACATCAATGAAATGAGCTACACACGTCCCAATAGACCTTGAAAAGCCCTTTGCCAACATCCCAGACAAATGTCGTATCCACAAAATCAACAACCTGTGCATAAATATGTCTGTCATCTGATGGAGTGCCAACTGGGGCACAGATAGATCACACAATGTAAGAATTGTGGTCTCTTGTACAAACTGGTAACAACTGCTGTCCCCCATGGCTCAGTCCTGGGACCCCTCCTGTCTAGTGTATACTTCTCAGAAATACAGTCAAACATACAAGGGCTATGTTTAGCAAAGTTTGTGGATGACTGCCAAAAAGTTGTCATGATCAATGTTTGGAACAACAGAGACATCCCTAAAAAGGGTCTCAGTCAGACAGATGTGGTGTCAAATTTATGTCCTCGAGCTACAGTCATACAAATATCACATAGGTGCCAACACCCTAATTATGGAGGTGATAATAAGGGATCTATGGACAAATGTGAATAGCCATCTCTACTTCCAGAAACACATTCACAAAGTTCTCAGAAAATCATGCTATGTGTTCCCACAAACTGCCAAGATCTCTGCATGTAGGTCAAAGGAGGTTCCCTTTACTCATCAGTCGTCAGACCCGTCAGGGAGTACCACAACACACCTGCGATGAATTTGACTAGGCACATTCAGCAGCTGGAAAGACCAATGAAGTACCTCAACAAGAGGATTACTGGCCTCAAACAGTTGCCCCATGCAACAAGACTGAATTTAACTCAATCTGTACTCTGTTGCATACTGTCTACTCAGGAGATCTCTGCCCAACAGACAGGTCCATGTCATGGCAACACTCAGATCTGCTCTGAGTTGCAGCTCAATGGTACTAAATATACAGACCCAAATGATATTGACAACATTGTGGCAGATAGGATCAGTGTTAACTTTACCCCCCTCTCACCCATGAAAGAGCACATCTCTATAATGGAAGACTGCAAAGTTGCTGTCATCATGGCTGCACAGGTAAAAAACATTTTCCAAAGCCAGTATCACAGCATCCATGGGATCAGATAACTTCCCAGGCTGTGTTCTACACAAACTACAGAATGAACAGGCACCACACCGACATACCATGTTCAGTCATAGCCTCACCTCAGGCTTTGTGCCTGCTGAATGGAGCACAGCAACGGTTATCACACAACACAAGGGTGGAGACACCACGGACCCCAGGAACTAGTGCCCCATTAGCCTGATAAGCCTGCTCTTCAAGGCCCTGGAATGTATCATCATACAACTTATAAAAAAAGACATTGGTAATCTCCAAACTCTGGACCACAACCATGTTGGGTTTGTAAAATGCAGATCATGTCTCCTAAACCTGAAAGATGACATTGAAGCAGTCACCAGAACCGTAGACAAGGGTAAGGTGGTTCGCACAGCCTGTGTAGATCTTGCCACGGCTTTCAACACTATCCCACACTCTGGAATTATAGATCAACCCACTAAACTAGGTATAAATTGCTATGTCACAAGATGGGTTGCCAAATGGCTTACTGACAGAACACACACTGTGAAAGTAGCAGACTCCAAGTATGACTTTGGACCAGTGATGAGTGCAGTACCACAGGGTCCAGTCCTGGGTCCTGTTCTGTTTTGTATCTAATTCCCTGAAGTAAACTTTAACATGGAAGGTCTGTGGCTAATGAAGTTTCCAGATGACTGCAAACTAGGAGCCATAATTGTAAATACTAAAGATGTGGACATCCTACAAAAGGGCCTCACTGAGACAGATGGCTGGTGTCAAAGCCATGGGCTCAAGCTCAATGCCAAAAAGTGCATTGTCATCCCCTTTGGTAAAAACTCTGTAGCCATGAACTTCAACATAGGCGGTAGTATACTTAACACTGAAAGTGTGATAAGAGACCTTGGGTCACAGGTGGACAGTGGACACACCTGTGATAATCACATCCCCACAGTAGTCAGGAAATTCTTCTATGTGGCACACCTCATCACAAAGCGTGTCTCATGCAGAATAGAAGAGGACATTGTTCCGCTCTACTCATCACTCACTAGATCCATAATAGAGTACAATGCCCTTTTGCTATGTACCTCACAAGACATCTACAACAACTGGAAAGCCTGCAGCAATACCTCACAAAGAGCATTAGCAGCCTGAAATACATGCCATACACAGACCATCTCAAAATGCTCCAGCTGTACTCTCTCGCATATCGCCTACTCAGAGGTGATCTCTGCCTAACATACAAAGCTATGTCAAACACAGAGCTGTTGGACATACTCCATGTAAAACACTCACAATCCCTCTGATCTTCAGCCCTAAAACCACGAGTGAAATACAAAAGGAAGGGGTGTATCTATTTACCTTATGGATAGTCACAGCATGAGGCCTTGGAGAACATGCAAGTGCAACTAACATTGGGCAAAGCTGCTTATCAGATTGTGGCCTGCTACAGATCACCTACCTTGTCTCAGGAACCTCACTCAGTATTCCTGAGAACAGTGGAAAATATAAATGTCCTATCAAACACCATTATATGAGGCGATTACAACTACCCAAACATTGAGTGGGAGAATTATTCATGTACAACGTCCTTTGCTCAATGTTTCCTAGAGTTTAAAAACTCAAAACGCCCTGGAACAGCTGGTCACCATGCCCACTAGAGGTGACAACATACTGGACCTGATCATCATCAACATGGGGTAGCAGTGCTCCATGACAGAGATAAACCCCTCGCTGGTAATATCAGATCATAAAGTAATCACACTGGACATCCACATCCCGTCCCCCGTCCCCAGTCAAGGAAACCACTGTGAAGACATTTTCAAAAGCAAACTGCATACTTCCCAAGACCAAAGTGGAAAGTTCCAAAGCCCCCTTGCTATAGGATAATGGTATACAATCTGATGAATCATTTACAAGTGCATTCTATGAGCATCTACATGGATGCATGGATTGAGACATTCCAAATAAAACCAAGATGCACTCCTCCAAAAATAAGAAACCAATCTGGTGGTCTTTGCACATAAATAAGCTATACAACAGAAGGAGAAAACGAACACATGATAGAGCAAACTTCACTAAAGGAAAGGCATCACTGATCATTATTAGGGAGACACAATGATCGCTCATAAAATAATCCAAGGCCAGTTTCTAAAGACAAATTGCCAAGGAATGTAAGAATAACAACCACAAAGCCTTCGTTAGCTATACCAAATATTTAGGTGGCAACTTGCAAATATGCTGTCAGCTACTGAAAAATGGCAAGAAATACACTGAACCAACTTACATTGCCCACATCCTGGGGGACAGGCTCAGTGCAAACTCCCCCCATAAGCCCCAAAACGGCCTGTATCCATCCCAGAAGAATGCAGAGCACTAGACTTCATAGACATGCAGGTAAAGACAGCCCTCTCCAAAGCTAAGAACACAGCATCAATGGGACTGGATGGTGTTCCAGACTGCGTCTTACACCAGCCCCAAAAGGAACTACACCCTCACCTACATTCACTGTCCAGACTCAACCTTACCACAGGCTATGTACCCAAAGAATGGCATACACCAACAGCCATCCAGCTCCACAAAGGGGGTGCCACAACAGAACCTGGAAACCATTGCCGTATAGGTCTACTCAGCCTAGTCTGCAAAGTTATGGAGCAAATTATCATGGAACCCATAAAAAGAGACTTTGGGGACCTCCAGACACTGGACTATACCCAACTTGGCTTTGTTAAAGGCAGATCCTGGCTCCTAAACCTAGTTGACGTATTTGAAACAGTTACCAAGGACATAGATGGAGGTGAAAGTAGTCCACACAGCCCACCTGGACCTTACTAAGGACTTTCAACACCATTCCCCTCTCTGTCATCATGGACAAGCTTACCAGCTTAAACATTAACAGTTATGTCACACACAAGTTCAGAGTTGCGGGTGCCATGTCCGACTCTAAACCATTCACAATTGGCATCCCACAGGTCTTGGTCCTGGGACCCCACCTGTTCAGTAGATACTGCTCAGTGGTACAGGCAAGCACGGGAGGAGTATGGCTGAACAGGTTTGCAGATGACTGCTAACTGTGGTCCATAATCGACTCTATGGCTGACACAGACATCCTCCAGAATGGTCTGACAGAGACAGATACCTGGTGACAAAACAATGCCCTCAAGCAGAATGCCAAAGAATGCATAGTCATCCCCTTTGGATAAAACAAAGTGCACACAAATTACCACATAGGTGGTAATCCAGTATGTACAGAGAAAGTAATTATGGCCCTGGGGACCCAGGTAGATAGTAAACTCTCTTTTGATGATCACATGGCCAAAGTGTTTAGAAATTCCTTCTATGTAGCCCACCTAATGTCACCTAATATAACCCACTTTGTCTAGTCTGATGATGTCACCATCCTACAAATATACTTGTTGAAACGCAAACTCACAGTAATGTGTATAGCGTGCTGTGTAAATGTGAACTTCTCTAGTATCATAAAACAATTAGGTAGGGGCTTGAATCCTTCACTTGACAAGTGTGTGTTTGTGTGCATCTTCTTGGAGAGAAGCAACCTTTTTGGAGACTACTAAAACACCTTAAAAGTGGTATACTCATCTTCATCAAGTCTGATGATGTCACCATGTTACAAATATACCTGTGGAAAAGACAACTCCCAGTAATGTGTATAGCGTGTCGTTTTAATGAGTACTCCTCTAGTAGCATAAAGTAGTTAGATAGGGGGTTGAAATCTGCACTTGACAGCTGTGTGTGTGATTTCCTTGGAGAGGAGCAACCTTTTTGGAGACTACTAAAACACCTTAAAAGTGGTATACTCATCTTTGTAAAGTCTGGTGATGTCACCATGCTACAACTATACCTGTGGAAAAGAGAGCTCCAAGTAATCTGTATAGCGTGTTGTGTTAATGTGTACTTCTTTAGTAACATAAAGTAGTTAGATAGGGGTTTGAATCCTGCACTTGATAACTGTGTTTGTGTGTGATCTCCTTAGAAAAGAGCAACCTTTTTGGAGACAACTAAAACACATTAAAAGTGGTATACTCATCTTTGTCAAGTCTGATGATGTCACCATGCTACAAATAAACCTGTGGAAAAAAGAACTCCCAGTAATATATATAGCGCGTCTTGTTAATGCGTACTCCTCTAGTACTGTTAAGTAGGAGTTTGAATCCTGCACTTGACTTGTGTGTGATCTCCTTGGAGAAACGCAACCTTTTTAGAGACAACTAAAACACCTTAACAGTGGTATACTCATCTTTGTCAAGTCTGATGATGTCATCATCCTACAAATATACCTGTGGAAAAGAAAACTTCCCGTAATGTGTATAGCATGTCGTGTTAATGTGTATTGCTCTATTATCATAAAGTAGTTAGGTAAGGGTTTGAATCCTGCACTTGGTGACTGTGTGTGAGCTCTCGGTGTGTGACACTGTTGGTCAATGTGCTGTAGGTTTTTCTTTTACTACTGTATGACATATCAGTATCACAACAGTATGTGCTAGCACATGTCAGGTAGCTATGTGGCAAATACATATACGTACATATGACCTCAATTATTTCATAGGTGGGAACCCTGCTTTCTCCATGAACACATCTGTTATCTTTGCCAGAGTGTGCTGCCACTTTCCAGACCTTAGGTCACATCTGTATGCTTGTGACAAGCCCAGCCACTGCAGTGATCCCTGGCCTAGGTCATCTGTGTCACACACACACTCATTACAGTTTCTATTGAATAGTGTGAGTGAGGGTTTATGGCTGAGGTATATTTCAGACCTGTTCAAATGCAGCAAAGTCTGTCAATGATGGCTATTCATTATAGGTGTACAACAACCTTTGTGGATATGCATGCAGACCCCGTATTGCTTATGTGATCCACCGAGGGATTTCAAAATACCTTTGGAAATGTGATTGCCAAAGGAGAGATGACATAACACTTGGCTGTATGTACACATCGGTACCTGTTCAACATGTTGGGGGCTACTAACTACGTGGTACTGTGGGGATATTATGTTTTGTAAAGGTGGATGACTATGCTTTAGTTGGCTTATAGCTTTGCAGCATGGGTTTGACAACAGGTATCTGTCTGTATGATACTCTTGTGGAGGATGTGTGTGTCATCTTGAGAATGCATTATAGGACACAGTATGCATTTCCAGATGTGGACGGACATATCCCTGCTTTGATTGCTTGTACCTAAGAGAGCTATATGCCAAACAGTAGTGGTCTCAGGAATGAGTGCAGGTAAATACCACTGGTTACTGGCATAGTATAGCACCTGAAGGATCCAAATGTTACTGTGTGTCCTACATCTGTGTGTCAGTTGTCAAGACATCATCTAATGATTGTTTATGGTCAGGCTGTTGAGGTTATGTATACTACCAGAATGCAAAACAATGACAGATAGTAACAGTATCACCCACAGCACAGTGTCAAACCATGTCATACACACATGTGTACCCAAGTTCCAAAATGTGTGTAGTACAATGAATAGTGGCCACCAACAGGAAACTATGGAGTGTTACTGTGTAATACAGGGCATGTCACCCTGCCCATGTGTCCACTATGCACGTACATGCAGACAGTGCACCTCCACCATGTTCACAAATGTACACCTGCAAATCTGTGCTACACACATCCCACACGTATTGTCCACTCTCTAACACATGCTGCCAATACTACACACATCAGCCAAGTGGCACGTGGTCAAACAATACACTATTGGAACTAACACTGGTGTAAACAATACTACATTGACAATCATAGCTTTAATGCATCATGCCTGCTCAGCTACACCTTCAAGGATATCATTACACTTTACTGCTGACAACATGCTAACATTGCTATACTGCTATAAAGTCACCCTGTGCATCAGCGCCATGTTAGCCTGTTCCTGCATCAATGTTACAGATGACAGGAGGTGGCACAGGTTTCATCATATGCACAGGGTGTGTTGTTGGTTTGCCAGAGGCCTACATTGAGACATACAATCAACATGTATGTGTGTGAGAGTGTGTGAGGGCCAAGAGTACTGCTATGGGCCAATGTTGATGTAATGTGTGCAGGTATGTGTTAGCCCTAGGTTTCTGGTTTATGTGTGTGTGTGTGTGTCTGCATGCACACAGTTCCACCATGTGGCTGACATAGACGGGGATTTGTGGAACAGACACAGACTGTACCTGCCAGGCTCTACAGATCACCATCTCTGGCCACGGATACGGTACCTGTGCCTGGCAGGGGTGCTACTGACAGTATCAGGTACTAAGCCAGACTGGGTACTGTCCTCAGAAGTAAACAGATGTACACTGGACCCAGGTCCCTGTTGGGACTGGCCAGAGCCACATGCACGTGGTCTTCTAGGATGGTCTATGGACAGCCCACCCCCAACATTGCTGGGACTGGTACTGGCATTACAGGATCGGCTGTGACTTGAGGGACGTCTGCGGTGACTGCCAGCTGCTGATGTTGCTGGCACATGTCCACATCGACGTCTCAACCATCCCGCACTGTCCTGACACATGGACATGACATTGTGGAGGACATCTAATGTCTCGCTCCAACTTCTAGCAGTGACCTCAGTTTAATTACGGATGGCACCTGCTAGGGCCCGGATACTGTCATTTACAGCGGTGTTATGTGCCCTCTGTGCCCATAGTCCCTGTCTGGTGTACCTTTCCATATGTGCCTGTGCCTCCATGGCAGCCTGGAACATGCGTGAGGTTGTAAGACCTGTGGCACGTCTGCCAGGGGCATGATGACCAGCTGTGCTCTGACAAGAACCCCTGGACATCTGCCTATTTGGTACCATTCCAGACATTTGGGTATGGCTGCTGTGTCAGGATGCATGTGCCATAGATAGCACACTGTCCTGGCCAATACTGACTGTACACTGTCCCTCAGCTAAGGGCATTGGTGATGGATGTATTGGCAGTATGACTGTGTGCATGGATGGGGTGGACACTTGTGTACTGTCGATTGGTGGCCCAATGACAGACCCTGGCAGACATGCCTGTGCCTCAACACACCTATCCTCATTATCACTAGTTGGCTCAGTGACATCAGGCTCCCTGCTGCAGTGAACCAGCCCAACCTCAGCACCTGTGAGAGGAAGACAGGCAACACACTTTACGACCTGTACATGATGTTGGAACACATGCACACATGCACACATGAACACATGCACACATGCATACATGCATGTGTGCATACATGCATACATGCACACATGAACAGATGCACACATGCACACATGCACACATGAACACATGCACACATGCACACATGCACACAAATACACTCCTCACTAAAGCAGACACACTCACACACACACACACACACACACACACACACACACACACACACACACAGACACACACACACACACACACACACACACAAACACACACACGCGCCACCAGCAATCCAGAACATACTCAATAGCGGTTGATGGTGGGGTACAGTATCACAAGCCAAACAGTCATATCACATGTGTCAGCATGCAGGACGTATGTTGCTCAACAGCATGCAGTGTGAGTGTAGAGAGTGTTTGCTAATAACAGTATACATGGCTTTGATGCATGTGTGCTGTTGTTCAGTGATTGGCCTCACCCTGGCACGCAATGTGTACATGGACACAACATTGCTGTGCAAGTATTAAAAGGTCAGCAATGTCCTGTGCACCATCACTCAAAGGTATACATACCATGGCTGGATGTGTATCTGTGTGTCACATAGATATCCATTACTGATTTTTTCATCTGTGTCTTTAGCAGATAATTGTGGACACAAGTTTAGCACATGCATGCTATGTATACACACAGGATGAGTGGTGCATGTATACCTGATGGAATACCATTGCTCAACATAGCCATTGTACAGTGTTTATGGTGAGTGTAGAACATATTGTGGACATGCCAGTGACAGCCACAACATGGCATTCTACAACACAACTGCAACATTAAACATCACACATACCCAATGTGTGTCATATGACCTATACACTCAATAGCATTACAAGACATATATGTGTCACTTTGTGCAAATGGTGATTGCTTTGCATATTGTGTATAGGTGCATATGTTTGCACACACAGCATTGAGGTGTATAGCAATGAATGCTATGTGTAGTACTGTGATTACTGTAACTGGATGGGGTGTAGTACCATGAGCCATCATCATGCAGCATCATGTGGTCACTCAAGGCTACTAATGTGTGCCAGACCGGCAACTAGCATGCTGTACCTGAACTGCAGTACCATGGTGGCTACATTCACCATTTCACAGCCAGTTGTTGCATGGGTTTGTAAGGTGCCCAATATGGAGCATTGCCTAACATGAATGTGTTATGTGTTGAAGAGTGTCGCACTGCCCCATGATAGGCCTCTACCACTCAGGTATATTATGTGTGCTGTGTGGATGACATTTGGGATACTGGAGTGTGACCTTATAGTGAGTGTCTGAATACGCCATGTGTAGCATATTAATGTGTACTGATAAAGTCTTGCATGTTGTGTGCATGTGTATTGACTCTGCCTATCCAATGTCCACTACAGTGTAGGCACAATTGTGTGGGATACTCTGTGTATTACATGTGTTTGAGGCAGCTACTCACATTACTGAGATGTGCATAGTCTGACAGCAAACACACACAGCATGCATTATGCATAGGTGTGTTACATGTGTACATGGCCTACACCTCACCTATGACATGCACATTATATCTGCAATTTTAAATGTAGAACACACTCACCAGCATGGGTCTGCTGCCTTGCTGTCACATCAGAGGGACCTACAAGGATATGAGACAGTTAGTCAGTGGCAACAACTGTGACATTGTTACTGTGGGTTTGCAATCTTACAGTAGTACAACGGTTGACAGTCACAGGCCTACAAATTATGTTCCAAATTATCAGTATTGCACAACACCAGGCTCCACATCTTCTAACTACACAGTACACATCCCACATATGCATGATCAACCAATAGAGGTAACAGTAGTCTACAGATATGCCATGTTACCTGCACGCTCCGTGTCAACTTGCTGGGTGGCTCCAGCCTCCATGATGATACATGTGTGCTGTTGTTGTTGGCCTGGAGCCACCAGGCTCAGGAGCAGCTGCTCCACTCTGGTGAGGGGTGGATGGTTGGTTACCCCACCACCTGTGGCAAGCTGTTCTCTATGGACATCAGACGCACGCTGCTGGACATGTCTAAGTAAATCACTGTAGTGATGTACCTGCTTATACATCCGGTTATGCATGCTTATGTCATTTACCCCATGGACAACATCTTGCCACAGTGCAGTCCACTCATGCTGATCCTGGCTGGTTCTTGAGAACAGCAGGGTGTAGTGCTGAACCAGACTGGTTGTTATTAGTTCATCCTCAGCTGGACTATAGGTAGGGTTGTGATGGTGGGCCATGACCTTGGAAGACAATGAAACAATATGTGTGAGCAAGTCATGTGGCACACAACATTCTAAAGTGCAGATATCACTGAACTGCCATATATAGCAACCTATTGGCTGTCCAAAAAGAATAAAGCTAGTGCTTAGCCAAATCCCAGTTCAACAAAGAAATAAATCAGCAAACCAAAAGCGTCACTGGGAACTGCTGCTGTACAAATGCTGTAAAATGTTTATTAAAACACAAAATAAACCAAAAAGTATCAAAGTGAGCACTTTCGGGCTAAGCCCTTCTTCAGACAAAGTGCTTCTCACAAGCATCACATTTTAAAATAAACATACACCAATCACTCTTCAGTAAAAAAACCCACCCTGTTTTGATTGTTAGCTGAAACTAACAAGTCATCATTAAAAACACATTGCCACTACTCTTACTTAATAAAAAGTACACCTACTTTTAAGTGTTGGCTTCAGAGGCACCATATCATTCAGCCCAGGTTGAATATGGGCTGTTAAATCTAAAATCCACTTTGATTCTATGGTTTCTGTCTTTAACCTAATGTCACCCCTCTCTTATTAATGAATACATTGGCTATCACCCTAAATTTAAATCTATGTGTGGGATTATCCTTTACATGATTATATAGCGCATTGTGCTCATCACAATTCCTAATTGACGAAATGTGCTGTAGTATCCTGACCTTAAGCATATTGTTGGTTTTACCAACATAATATCCTGAGCATGACGTGCAATCAGCCAAATACACCACATTAATGGTCCTACAGGTAGCTCTCCCTTTAAAATGAAAACTCTTCCCTGTGGAGGGATGTACAAACACTGTCTCCCTATTAATATGATCACAAGCCTTACAGCCCCCACATGGGACAGTACCCAGCGACCTAGGTAGGCATGTGACCTCATTGTTTCCCCTATCATGGCAGAGTATATCCTTCAGGTTCTTATTCCTCTTGTAACTAAATTGTGGAAAGTCCCCTACTATGTCACTCAAGTTTCTGTCACTAGTGATAATGTTCCAATTCCTCTTGATGATGTCACACACCCCTTTGACATTTTCCTACCTTTAATCCGGTGACCATTATGATTACTATAATTACTTCCTAGGCTCGTCGTAACATCAAGCCATGGTCTATATTTACCTTGCCTGTTCGCAGTACCTCTTGCTACTGCTGTTTCCACTAGCTCGCATCTATATCCTCTTTCTTGGAAACATTCTTTCAAGTCATCTATCTCTCTCTCAAAATGTTCATCCTGTCGACTGATCCTAGAGATCCTGCCAACCTGCCCCTCCACTATGTTGGAAAAGGTATATCTAGGGTGCATGCTGTCAAATGAGAGCAAAGAATTCTTCCAACTCTCTTTTCGATATAATCTGGAACTAAAGCCTACGGGTGTAAGTTCTACTGTGACATCCAAGAAGTCCAGAGCCTCACATGAGCTCTTGATATCAAACTTCAAGAAGGATGTGGTAGAATGTAGATATTCCATAAAAGTATTTAGCCTTTGTTCACCCCCCCTTCCAGGCAATAAAGATATCGTCTACAAAACGTAGATAAACACCTATATGTGGACTCCAATCTCTGTGGTTCAAAACATGTTTCTTTTCCCAGAAGGAGAGAACTAGGTTGGCGTAGGAATTTGCACAGGGGGTACCCATGGCTACCCCCTGTACTTGCCTAAACACTGATCCATTGCTCAAGAAGATGTTATTCTCCAAGACCAGTTTCAGTGACTCTTCTATGAGAAAAAGTTCTTTCTCTACAACACCCACATCCTTCAGAATCCCTACACAGGCTGCTATGCCATACTCATTGCCTATTACTGTGAACAAACTATTTACATCTAGGCTTACCAACATAGTGCCCTCCTGGCTACCTTCCCTGTTCATTTCACCCAAAACTCTAAGGAAATGTGCAGTGTCCTTCAGAACATTGTTCATACGATCTACGTAAGGTCTAAGTGTGCACTCCAACCATATTGACAAATGCTCCGTGACCCACCCCCTTCCCGAAACTATGGGTCTAAGGGGTGGGTCTGTCAATGATTTGTGCACCTTGGGTAGGGCCTTGAACACAGGAATGACTGGTTTATCCACATGAAAGAATTCCATGAGGTTTTGAGTGATATACATGTTAGTATATAACCATTTAATCCGTCCATGTACCTTACTAATAATGTTCCTGACCTCTACTGGATTCAATAAATGATATACATCTTTGTCTTCCAACAATCCAGATAATTTCATGTTATACCAGTCAGTGTCAAGGACCACTACAGCCCCTCCTTTATCTGCCATCTTTATTGTTAAGTCTTTGTTCTTACTAAGACTCTCTAGGGCCCGTCTTTGCTCAGGGTTCAGATTGTAAAAACGATCTTTTCCTTTTTCTTGCATAAACAAAAACAAGCCATTTTCACATTTATTAATGAATAAACTAAGTGCGGGTGAAAAAGGTGGAACATAACTACTAGGCTGACGTAGGCCCACACTAGGACCCTGTATCCCTCCATAGATTTTGTTCAGCATAACCCTCCGACAATACAACATCAAATCCAATACTACATCGCTATATGTACAAGCTTTGCTTGGTACAAACGTCATCCCTTTGTTTAAAACATAAATTTCAGCTTCACTCAGTACATATTTAGATAAATTAAATACAATATCATAAACAGAATTACTTGCAGTCAATTCAAAGTTCTCCTCTTGTTCACTGAGTCCCTGTCATCGCTCCGCGACCGCTTCCATGGACCCTTCTTCCTCGCATTCTTAGGAAGCATGCCCAAAAAATAATTCTGTCCTGGAGCCATTTTTGGACGTGCTCCCAAACCTCCTGAACTGGATGGTAAGTCCAAGGAGCCAATGGCTTCATCTGTGGCATTCTGTAGGTTTACCGAAGGGACTCCTGCCCCTATTCTTGTTGTTATCCCTTCCTCAATAGGGCTTCCCTTATCACACCCAACGTCTGCTGTCTCCTCAAGCCTAGATGGTTCTGTACTCTTATTTCCTAAAACACTGGCACTAACCAGCGTCGATTGTTGTGCTGAGCTCAGGATCCCTGCAACGCCATCAACAACTGTGGTGTCTTCTCTAGCCACAGGCCGCTCATCTGATGCGACGTCAACTGGGACTGTTGTTATTGGACGTGTCTCCCTGTTCGACGTCAACTGTCTGCGTCGTTCTCCTGTTGTTGTAGATACTCCACTGGGTCTCTGTGCCCTCCAAGTAGCATTCATAGCTCGAGGGGTATTCTTCGGCCACACGAAGATATTGCCCCTCGAGAAATCTTCATAATCCCTTTTCAGCTTTCCCATCTTCGTAGTTTTTAGTTTCTCATCATTGTCCATGAGCCCTCGATGTAGCTGTTCCAGCCGACATTCATGATACGGCTCACGGAACTCTTTGGACAATTTCTGCCTTATGTTAAACACCTCCCGTTTCAGTTCCTCAGTCTCTGGTAGGAAAAAAGTCAAAAGTAATTCTATGTATTGAAAACTTGTGTTTAAATTAATAGCCTGCCATTTTGCTAATAGCTCTGGGTACCTGTCCCCTTGAGTAGGCATGCACAATATGCGCATACCTCTTGGGACAATACCATAATCCAGGCAAGCCTCCAAATGGTAGGCTTGCCATTGTAGTCATTGCAGTCTCATGGCCTTAAAGTTCAAATCTCGAACTAGGTCCTCAAAAGTTCTGTCCATCGCTAATGGTTTTGAAACCTCCTCCATCCTGTTCCTCAGAACAGAAAAACCCAAATTCAAAAGGGGGTTCTTCTGCGTTGTCAGTTTATCAGTACACCAAGTTCCAGATAGAGGCTCACCGCTGCCTGTTTCCATAGTAGTTCTTGAGCCATTTGCTGTTATATCTCCTTCAGCAGCATGCATAGCACAATAAGCCAAATGTAATCAAATCCAAAAAGAATAAAGCTAGTACTTAGCCAAATCCCAGTTCAGCAAAGAAATAAATCAGCAAACCAAAAACGTCACTGGGAACTGCTGCTGTACAAATGCTGTAAAATGTTTATTAAAACACAAAATAAACCAAAAAGTATCAAAGTGAGCGCTTTCGGGCTAAGCCCTTCTTCAGACAAAGTGCTTCTCACAAACATCACATCTGTTTTTAATGATGACTTGTTAGTTTCAGCTAACAATCAAAACAGGGTGGGGTTTTTTACTGAAGAGTGATTGGTGTATGTTTATTTTAAAATGTGATGTTTGTGAGAAGCACTTTGTCTGAAGAAGGGCTTAGCCCGAAAGCGCTCACTTTGATACTTTTTGGTTTATTTTGTGTTTTAATAAACATTTTACAGCATTTGTACAGCAGCAGTTCCCAGTGACGTTTTTGGTTTGCTAACCTATTGGCTGTCAGAGGATACACACTTTCAATACCACATATCAGTGCTCAACCCACAACTGCCTGACAGTGACTGGCACTCTCTAGATATTAAACCATGTTCTGCACAGCAACAAATATAAACCAGTATGTAGGACTATACAACAGTACATGGCACACTATATGTGACACAATGCACCACCTAGCCACAGGAGGTATATATCAAGCTAATGCATAAAGGAATATATCATCCATTGCAATGATTGTAAAGTCCAGTTACAGTATTGCCAGTATACCACACTAGTTGTTGATGGCAAACCCCTACCTAACATATGTGCACATTCGTGAATATAGGTGGCATACTGCTGTACTAGACTATACATGTTGCTAGATACGCACTTATATCCTGTAACACACATATGACTGAGGGCATGTTACAGGCATACCCACACACACATCAGACATACATACAAGACACAAAGGTATGGCAACCCAGATGAGCTTTACCTGTATACCATACAGTACTGTGTGTCAGTACTTACAAAACCTTATGCCTGAGGTATGTAATCTGTGAGGACTACAGGGAACACACAAAACAGTGGTTCCAAGCAATGTGGACATACGCCATACGGTGCTGTTTAGGCCTACAGCTTCAGGTAGTACTACAATTCATACGGGATTTGGATTCACCAGCAGTACCAATCAATAAGCATACATGTATTGCTTTAGCCTACAATGGCACACCCCAGTCAACAACAAGGGACTATGTCAGACCGTATGCCATACTGCTTTTTATGCCTAGCAATAGCATACACATCTTTTGCTGGGATCAGAGCTAGGACACAAAATACCATGACAGAAACAGTTTCCCACTAAGCTATCACACATATACAGAACTTTGACACATTCACCAGCACATTCAGCATAACACTCAGTCAACATCACATAGCAATTATTGCAACAAGTACATGTGGGTGTGTATCGGTTCATAGGTAGGCAATAGGCTATTGGCCCTAGGGCCTATAGAAGCCTAGCCATATGGTACCCTGGCCTTTGACACCCATGTAATTTAATTTCATGTGTCCCTGTCAAGCAGAGCCACAGAGGTGATTCCTGGGCTGTATTTCCTATCTCCCATCCAATCATCAGGATTATTCATGATGACTGCTAATGAGGAGCTTTGTTTGCTATTGATAGGTAGTTTGTTCCAGAGTATGGGATGTCTCTGAGATAGGAATCTATCCCTCCAGCATGTTCTGTTTATTGAGGTAACAAGGTTTAGGTCCCTAGAGCATGTAGCTCGTAGGGATTGTGATCTGTTTATGTGGAGCATGTCCAACAGCTGTGGGTTTGACATAGCTTTGTATGTTAGGCAGAGGTCACCTCTGGGTAGGCGGTATGAAACACAGTCTAGCTGTGGTTTTGTGAGACGGTCTGCATAGGGCATCTGTTTGAGGCCGGTAATACTCTTTGTGAGGTATGTCTGCGGCCTTTCCAGTTGCTGTAGATGTCTTGTGAGGTACATACCAAATGGGGCATTGTACTCTATAATGCGTTTTATGAGTGATGAGTAGAGGGGAACACTGACCTATTTTTCCCTGGATGACACACCTTTTGTGATGAGGTGTGCCACGTAGACAGATTACATGACTAGTGTGGCACTGTGATTATCAAAGGGTAGACTACTGTCCACCTGTGTCCCATGGTCTCTTATCACACTTTCGGTGTTAAGTAGACTACCACCTATGTGGTAGTTCATGGGTATAGAGTTTTTACCAAAAGGGATGCCAATGCATTTTTAACACTGAGCTTGAGTCCATGGCTTTGTCACCAGGCATCTGTCG
The DNA here is from genome assembly GCF_019279795.1 of Protopterus annectens. Lineage (NCBI taxonomy): Eukaryota > Metazoa > Chordata > Ceratodontiformes > Protopteridae > Protopterus > Protopterus annectens. The sequence continues at coordinate 1,694,483,903 of NC_056737.1, read as the reverse complement.
CAGTAAATATGACCCTGTCTCTCTCTCTCTCTCTCTATATATATATATATATATATATATATATATATATATATATATATATATATATATATATATATATATATATATATATATATATATATATATATATATATATACAGATATATATAGATATATATATACATACATGCAAACATCCATTGGGTTACATATAGATATACATATAGGCACATATACAGTCCACCTTTCATGGTGGGAATATCAATTATGCGAAGGTTGTGAGGTATACAGTTATGTAATAATATTGCACAGTCTTGCGTGGAATGCATTGAAGGTGTTCCCAGCCCATGTAGCTTTAGCAGGCCTCACTGGCTGTAACACTGCAAACCTGACAAATCATACCCACAGCGTTCAACCACCACATGTCATATACCAGCACTATATGCTGTCTTGTTTGCCACACACTACAACCTACATAGAAATATGCACATAACAACCTTCACCAACATATATATGTCCACCCTTCACAAACAGTTGCAGTATGTCCCTTGCTCTATGCACATGTACAGATGCTAATATATCTGACACAGAAATATCTCTCCGTATGTGTGTGCCATACACACAGAAGGTCCACACTGTTGTAAGTCCGTGGACCTCACGGCTGACCTGTTGGGCCTTGCTGCAACATGAACAGGTGTCACATGTGAGCACACAGTAATATTAGAGGGTGTATATATAGCTGCAATAGATTAGCATACTAGCCTGGTACAGCAGTTGCCAATGCTAAGCTACACGTTAATATGATATCATGCATTTGTTACTCTGTCAAATCCATGTTTATATAGCTGTATGCGCTACTCCCCCAATCATCCATTGTACACACTACTGTACAGAACACAGATAACATGGATAAGATGTTTGACATTTAATTCTGAGCTACATATGTCACAGTTATGTCCCACTGCACACAGCTACACACTGATTTGTCCATGGCAGTAGTTATGCAGGGCATCTGTGCATAGATATGTACTGCTGACACATATGGATGATTCAAAGTATGTAGAGTACTCTTCAAAAACATCTACTACATGCCAGTAAATACATATCTGTTACATACTTTTCCTTTGTATGTGTTTGTAGTTTTCAGTTCCATGTGTCTTTTTTTTTTCTGTTGATGTTGATGTCGGTGTCTGTCTGTCTCTGTTTCTGTCTCTCTCTCTCTCTCTCTCTCTCTCTCTCTCTCTCTCTCTCAAAAGCTGCAATGGAATGATTGCATGCATGGACAGCAAGTGCAGCCTGCTTTTATAGGTATCTGCACATGTGCATGTGATGGCCTCTGCACCAATTGGTGGCCACCATTTGGTAATTGCATGCAGCCTGCTGTGTGGTAATTGCAGTACTCACTGTCATAGCAACCCAATGCTATAAATTGCTAAGTCAGGTAGGCTTAGCCCTTTCAGCTTTCCAAAGTGGGGCCCATGCTTGTTTGCTGTGGACACAGTTGTTTAAGTCAGAATGTTGGTATACTTCTTATATCTGAAGCTAGGGGTGTAGCCAGTGATTTGAATGTTGTACTCAGACCTGAATGTTGCCACTTCCAGTACACAGTTGTCAGTGTAGAATTGTACTCACCCCTACAAATGCTAACGCAAGATACATGGGAGTATGTATTTTCTTTTCTACTTATTTTTATTTTTATTTATTTTAACATTTGTTTACCGGAAATTATACAATTAACTGCCATACATAAGTAGTTATTGAGATGTATTCATTTGGCTCATGAACTGTTTGTGAAGTGCTATACTGTGAATATTAATGTACTCACTTCTGCACAGTTTGTGCTTTTTTATTGTTGACATTAGTACAGGATGCTCAAGAAAACTGGACAATTTCAGTACTGAGTATGCCTACCTACATCCTTAGTGGACCCTGAACACACAGGTATATTAAACATTTGGGTGGGGATTGTCCTGCTATGGTACTGTGTGTGGGTTGTAAAGTACTGCTGTAACATTATTTACTGCTAGAATGGCTGGTTCTCTTATCACAGTCATGTAATGCAATACCACAACAACTACTGGTAAAGTTCCACAGAACAGGTTTTGTGTTATGGCATTCCTATCTTTCCTTTACATTCACTCATTCTGATGCATGATATATCTATTTCAGCAACAACCTGCTGTATATCTACTGTGGTTTAGTGGTACTTCATGCAGTCTAGTGTGTCCAAAGTACTGAGACTGACAGAGGTGTTTTATTTTGCTGCTGAGCAGAACAAGGGCCCGCACTTGCTGGGTGACTAAGGCACTTTTAAGCAGTTGTAAGCGGGTTTGCGCGAAGCTTAGCAATACTTAGCTAAGCGCACACAAGTGCACAAAACCTGCTAACTACTGCCTAACAGTGCTTACTCCCGCTAAGCCCCGTGCTCATTTCTTTGAAAGAAAAGAAAATGGAGAGATAGGAAAGTGGTGAAAAAGGGGCACAAAGAGGGAAAGACAGTAGGGAAAACAGCTCAGGATATGCAGGACGGGTGTAGGGAAGGTCCATGGCTTCCCATTTCTTTAACAGCAGCAGCTGTGCATATGCAATAAATTTGGAGGGAAATATGAAACCTTCCACCCCTGAGAGAGGGGTGAGGACAACAAAGTATGTTGTTCTGCCAATTAAATATCAGTTTATGTGTCCAGCGGACATGTGTGCAAAATGAGCAGCTATGTATGGGGCATAATTTTTTTTTGGGAGCAGATTGCCCTTTTTTTTTCAGGTGACAGTGGAATGTGGGGTAGGGAAAATAGGTATATTTGGGGAGGTAGGTTGGGTAGACAAGACAAACAAGATGCATACAGGGGCGGAATATGACACATGTGGTGGGTGAACACCATTGACGGGGAAGAATGTTTGGAAATCGCAAGCCCATGAGCCCACAGATGGCAACAGTGGAACTGAGATCCCCACCCATGGGCAGTCACCACTGCACCTTCACAGCCCAGAAGGTGGCTGTGCTGGGGGATGCATAGGAGGGTCAGGCTCACCCGTGAGTTGCACCACTTGTGCTTCAAGCTGGCGTAGTGTATCAGCGACTGAACGCTCGATCTCCCTACGCACCACATCCCAGACCGTTTGGAGGGTGATAGGTGGCCCTCCTTCAGCCATGCTTGCACAGGGGGGGACAGGCCCCATCCTCTGCAGCGCTTCCACCCAAAGGTGGCACAGGGCCAATGGAGGAGGAGGTCCTCGGGCTGGGCACCGGACCTGCTGGTGTCAGGTGCCATCGCCAGCTGAGGTGGGACAGGTGGGTCCGCTGGGACCAGCCTTCCCATACGTTCTATGTTTAGGAGGATTTAATGAATGACAATATGGGTTGGTAACCACCAACAGCATTCCAAATTAGTTGTAACAGCATGCAGTAGTATTCCCTTTAACCCAACACACCAGAGTTCCAACAGTTGAACAGCAAGCATAACGCATGCATATATAGAACAACAGTGGACATTCCAACAGCATGCAGGATTGATTGGTGGCAACAGGCCACCAAGATTGTGGTTTGTGAACAGGGCACATGCATCAAAGTAAATGCAGATATTTATAAACCAATAGGACATATGTCCCAACAAATGTTTTGAGATAAGACATACCCATTGAGGTGTGGAATTGCATTGTTTATGCACATACAGTAGGGTGTAAAAAGATACCTCCATTAACAACTTATATATATACTTATAGTTTGGAATACATTCCTATTGACTGCAGGTATATATCCCCTACATGTATTATTACACTAGGCAATGTCCGTTAAATTTTGAATTGGGTTTTGCTAGTTCTTTGTATACCTGACCTGTATCTGACATACAAACTGTCCAGGATGCAGATGTTACTGCTACATATTTATATATTTCATTTATATTTATATATCTACATATCTGGATGTGTTCAGGTGACATTATTAGTTATATTTTAACAGACCCCTACATTTCTAGCAGCACATTGACATTTCTGGGGAACACAATAACAAGCTACTCATGTGCCAGATTAACCTGTACATGCCGGCCATGAACCAACAGTTGAGGACTGTATATATACTTAACAGCTACTGGCACTCCCTTCATCCACTTTAAATGGGCCTACCCAAGTGTGGGTTGACACCGCTTAATACAACAGTACTATTTCTATAATGAAAGAGTACAACAACATATTGAAGAAAGTGACACGGACACACTCCAGGAATTATACATTTATTAATTACATTACACACTTTTCTAGAGGCTCTCTCATTTATTTGATATATCAGTGCATGCAGAAGACTTATTCAAGACATATTATATCTTTATTAATGGGTTATAACACTCTTTTTCAGGCTCTCTCACTTATTTTATATAACAGTACATGCAGAGAAGTTATTCAAGACTTATTATACCTTTATTATTGGGCTACAACACTTTTTTTCAGACTCTTTCACTTATTTTATATAACAGTACATGCAGAATACTTACTAACCTGCCTGGTGGTGCAGCCTTAGCAGCCTATCTGCATAGGTTTGCTGATCTGCAGCACGGATACCTGCAGCTGTGAAGTAAATAAAGTGATATTGACACATACCTATCCATAATATAGACTACAGTAGCAATTCTTACATACTTCATTCCATGGCTACCTACTCAGTAGTGGAACATTTTCCATCCCACGTGCCTCCTGTATCCACTGGTTCAGTCGGTCCTCCTTATGTCTCTTCAGGTCTGAGTAGCGGTGTCTGACCTGCTCACCAGTACGAGGGATGCCTATGGCACTGGTGAGATCATGTGCTAGATGGTTCCAGGCTTCCACTTTGTATTCAGTGCCCTGAAACTGGCCCTGCAGGAGTCTTTCATCATGATTATGGACGAGGAGCCAAACCATTACTTTTGACTCCTCAATGCCCCACCGTTGCGCTCGAAATCGAGAGCCCTCTCCAACACCAGCCATGCTGACTGCAGATGGGAGCTACAACCAGTTATGGCAAATATTCCCACCTATGGAGCTTAAATATGCCTCATTTCCCACACTTATGAGTGATTGGCCGGTTTTGAAAAATCTCAGCTAAAAGCACACCTGCTTAGCAATGGGTAAACTTCCATTGATATGTATGTGTGTGTTGAAAGTGCATGCATATGAAAAGCTGTCTTGGCTTAGTGGTTTAGTACTGTGATTATGGTGCACAGTATCCCAGGTTCGAGGCCTGTCATTGCTTTTTATTTTACTACTGGCCAGACCGGTTAGGAGGTGTGGCTGTGTTTAGCCAACTTTGCTCAACTTTGCCCAATGTTGCTCTACATTGCTCTACATTGCTCGACGTTGGCCGACGTTGGTGTGCAGCTTCGTGCAAACATGTTTTGTTTGTGCTAGTTGGCGCAATGCGCAGCTCCGCGCAAAGCCATTTTGCTAGTTAAAGCAGTGCTAAGCTATGCGCAATTATACTTAAATGTGCTTAATACTGGTAAACTTTGCTTAGCAGTGCTTCACATTGCTTAAGATACTTTACTTATGCATTCATCAGTACGCATAACCATTTTACATTCTTATATATATATAACATATCGTTCACTACTACATAGGCCATTTCAATGCTTTTTACTAAATTTTAAATGATAAATGTCAGGAATTATTTTTATATACAGATTTCCTACAGAAAATAGAAAGGGAAGTGGTGGGACTCGAACCGGAAATGCCTCCTTTTTGTGCGAAGGCTCAACCACTATGCTATTTGGCTTAATTTGCATATAAGTTTCTTATTATCCTCTTCTATGTCTAAACTGCTATCTGTAGCTAAGCAATAGGTAAACCCGTGCAAACACATGCAAATACGGGAAGCTATATCAGGAATAATAAAAAAAAAAATAAAAGTTTTACATTTTCTAATTGTACAGGGGTTTAGAATGTGGGGGGAGTGTAGTGCTGGGTATGTACACATTTGAGCAGACTCGCCCATGTCAGTTGACATTTGCCGATTGAGGGACTTGCAGGGGCATGGATTTTTGGACTGCTTGGCAGTCCGACACACCCCCTGCACTCGTGCACACTCCGTGTTAGCCTTAGAGTTGAGTCAGTGAGCCCTCATGAACATACATGGTGTGCTGACGTCTTACTCTTAGGCTGCAGTTTCCGTGTAAGACTAATTTAGTCTTACATGGAGGATTAGTGAATCCCGGGGCATGTTTGTGTTATTGTGTATACATTATAGTCTAGGTTGTGTCTGAAAGGTTTATTTGAACCAGTTTAGATACCAGTTTAACAAATTTAAAATACATACATACATAACTAAATAACTAACTAAATAAATAAATGTATTGTGCAGTCACTCTATTACCTAATAAATCAGAACCAGTTTTCAGCTCTGAACATTGTTTTCGGGCCTAAAGTCTTAGTTGTCATCTTTAGCAGCAGTGCCTGTCATACTTCCTTGATGCCTTCAAATCTAAATGCAGCTGTAATAACAACTTATTTCACAGGAAAATCCTACAGTTCAGCATTTAGACTTTGTCTTTCATACTCAGGTTACTGCTATACAACTTCTCCAGTGAAGGTGTGATTCCCATTTTTAATACAGGTTTTGACGCATGAACTATTGTAAACAGAGGCTTGGAAAGCATGATAATTATAAGGCAGGTACCAAATAGAAAAATGTGTGAAGAGAGGTTGAATAGCTGTTTGGCTACAGGCTTAGCCATAACAATCCATTTGACACTGAAGGGCAGTTCCAACATATATGAAAATTGCATGCATCAGAAGCCCCACACTTCTAATATTTATTCAGGTAGCCAGAGATATTGTTAACCAACCGAGTGGTATAAACCACCATCTATGGAAAACTCACTGGGAAGTTGACTTAACTCTGTTGTACCCAATGATTAATTTAATAGCCATGCAGTGGCCCCACTACTGCACTTTTAAGAGCTACTAGGCATGACATAATTTTATCCAGGAATGACCCTCTTGTCTTGTTAACACTCAGACTTCCTAACTGCCTTATAAATTTCTGCTGCACTTGTGCTGGACTCCTATATTTTACTTTTCTAATCAGGTCCTTCTCTTATGGCCAAATGTGGATATCCCATGAAATTTCTCCTTCAAAAAGAAAAAAAAAAGAAGAAAGCCATGCTGACTCAAAGCCTGGCACCACATGGGATGGGTTCCCAAATGAGACACAAGCAGCCATGGTTTGATTATTGGCCCCATGCACGATAGAACTAAGGCATGGAGGGAAAGTAGTGAAAAGGTGTGGCCTGGTTGCATCTACTGGATGATGGTGGAGGTTTTGTGCACTCAGGAGTACATAATGAGCAGTGCTAACTCATTTGTGGAGACTGGGAAGCTCATGGCGCATGCCTTGAGGGATGTGGCAGGGCTGTTTGGAGATAGCACCCTTTGTATAGGTAAGGCAATGGCCTCTTCTATTACTCCATTGCATGACTTCTCCACTACATCTTGCTGGGTGCATGTAGTAGGGTTGGAGAAACATAAGTAGAGAAACCCCAAATCACTCCTGATGGCTGATTGAATAATGTCCCCTCCTAGTTGACCTTCAGCCCATCAATGGGAGATGAATGTGTTGATTGACTATGGAATGGCCTGATAACTGACAGACAGGGTGAAAAAGAAATGCAAAAAAAACAAAACTTGACTCCCCTTTGTAGTTCTACACACATATATTGAAGAGATAAGTCAGCCTTCCTACCATCCTTCTAGACTACTCATTGCTTGGTGTGACTAAGATATCACCCCACCTTCCAGTGCTGCAACATCCTTAAACCTCCTAGACTAGGAAGAGGAAAGAGTCCTGATCAGCAATTCCTTACAGACTTTCTCAATTATCATTCTGACCTCAAATCTATGCAACAGGCTATACATCCACAATGTAATATAAAACCAAAGTACCCAGAGTAGTAATCTTACGATAGTGGCTAAAGTATACATTTGCTAGTCTGGTATAGTCCATCATCTCTGTTCAAAAACCTGCATAATGTTTGGCCTTTCTGACCTGAATGGGTGGGATATTGTCTCCCATGAAACTGAGGGCCAAGGTTTCTTTTAGATAGTATATAGTTGGCATGATTCAACAAAATGCAGCTGGCATAATGTAATAATTATTTTGTATATATCAGACATCCCTTTGTATCATTGTTCTCAGAACAGTAATTTTTTTTGACACTTCCGCAGTCAAAAACACTAAGGGATGAACTGAGAATAAGATAGTAGCTCTAAAATTCCACCTCAAATTAGTGGCAAGCCATATATAATCAGACCAGTACATTAGAAGCATTTTGGCAGCCAAGAACCTTCTTCTTCTTTTGGCTGTTCCTGTTAGGGGTCTCCACAGCAGATCATCCTTTTCCATTTCTTCCTGTCCTCTGCATCTTGCTCTATCACACCAACCACCTGCATGTCCTCTCTCATCACATCCATAAACCTTATCTTAGGCCTTCCTATTTTCCTCTTACCTTGTAGCTCCATCCTTAGTATGCTTTTCCCAATATACCCAGCATACCTCCTCAGCACATGTCCAAACCAATGCAATCTCACCTCTCTAGCTTTGTTTCCAAACTGTCCAACCTGAGCTGACCCTCTAATTTACTGATTCCTAATCCTGTTCATTCTCATCATACCCAGTGCAAATCTTAACATCTTTAACTCTGCCAATTTTTGCTCTGACTCCTGTATTTTTGTCAAGCCTATCTTGTCCAACCCATGTAACATAGCTAGTCTCACTACCCTCTTCTTTTCCAAGTCCACCCTGCCTGTACTCTCTTTTTCACCTCTCTTCCACATTCACCATTACTCTGAACTATTGATCCCAAGTATTTAAACTTATTCACCTTCACCAGCTCTACTCCCTGCATCCTCACCATTCCTCTGTCCTCCCTCTCATTCACACACATATATTCTGTCTTAGTCCTGCTGACCTTCATTCCTGTCCTCTCTAGAGCATATCTTCATCTCTCCAGGGTCTCCTCAATGTGTTGCCTACTCTCACTACAGATCACAATGTCATCCGCAAACATCATAGTCCATTGGGACTCATGTCTGATCTCATCTGTCAACCTGTCCATCACCACTGCAAATAAGAAAGGGCTCAGAGATGATCCTTGATGTAATCCCACTTCCACCTTAAATTCATCCGTGACTCCTACCGCAGAACTCACCACTGTTACACTACCCTCGTACATATCCTGTACGACTCTTACATACTTTTGTGCCACTCTCGACTTCTTCGTACAATACCACAACTCCTCTCTAGGCATCCTGTCATATGTTTTCTCTAAGCCCACAAATACACAGTGTAACTCCTTCTGACATTCTCTATACTTCTCTATCAACACTCTCAGAACAAACATCACATCTATAGTGCTCTTTCCTGGCATGAAATCGTACTTCTGCTCACTAATCATCATCATTCTTAACCTAGCTTCCACTAATCTTTCCTATAACTTCATGCTGTCACTGAGCAATTTTATCCCTCTGTAGTTACTAGAGCTCTGCACATCACCCTTATTCTTAAAAATCGGTACCAAAACACTTTTCCACTCCTCAGGCATCCACTCACTTTCCAAGAATTCATTAAACAATCTGGATAAAAACTCCACTGCCATCTCTCCGAAACACCTCCATGCTTCCACAGGTATGTCATCTGGACCAACAGCCTTTTCATTCTTCAGCCTTTTCATAGCTGTCCTTCCTTCCTCCTTTCAAATCCATTGCACTTTCTGATTCACTATCCCCACATCATCCAACCTTCTCTCTCGCGCATTCTCTTCATTCATCAGCCCCTCAAAGTACTTTTTCCATCTGCTCAACACACTCTCCTCACTTGTAAGTATGTTTCCCTCATTATCCTTTATCACCCTTACCTGCTGCACATCTTTCCCAGCTTGGTCCCTCTGTCTAGCCAATTGGTACAGGTCATTTTCTCCCTCCTTAGAGTCCAACCTGTTATACAATTCTCCATACACCTTATCCTTAGCTTTTTCCACCTCTCTCTTTGCCATAGTCCTCATTGTCTTATACTCCTGTCTACTTTTTTCATCTCTCTGACAATCCCACTTCTTCTTCACCAACCTCTTTCTCTGTATACTCTCCTGTACTTCCTCATTCCACCACCAGGTCTCCTTGTTCTCCTTCCTCTGTCCCAATGTCGCATCAAGCATCTTTCTAGCTGTCTCCCTTACCAGCTCTGCTGTAGTTACCCAGCTATTCAGTAACACTTCACTGCCACTATGTGCCTGTCTTAACTCTTCCCTGAACTCCACCTCACAATCACCCTTTTTCAGCTTCCACTGTTTGATCCTTGGCACTGCCCTCACACTCCTCCTCTGTATCTTCTTGATCACCATTGTCATCCTACAGACTACCATCCTATGCTGCCTAGCTACACTTTCCCCTGCCTCCACTTTACAGTCTCCAATCTCCTTTAAACTAGCTTTCCTACATAGGATATATTCCACATGTGTGCATCTTCCACCACTCCTGTACATCACCCTATGCTCCTCCTCTTCTTAAAATATGTATTCACCACAGCCATGCCCATCATTTCACAAAATCCAGTACCATCTGACCTTCTGCATTCCTTTCCTTAACACCATACCTACCCATCATTTCCTCATCCCCTCTGTTCCTTTTACCAACCACACCCATTGAAATCTGCTCCAATCACCACTCTCTCACCCTTGGGTACACCCTCCACCATTTCATCCAACTCACTCCAAAATTGTTCTTTCTCATCCATCACACACCCAATTTGTGGAGCATATGCACTAACAACATTCATCATTACACCATCAGTTTCCAACTTCATAAATATCACTCTATCTGACACTCTTTTCACCTCCAAAACACTCTTGGCATGCTGTTCTTTAGGATATGGCTATGACTTTAATGGGGGTCTCACCCACTGTAACCTGAATATGGAGTAACTCCATGGAGTTGTCCAGTCTAACTAGATGGGAGGTGAATTTATCTCTAATATAGATAAAAAATCTGCCTCATTTGGTTCCCACATGTTCATTTTGTGGTCTGAAGGTGTGGAAGGCATTATAATCTTGCAAGGCTGGGGTACTCTCAGTGGGCTTAAACCAGGTTTCTGTGACTACACAGACATCTACATTTTCCAGTGATACAACTGCTTCCAGGTTGTGCAGTTGTTTGTTTAAGTTCCTAATGTTTAGCAGCATGACCCTTATTTTGTTATGACTGGCAAATTTCATGTTGGTAAGATTGCTTTCGAGACCTTGCTTAAAAAATGGCACTATGGGGCAGGCAAGAGCCTTTACCAAAAGCTGAAAGCCTAGTGGTGCCATGTGCAAACCATCTCTGGCAAAGCAGTGAGGTTTGTTGACCATGGCTACCCAGGCTGACAGAAACTGGATCCCCTTTGAATGACACCAAAAATTAAGCCAATTATTGAAAGCAATCATTTTTTGTTTATACTGTGACATCATTCTGCTCAAGGCCAGGGGCATACCTGCCTGGGACACATACTTAGAGAATGAATCATGTCTCTCTCCATATAGTCCAGTGAGGTATGTTTCAGGCCGCTCACTCAAACATGAACTATGACAGAGTCATAATGGTACTTTTTGCTGAGAGACCCAAGTACATGTGTGATCTCACAAATTCTGATATTGGATAGGCAGCTGACTGTGACTTTCTTCTTGTTCAGACTGGTGAGTAGGACATCTGTGTGTCTCAGTATGGAGTCTGCAATGACAAGAATATATGGGCTTGTTAGGTGAGACACTGATGTTACTATATGCCATGGGTGCTGTGGGAAATGTGTTAAATGTAGCAGTCTTGTGTTTTGGAAGTCTTTAGTGTTTCAGTAATTTTTTTGAGAGAACCTCCACATATGTTGCTTTTTGTGTTTGATGCATTCTATGTGTATGAGTAGTGGTACTATGTGCATAAGCAGTGGTAGGTGGGTTGACAACTTCTTCAGTATTACTCTTTCGAGTGAGAGAGAGCATGGATTCAAGATTCTTGGTGTAGATACATCTCTCACACTCTGTACTAGAGTGAGTTATAAGTAGAGGGTTGTTTGTGTGCATTAGGCAAATGCAACACTGCCTCAAGAGACCCAATTAATTTATTTAACATTTGTTTACCAGGAAAGTCTAACTTGGAAAGATGCCAGTTTTCAGTGGAGGCCTGGGAAGAAATGCTTCAGACACATGTCATTGAAATCCAAGTCAACAAGGTTGGCAGTTGAAACAAGGGTAGACCAACTGTCCATAATGCTAGGTTGAAGAGTGTTATTAAAAAGGGAGGCTTTTCAGGATACATAAAATGAGGAGGGCAGTGGATAGATATTTCTGCCAGGGTTTTTTTGCTGGTGGATTAATAGGTTACAGCTCAACAGCAGTATTTCTTTGACTGGATAGGTACTTAGGATGAGGGCTACACTAATGTGCTACAGCTGTATCTAAGGGAAAAATGGTTGAATTTACCTATCCAGCTATGGAGCACAATTGCATGGCAGTATGCGATGCTGCTCAACGTGCAAACAAGCAGAAACCTGCTTAAATGCAGGCCTTAAATACCAGAAGCTAAAAACTTGAAACAAAACTTTTAAAAGGTTCAAAAGGACCAATGAGGATGCTTACTCCAATCCCTAGACCAAGTACTCTTCACCAGACAGGTTCCAATCAACATACTTTTCTCACAAGAGTTTAGAAGGGCCCTTTCTAATCAAAGATGACTTCGAAAATGTGCTCAGGCTACAACAGCCACTACAAACAGACCCAGATGCAACAAACCTCTATCTGGACTATGCTAACAGCAACTAGCTACCCAAGTTTTGATGGGAAACACTAGAGAATGTGTAATATAGAAGAAAAATAGCAGTGAGGCACAAAAACAAATTTTAAACAGCAGAAAATCAGCAAAGAGACTCTATTTTAAACAGCTGATAAATCAATTATGTTAACACTGCTTGGTGGGAAAAGCAGAACAAGCAGAACAGATTACTTTGCAATGGTGAAAAGTAGTAAATACTTAAACAGTGCAAATAGCAAAAAAAGCTTTGCAAACAGTGAAAACAGCAATAAAATATGATTTAACAGGCAAAATAAAACAGACAGTTGCAGTACAACAATGTAGTTTAGTACACAGTATTTAAAGACAGTATTAAAGTAGGTGACAGGCAATAAAAAGTGCAGTAAATAGTATAAGTAATTGGCCTTGTGATGGTCAGGGATATGCTTTCCCAGCTGTGTAATCTGCATGATCCCTTTCTAGTTTTTTGATCTTCCATTGCTGTATGATATTGTACAGTTTATCTACTTCGATGGAAATAGATAGATGTTGATTTTTGTATTTAAAATACCTCCAGTCCTGAGTAATGGATGTATCCAAGAGTTTGGCAGGCATGCAGGACATTGAACACACAGGATATTAAGGGCCTTTTTTGCAGAAGAAAAGTAATAAGTAGTACCCTAAAAACACACAATTGGCTCCTATTGCATATTACTGTTGTGAAAGATTTGCATTTTTTTTATCACGTTATATCTTCTGTGCACTGCCATGTCACATGCATAGAACAAGAATGATCATGGAAATCCAGATAGCAGAGCAAAGTAGGACTCTCAATCATAAAGGCCAAGTCAGTGACATTAATGAAAAGTCTTATGGACAGCTACAAAAGGAGGGGGGTTGATAGCATGCATGCATGAATAAAGGATGTGGAAGCATCTTGAGCCTACAGATATTGAAGGGATGGAAACTGGGAGTGAGGGGGCTATAGGAAGCATTCATAAATCAGCTAAGATAAGCAAGCCAAAGAGTGAGGAGTGGAGGAGGGGTGCGTACAACAATAACATGGATACTATAACTCGATAACTTAAATGTCTGCTTTAGCAGAGTCAGATATCCAGTTTCACTGCTTCAATCAAATGTGCCTTACTTAATATAATAAATCAACCAGCTCCTCATCAATTTCAGTATCCTCCATGTTGCTTCTGGGATCAATAGAACTTTCATCTTCATCATGAGAAGCAAGCAGGTTTAACTCATTTCAAGTAGGAATTGGGGTGGAAGCATTTCCCTTCTTGCAGATGAATGATTGTCCATTGTCAGGATGGATCCTGGCCTTGCTGTTTTACCATTTGGGAATTCTGTAACAGACAAGCTGATAAAATACCTCCCATTCCACTGATTTGTTACATAATAAGCTTATATAGATTGTGTTCCTTAGAAGGATTAATTGTAGCCACTGGCAAATTCAGATCATTGGGTAAAACAAGCAGTCACAAAATGAACCAATGATAAAGTGGAACCCACAACAGAAGCATAAAACTCAAAAGCAAAAGAAGGTTCCACAACATCGCACCAATGTACTTTTAATAAAAAACATAAAAAAACAAAGCTTTCAGATGCAAGTCCTTCTTCAGTGTTAATACAATTCATATACAAAATTTTCCTTTATACCCCTTTATATTCCTCATCATTATTGTCTAGTTTCATATGTATTCATATTGTATTATTGCTTTAAGATTTGTTCAGTGATAAGGCTGATTAATTGCTGTTCTTAATGGCTTGATTAGGTTATATTTGTGATAGGTAGGCTGTGCCATGTGATTGTTAAACTTTTTGTATAAAGGAAACCAAAGTGTAATGCAAAAACTCACACCCGAAAAGCCAACTGAAGCTGGAAAGCAGTAATAAAGGCAAACGCAGTTCCTCTGTATTACTTTAATAGTTGTACACGACAACAACACGACAGGATATATCACATGTATAAATTAGACACAAAATAAAAAATACACTTATGTTAAGCGCTTTCATCTGCCGATTGCAGACTTCTTCAGAACATAACCTAGTGCAACTGTCTCTTGAATTTAAACAGTATTTGGCGCCAAACCATGCTAATTATTTTAAAGACACATCCCTATATATATTGCACATCTTCTCCTGCATATTCTATTATTTAATAGTGTATAAATATCATAACATAAATAATAATTTGATACAATTGATATTCTTACTACTATTACTACTACTACATGATTAAAATACATCTAAATAATAAAATATTTCAATAAATATATAATGAGTAGTTGATGAAATATGAATATAAAAATATTTCATACTATTGTAAAATCTAAAGAGAACATAAACTGGAATCTTTGTGTAAATGTATGTAATAAAAAATATATAATAAAAATATGTATCTTCTATACAAATATAATATGTTACCATAATAAAATATTATTACCAATAAATAGAGTTCTATAATGATATAAATATATAATAACAATGAATCACATTTTAAGGAAAGGTTTTATACTAATAAAATCATTGAGTCCTGGGGTTCTGGTGGCATCTACTAACATCTGCCACTTGCTCTCCCTACATGCAAGTTTGTTTTTCCAGTCACCCCCTAATGGATTAATAAATTCCTGATCTATTATAGTAATAAGTAAAGATGTGTTGTTCTCCTACATCTTTAATATGTCTATACAAAGCGTTTTTAGGATCTTTAATTTTGATCCTATAGTAGTGTTCATATATCCGCTTCTTCAATTGCCTCTCAGTCTTTCCAATGTAGAAAGCTGGACATAAATTACATTTAGCTAAATACACCACCTGTTTTGTATAACAATAACCTCCCCTACTCCTAATTTTAGTGTGATTCACATCTTCTAACATAATGTGTGATGAAGTATTTATATATTGACATTGTTTACAATTACCACATTTCTTGGTATGTATTTCTTTGTCCTTCTTTATCAGCTCATGACTACCTACCTTCTCCAAAAGTTTCTTGATGTTGGGTGCAGTCTTATATACTATGGTTGGGAAATGACCCAACTTTTCTCTACTAACATCTGTGACTGTAATAATGTCCCAATATCTAATCACTATCTCCTTAATGTAATTGACGTATGGGGAATAGGTTAGAACACACACTCTACCTTCCTTATATATGTTCTCTGTTCGTGTTATTGATTTGGTATCATATTTACTCAATAAAGGTATGTATTTTTGATCCCACTGGGAGCTAACAAATTTAATAGTGTCGTCCAATAACTCTTTCAGATAGCCTCTGTCCTGAAATAATTTATAAATAAAATTCATTTCATTTTCCATCTCTGTTCTTGTGGAGGACATTCTGGCTCCCCTAATACATTGACCTTTTACAATATTCTTGAAAATATGTCGTGGATGATTGCTAGTAAAGTAAACATAGTCATTTGAAAAAGTTGTCTTTCTATACACCTTGGACGCAAATCCATCTTCTGTCTTGTAAATGAAAGTGTCCAAATAAGATATACCACTATCACTAATGTTAAAAGTAAACTTTAAAAACTCAGTGGTAGTATTTATATACTCTACAAATTTGACTATATCTTCCTTATCACCCTTCCATAAAACAAAAATATCGTCTAAAAATCTTGCATAAAAAATTAAATTTGCTTTAAATATACTATTAAAAACATATTTGGTCTCCCAGTCTAACATGACTAAATTTGCAAAAATGGGTGCGCAAGACGCACCCATTGCCACTCCTTTATTCTGTCTAAAAACTTCTCCTTCATATGATATATAGTTATGATCCAATACCAATGACATCATATCTAATATAAGAACAATCTTGTCCCAACTTAAACTAGAATAATTTCTCAGGCTATTACAAAAATGGTCTAAACCTTCTTCTTTGGGAATACAAGAAAACAAGTCACAAACGTCTATCGTCACAAAAATATATTCAGTGTTTCACATCATGGGTGTTAATTTGCCCAAAAAATCCCATGAATCAATCATCAGATGTGGAATATTACAATAAATATGTTTGCAAACTTGCATGTAGGGAGAGCAAGTGGCAGATGTTAGTAGATGCCATCAGAACCCCAGGACTCAATGATTTTATTAGTATAAAACCTTTCCTTAAAATGTGATTCATTGTTATTATATATTTATATCATTATAGAACTCTATTTATTGGTAATAATATTTTATTATGGTAACATATTATATTTGTATAGAGGATACATATTTTTATTATATATTTTTTATTACATACATTTACACAAAGATTCCAGTTTATGTTCTCTTTAGATTTTACAATAGTATGAAATATTTTTATATTCATATTTCATCAACTACTCATTATATATTTATTGAAATATTTTATTATTTAGATGTATTTTAATCATGTAGTAGTAGTAATAGTAGTAAGAATATCAATTGTATCAAATTATTATTTATGTTATGATATTTATACACTATTAAATAATAGAATATGCAGGAGAAGATGTACAATATATATAGGGATGTGTCTTTAAAATAATTAGCATGGTTTGGCGCCAAATACTGTTTAAATTCAAGAGACAGTTGCACTAGGTTATGTTCTGAAGAAGTCTGCAATCGGCAGATGAAAGCGCTTAACATAAGTGTATTTTTTATTTTGTGTCTAATTTATACATGTGATATATCCTGTCGTGTTGTTGTCGTGTACAACTATTAAAGTAATACAGAGGAACTGCGTTTGCCTTTATTACTGCTTTCCAGCTTCAGTTGGCTTTTTGTATAAAGGAGATGTCATCTGTATATGAATTTTATTAACACTGAAGAAGGACATATGTCTGAAAGCTTTGTTTTTTATGTTATTTATTAAAAGTACATTGGTGCAATGCTGTGGAACCTTCTTTTGCTTTGGAAATTCAGACCCTTCTCAGTGACTTGGCTGCCTGTATGAATATAACAAAATGTTTCACATCACAAGGGCTTACTAGAGTTTCTCCTCTAGTTTTGAAAACAAATAAATAAATATGTTAAGCAGAAAATACTGCAGCCTTAATGGGCATATTTTTAAGACCCATCAAGTAAGTCACTAGGGTATCTTCCTTTAATAGAACATAAGTCACTAGTCCTGGACATTGCCAACAGTGGCACCAGCAACAATGAAGTACTTTTTATAGTATGATAAAGTGTCAAGGTATTTCCACTTTTCAAAGCAATCTAAGCATCAGGTGATAAAATGCCGAAGTATTAATTTAAACATTGCAGTTACAAGACTAAAAGTGAAGGTAGTGAGATCAGGCCTTTTCAGGCCCTCTTCTGGGGATATGAGATGCACTTTGTTTTCCATATCCTGTTCTCAAGGTTATCCATATTTGCTTGAAAGCATTATACCTCCATTTAGGTATAATAAATACAGACCCCAGTAAGGACAGCTTTTTGTTCTTGTGACCCCCTCAAGACTATTGTTTAAGGCAACTTGCTCTTAAGTATGTTTATTTTGCTTGGACTGATACAGGTGGATGGCTGAAGTTTCTACTAAGAATGATTTCTGGATCATGGCCATGCTCTTGAGAGTAACCTGTGGTTCACTGACTCTTCCTAGACTGGTATATATTGGAAAACACACAAAAAAGTTGCAAATATTGCACCCAAGGACAGTATACATCTTTTAATCTCTTCAAACTATAAAATGGACTAACACTAACAAATTACAGTGGATGATAAACTATAGTACTTGGAATAACTAAAGCTTGAATGATGAAATAGTAAATCCAAGTACAGATGCAAGTCTAAGCCGTTATCTTGGCACCTCACTGCTCTACCACATCTCGAATCAAACACAGTTCAGCATTATGTGCTTAGTGTGCCAAGAATGGCATATAGTACTCAGCAGTGAATGCCCGCATTTGGTTGGTATATGCCCACTAACATTCCTTAGGAGATTTTTCCCCTAAAGGCCTTCCATCAGGAAGCTGTAGCTAGCTTAGATTTCAGTCTTGCATTACATATACTTGCCTTGCATGTGTGTGTATTACACATGCTTGTGCATTTTACATTTGTATGAAGCCTGGCATCATTCATCGTAACCACTCAATGTCCTGTCCAGCTGCTCTACCAGTTTATAGGAAGGTTGGCAGGTCTCCATATATTTTGCATTCAGGTAATATTCACATTTTATCTGATCAAGAACAAAGATGTTGATCCAGTTAAAGCTTTATCTAATTCAGTTATGATTATAAAGGTTACACAGTAGTGAAGTACAGCTCTGTCTGGACTGTCAACACATTGCGTTACTGCTCTGTCACATGTCAGATTAAACTGCAGGGACAGATACATCTCCACTAAATCAGAGCAGTGGCCTCATTCCTTACAGTGATTAGATGCGTATGTTCAGGAAATCTGTACAGAAACACAGTCAGCACAATATAGATGCATTTTAAACAAAACCACCCACAGTTAGACTGCCTGCAGACAATGCTGATCAAGTAAAATAATTAACTACTGCAGAATATCTCGGAGAAATCATTAAAGCATTTTTTGCTGCGCAGAAAGCAACCCCAAACTCATAATGTAAACAATGTAGCCCTCACCCACACCCTGTTACATCTATATATTAACTCAATGGTATCATAACATCCAGGGAAAAGAAAAAAAACACCTTTTAATGATGAAACATTGCTTGCATGACTCACACGAGAACCAAAGCAATGCTAAACCATTCCAGGAATTGCTACTATAGCAAATCTGCCTCATGGTTTATGTCACCAAGAGAAACACATTCAAACAGGCACAGCTCTACCATTTTAAAACTTCAAGACTCGAACACTCATGCTTCACATCACCTGGGCATCTCCCACTTCTTACTGCTGTGACTTTGGGAGCAGCATCTGCAAGCTTTAGATGAAAATAAGGCCTGAGACTATTCTCTGTACTGATTTTATATTCACTGCCTGCAGGTTTATCCCAGGACGTATGTGATATAATCCAAACCTCTTCTTGCTCAGTTTGCATAGAATACACAGTGCTGCTATATGCTATGGACGCTTTTCTACAGATTGTAATGAGTAACTAAGCTACTTGTTTTTGTGATCGATCATATTCTATATATCTGTTATACTATACATAGTATTAGAATTTGCATCTCTGTAGCCAGAGGATCGCTTGATGTTACATAGTTATGCTTTTTCATTGCTTCCTTCTCACTATCACTATAAATATAGACTTAAATGACAAATATTCTGAGTACTGCTAATTTCAATTCCCTAGCATAAAACCAGTGGTAATGCTTTTCGGGATTATCAAGAAGTAAGGTGGGAACATCATCTTTAGTGTCTTGCTGGGCTATCCTCTATTGTGAAAAATAACACTACATTTTTACACTTCCATATCAAACTAATTTACACTTAAGAGTTATTCCCTTTCAGATTTACAGATCTGAATATAGCATCCTCTATCAATTAATTACCAACACATCTCTTATCTGGGTCAAGTAAAACTAATTAATTAAGATTTTACATTTAAATATTAGACAGCACTTTTTAATTAACTGTCTTAAGAAAGAATCTGCTTAAAAGAAGGTTACTTGCTATCTGAAAAAAATAAATAGGAGATTCTCTCAAAGCAGTATGAATTAGCTGAAATTTCAGCTTTTTCAGCTAAGGTGTTATTGAAGTCATTCACATAAAGATCAGTTGATTATTTTAGTCTGCTGGTGTACAAATCAGGCAACTTTTGCTGAGAGACTGAACTACTGAAATAGTTATGTCCGGCCTTATCACAAGCTGCCTAATTAACAATCACTACAGCTTAAAATAGCCTAACTTGTCTGCCTTTTCTTCTTTTGCTAGTTTTACTTGCAGAAATATGTAGCTGGATCAGGGTATGTAACTCTTGGTGTGCAAGAATGACAATGATGTATGTTGCATAATATGCTTATGTGAGTATGTGCACAGACAAAGATGCAAACACTCACAAGTGCTCTTACACACACACATAAAATACACACATACATAAACACTTGACACATACTTGTGTGCATGTATGCCTGTCTATACATAATCATTTATTTCATGTTATAGTATCAGCAGAAGGAAATTAAGATGTTAACCCTGGCCTGTCATCTAATTTCATGAACCCTAATTTAATACCCACTTCAGCTTGGCAGCATACATTTGCTCCCATCACAATTCTTCAGTCTCATAGTCAAACTACAGATCTATTCCCCCACCATCTCCTTTATAATGCAAATAATGCTAACCTCACTGTTGTTTATTTGCCTTAAATTACAGTATAATGAACTGGTGGTAATATTTTACAAGCCTTTAGTACTCTGTCTTTTTGACATCTCCTCTTATTCCTCCTCTTCCACTTATATTGGTATAGCTTCTATAATTTCTTATGTAATTCATCATGCCTTTTGAATAGAAAAGATAAACTACCTGTCAAAGGGCTGAAAAAATATCTTCTGAATGTAATTTTCTTGCTGGTGAAAATTGTTCTCCATTTCATGAATGTATAACATCCATCCCTTTTTTTCTATTGCATTTAATATCTACTTCTGGTTGCAAACTATTTACAGTTAAATGTATTCTGTGAGTGTGTGTTCTAGAGCAAACACTGGGATTTAATCATCACTGGGATGTTCTGTGTTTATTCTAGAGCAAACACAGGGATTCAATCATCACCAAGATGAACAATGCCTTACAGATAAAATACAGATCTTCCCAAATTATACAGTAAGATACAAGCAATAATAATAACTTTAGATGATTTTTGTAATTTGATTCATTTGCCCAGTTTATTAGGAATGTATGCAGCTACTTAAAATCTAAGCAACCAATGGACTACTGCAAGAAGTAGTCTCCACAAAGTACATCTTTCAGAGTGCTTTTTGCTCATAAGAAGATCACAGTTTTGTGAGACCATGCTTCACTTAAAATGGGCATCTTCTCCTTTTTCCAGCTTTGTGTAACCTTGGAAGTGATATATATATAACCTATTCAAGTATAACCTTGACCATTGGATGGGAAATTGTAAATTCATCCCTGTGCTTGCCCTCATGTATCTTATAGACAAGAGGCTAAACATTCCCAAACTAACAGTGGATAGGAAATAGTAAATTTATCCCTTGGCTGGCCCGCATATCACCTATAGACAAAGGTCGACAGTGAAAATTCCCTAACTATCATGCCCCCCACATAAGCTTTTAGCAACACCATAACAGACATATCCCTCCTAATTACCATACCTTCCAAGTTAGACACGTGTTACAAAGGGACCGACTTTACTAGAAGTAGTGAAGATAGTAACAGAGTTAAAACAACTAGAATTAGGATATTTAGAAAAGGGCAGGAGCAAATTACCTAGGAAAAAATGGGAACTGTGGGATCAATACATGCAAAGGAGGGACACGGTTTAATAATAATTTAATAAAGATGTTTCTTGTTTTTAAAATAATGGATTAAGTTGCACAGCTAAGTTTATGAAGGCCCTGGTGGTTATTAGACCAGTATATATCTATGAACCTATAAATAAGAGGGTATGGGGGCAAAGTCATTCAAAGGGGATCGAGTGTCTGTCAGCCTGGGATGACATGCTCGACAAGCCACGTTGCTTTGCAAGAGATGGCTTGCACCTGTCACCCCTTGGCTTTCGAATACTGGCCAAGGATCTTGCTGCCCTCATAGTGCCTTTTTTAGGCAAGGCTCAAAATTCAAACCTACCACCGTAAACAGCACAAGTAAAAAAATGAGGGTTATGCTACTCAACGCCAGGAGTTTGAATCTCAAAATGCATGCACTCAAAGCACTTCTAAGTATGGAGAACATTGACATCTGTGCAGCAATTGAAACCTGGTTCAAGGCTCCAGAGAGCACTCCAGCACTACTGGGCTACAACTCATACCACACATTTCAGCCACAGAACACGGACTGAAACACAAAATGAGGGGGTGTATCCATACCTCCAGGTTAGTGGCTCAGCATGATACCTCTGAGATCATCCATGTGCAACTAACATCGGGCAAATCTGCAATGCAAATTGTGGCCTGCTACAGGTCACCCTCCATGACCCAGGACCACCACTCCGCCTTTCTGGACACACTGGAAAACATGGAGGTCCTACCTGAACACCCTGATATTGGGCTATTTCAATTACCCTACCATTAACTGGGAAAACTACTTGAGTACAAACTCCCAGGCTCAGCGCTTCCTGGAATTTATCAACTCAAATGCCCTGGATCAGCTGGTAAACTCCCCTACCAGAGGCCACAACATATTGGACATGGTCATCACCAACATGGGTGACAGGTGTTCCGTACCAGAGGTCAACCCATCACTGGTTAGATCAGACCATAAACTAATCACCCTGGATGTCCGCACCCCACCACCACCCCCAACCAAGGAAACCACAGTGAAAAACTTTTCTAAAGCAAACTTCACCTTACTTAAGGCAGAGGTAGTAAGTTTCACAGCCCCCACACTAAAGGATAACACTGCCCAAGATGCAGAATCCTTTACAATTGCACTCTATGAGCACCTACAAGGATGCATGGATTGTGCCATCCCTAGCAAGACCAAGACTCACTCCCCTAAGAGAAGGAAACCAGTCTGGTGGATCCCTGCCATAAACAGGTTATACAACAGAAGGAGGAAACTAGTTCAGAAAAAAAGCAAATCCCAAGAAGGAAAGACATCCCTGATCAGTATCAGTAAGAAACTAAGGTCCCTCATAAAATTATCCAAGGCTAACTTTGAAAGAAAAATAGCCAAGGATTTGAAAGATAACCACAAAGCCTTCTTTAGCTATGTCAAGAATCTAAGTGGCAACTCACAGATATGCTCTGAGCTAGTGCAAAATAGCACAAAATATACTGAACCTACTGATATTGCCAACATCCTGGCAGATAGATTCAGTGCAAACTTTACCTCCCTCTCACCTTGAAAAGGGCACACAACAATACCAGAAAAGTGTAGTGTCCCAGAAATCACAGAAGCACAGGTGAAAACAGCCCTTTCAAAAGCCAGAAACACAGCATCAATGGGGCCAGATGGTGTCCCAGGCTGCGTATTGCACGAACTACAGAATGAACTAACCCCCCACCTAAACACGCTGTTCAGCCTCAGCCTCTCCACAGGCTATGTGCCCATAGAATGGAGCACAGCAACGGTTATTCCGCTCCACAAAGGAGGGGCCACAACTGACCCTGGTAACTATCGCTCCATAAGCCTGACTCGCCTGGTCTGCAAGGCTATGGAGGGCATCATCATGGAACTCATTAAAAAAGACATTGGGAACCTCCAAACACTTGACCCAACCCAGTTCGGCTTTGTTATGGGCAGATCATGCCTACTAAACCTGGTTGACTTCTTCGAGAAAGTCACCAAGGCCATAGACGAGGGAAAGGTGATTCACGCAGCCTACCTTGATCTGGCCAAGGCGTTCGACACCATTCATCACTCGGGTATTATAGAAAAACTCACCAGCCTGAACATAAGCCCCTACATCACAAGATGGGTTGTCAACTGGCTTACAGGCAGAACTCACATGGTAAGAACTGCGGGCTCCAGCTCTGACTCTAAACAGTCACAAGTGGTGTCCCACAAGGCTTGATTCTGGGACCCCTTCTGTTTGGCATATATTTCTCAGAAGTACAGGCAAACACAGGAGGACTATGGCTAACCAAGTTCGCCGATGACTGCAAACTGGGAGCCATAATTGACTCTCCGGCTGACACGGACATCCTTCAAAAAGACCTTACTGAGACAGACACCTGGTGTCAAAGTCATGGCCTCAAGCTAAATGCCTAGTCATAGGTTCATAGTTTAGTACTAAGGTAACTGCCCCTGCGAGCCATTTTAAGCCTAGCCAGTTATCCCTTGTAAGACTCAAACCCTGCACCTTGTGTTTGTAAGGCAAACACCTTATCCATTAAGCCACCCTCCCAACCCACTTTTCCCATTTGGGAAAAACAAAACACCAATGAATTACCACATAGGCGGCAGCCCCCTTAATACAGAAGAGGTAATAAGAGATCTGGGGACCCAGGAAGATAGTAATCTCTCCTTTGACAATCATATTGCCAAAGTAGTTAGGAAATCCTTCTATCTGGCCCATCTAATTACTAAGGGGTTTGCATCTAGAAATAAAGAGGTTATAGTGCCCCTCTACTCATCACTCATCAGACCCATCATAGAGTACAATGCCCCATTTGGGATGTACCTCACAAGACACTTCTAACAGCTGGAAAGACCACAAAAGCACCTCACCAAGAGGATCACTGGCCTCAAACATATATCCTTTGCAGCTCGACTGAAAAAACTCCAGCTGTACTCAGTGGCATATCACTTACTCAGAGGTGATCTCTGCCTGACTTACAAAGCCATGTCCAACTCAGAATTGATGGACATGCTCCACCTAAAGAAATCCAAGTCACTGCGAGCCACATGCTCTTGCGAGCTAAACCTCACCACAACAATAAATAGAACATGCTGGAGGGATAGATTACTGTCACAGAGGCTCCCCATGCTTTGGAACAAAATTCTTAACTACATTAGGCAGAGCCCCTTACTAACACTCTTCAAGAGAAACCTTGACGAGTGGATGGGTAACAGAAAATACACCCCTGAGATAATTTTATTGGCTCTGCTTGACAGAGGCTCAGTTAATTAATCAATGGTGCAGCAAAAGCCGACACACTCTGGCTAGGCTTAAAAATGCCCTCGGGCAGATAGCCTAGTACCTACCTATAACCCTATGAACCTAAGCCCTCCATGTGAAGAATACTGAAGGGACTTTCCCACTTCAAAAATAAATAAATAAATAAGTTAGTTAATACAATTTTTTGTGTGGTTTTCCTGTATGTTTGGTGGATATGACTTCAGGGGATCTTTGGAGCACTTTGTTTATGATGAGTTTTCCTTAAAGAACTCATACTGAATCTCAGTTATCCCCATTGTTGTTTTGCTGTAGCATATTCGGTACTTGGATGAGAGTTTATATAAGACCAAGGGGCTGTTTTATTCACTTCTATCAATACAGTTAGTGGCTGGTGGAAAAGAATCAGACTCTGATGAGGTACTATTAATATAAAACTGATAAAATAATTAAGTAGAAGAAATCACTATGCCACTGCAAGCTTTATTAACTTTACCATAAACTTCACAGGGTTAACAAAAGAAAGAAAATCACAGCAAATCATGTTTTATCTTAAACAGTAGTCTACAAACACAGTTGGCCAGGTATACAAACATAAAATGTGTGATCATTAGCATCTTATTAAGTCCACATTCATGCATACTGTTGCATTTTAAAAGCAAAACTGCCTCCTTCTCCCTTATGTGTTTTTCACTTACAGTAATCCTGGTTTTACTATGGTTTGTTCTAAGTTAGCAAGCCTAAGTGAGGAAGTACATCTATGAAGAACAGAGTCAACATGTAGAGCAGAATAGGCTTTTAGGCTTTATTAGTATTATGTGTTCTCGAGCCTCTCAGATGTTCCTTGTGTCTATTTATAAAACCTATCTCCTTTTATTTCCTCTGAATATGCAATGTTACATGTACAGAACAGTGCTGATGTATCACTATTAAAGCAACATAAAGGAGTCTTTGCAAAATGTCTTTGTTATTGTTGCTTAGGAACATAGTTGAGACTGATTGATTTGGACTTGATGAGCATCTGCTATTTACCAATCTTTGTTAAGAACTTTTTTCCTTAAACTTTTTGCAAATTCTCAATCATCACTTTACTAATGCTGTTTTTCAATCTAGGCCTCTATTATCACCTTGTTTTCCTCTCATTCTTCCTCAACATTGGTGTTTTTGGTAGTATGAATCCTGTTTTTATATTATGTGGTCAAAGTGAGTTTCAATTTTGCTATCATACCTTCAGGTGAAGAATTTAGTTCTATTTCCTCAAGTATTGACTAATTTTAACTTCTTGTAGTCCATAGAATTCAGAAAAGATTTTGACCTTCACCTCGGTTAAAAACATCAATTTTTAGGTACCCAGAATTAATTATAGTCCAAATCTCACAGCCACAAATTAGTGGTAAAACTATAGTGTTGACTATTTGGACTTTTGTTGACAATGCAGTGTTTTTCATGACCTTGTTCACCATCTGTAGAAATATATGAGGCCAGGAAAATGAAATATGTCACTACCTTATTTCTTTTCCATCTGTTTGCAAGTAATTCATAGTGCTAGATGGCATGATCTTATTTATTTATGCATGTATGTATGTATGTATGTATGTATGTATGTATGTATGCATGCATGTATGTGTATTTGTGTATGCATTTATGCATGTACGTATATATTTATTTAATTAGGCATGTATGTATGTATTTATTTATATACTTATTTACTTGTACATGTACGTATGTATATTATGTATGTGTGTCTGTATGCATGTATTTATTTATTTTTATGTTGAAGAACAAGACATCTTTTTGTACTTTCTACTTTCACTTTTGTTAAGACATGTCTAGTGTTTCCTCACTCTATATCTACGGTTCCTCCTGACAGTTTTTATTACAACATCTGATTCATCTAAAACAGCATTGTAGATAATATATTCAGCATACCATTTAAATAAGTAGGATGACAATATATTTTATCACACTGTTTTCCCTATTTTGAACCAGTCAGTTATTCCATTTCTTGTTCTAAGTATTGCTTCTTAGTCTGCATTAAATTTATCAGGAGACAGATAAAGTATCCAAGTATCTCCACTTTGTTAAGGGTTTGCCACGATTTTCTATGACCCATATAATCCAATATGGCAGAAGTAAATATATATTTACATACACAGACACACACAAACACACACACACACACACACACACACACACATATATATATATATATATATATATATATATATATATATATATATATATATATATATATATGGGTCTACTTAAAAACACAAACATGCCAAAACACCGACGACGAGAACACCGACACCAGAAGATCGACAACTGAGATGACCAACAGTTTAAAAGCCTGACACTAAGAACACCGACATGTTAAGGTAAGTGTGAGATAGGGACAGACTTTAGGGTTAGGGGTGAATTAAATGAGTTAGGGTTAGGGTGCTGGTAAGGTAAGTGTGTGATAGTGACAGACTTTATGGTTAGGGGCGGGTTAAGTGAGTTAGAGTTAGGGCGCGGGTTAGGTGAGTGTGTGATACTGACGGACCTTAGGATTAGGGTTTGGGTTAAGGTTAGTGCATAGACAGTTGTGTATGTAAGATTTAGTGCAGGTTTGTAAGGTTTTAAGTGTGCTTGTGCTGTGTGTGTGTTTTTCAGAAAAGGTATTTGTTTTGTTTTGTTGATTGTCGGGATTGTGGTTTGTCGGGCATGTGAAGTTTCGTGCTTTTGAACTGTCAGTTTTGTGGTGTTGATTATCTCGTTGTCGGTGTTTTGGCGTGTCAGTGTTTGCAAGTAGACCCATATATATATATATATATATATATATATATACATGCATATGTGTGTGTGTGTGTGTATATATATATATATATATATATATATATATATATATATATATATATATATTAATCTGGACTCTCTTGCATTCTCTGCATATTGCTAAAATCATCTTGTACATCTAATTGTTCATAGTCCAAAAAAATTTCTGGACTCTAATTTGCAATTGTTTGATAAGCTGAACTCTTTTCACCATTACCCTTTTTTGGAATAGAATATAAAGTAAACTTTTTCAATCCACTGGTGAAAGTTGCTTGTGTGTAGCACTGAAACAGCATCATTTTGTAGGATTTTAAAAGAGATCAATTTGGATTCTATCATTTCCAGCAGCTTTGTTATAAGCAGAGCTTTATTGGGCCAGTTTGACTTTACTCCTCAGAATGTCTCACCCTAGAAAAAGGGAACATGCCATCTTATGTAACGGTGATGATATAAGTCCTTCCTATAAAGTTCTTCTGCATTTTCTCATCACCTCTTATACGCATCTTCTGCATTGCCTGTGTTCTTTACTTTGCTGTCATTTATTATTCCTATTGTCTTTCAAATTCAAATATCTTCTTCCAAGTCTTTGCAGTCCTCACTTCTATATGCCTTTTTATGTCTTCTTACTATTTTTCTGAAACTCATCACTCAACTTGTCATATTTTCCCCATCTCCATTGCCTTCTGTTCACTTTCTCTCTTTATTTACTTCAAATGTCTCTTACAAACAGTTGTTTGGCTTCTTAATACTCCTTCTTGTTAGAACAGTTTTATTGCCATCTCTGGCAGAATATCCTAAGCATCTGTTTGGCCCATAATCATAGCCCTGAACCTCTTAGCACAGAAATATGGACAAAGCTACAAATAATGGGGTACAAAGTATTCTTCAACTCTTATATATTTTTTTAATTCTCCAAGTTTTTTGTGTTTCTAATATCATAATGGGAATGGATCCCATTCCTAAGTCAAAGTATGATTAAAGTTCATGAAATTAGTATTGTTTCAATCTTTTATGTTAGCCAGAAGTGCTCTTTGAAACACTCGCAATGTACTCAGTATAGAATCCTTCTGCAATCTGTATGAAATTACATGCATTGATAACATATCTAAGTATGATTGTAAATTCCTGTCTGGGTATATCTTTCTTCCACATTATCCTCATTTCTGTCTACAAATCCTGCTATTTTATGAATTTGTGTCTGTCTGTATGTGAGACACTGTAGTCAATGGGTGTAGCAATTTGAATGATCAAGGCTACTTTTGTCTTCTTTTCTGGGACAACTATATCTGGTTTTCTCACATCTATTTTTTGAACTGTTGGCAATGGATTATCCAATGAGATATAAACGTCATCATTTTCTATGACGATTTATGACTCCTGGTTCTAGTGTTTTTTAGCTACTTAAATAGTGTAATGTTTGCACAATCCCCAATGCAACAGTCTTGCCACATTATTATGCCTTTCAGTATACAGTCCTTCTGCCATTAGTATATCACAGCCAGCAACAAACTGCACAACTGTTTTCAATTTGGTTTTACAAAATCTACAATCTACATTTGTCTGTTTCTTCCACATGTTTAATGGACTTTTTAAACCAACGTGTATGTAGTCCACTATCTTGGGCTACCAATATTAACCTTTCATCTTTTGGTTTAAATTCAATTTAAATTTCCAGCTTTGTTTTATACCCCAAGGCCAAATTTACCTGTTATTCCAGTTTTTCTTGACTTCCAGCTTTAGTATGTTTTTTTTCCTCTTGATGTTACATCTAGATGGCACTGTGTATGCTTATTCTTTTAGTTTTATCTTTAATCAAAGTACATGTACCTTGTTTTTTCTATTCCAAGTTCTAAAGGGTTTTAGTCCTTTGCAGTTTCAGCCTTTCCTTCCATGCATGAGGACCTCAGGAAATGAATGCTGTCTCTGCCTTAATCCTTCTGCACCATAACATTTAGTGATAATTATACTTGTCCTCTGTTCTTTCCCAGTAATATGATGGATGCCTTCAGACCTGATGATCTCATCTTGGGGTGCCATTTTGAGATGTTTCTAGTTACATTTGCCCATGTGTTTTTTTTTTTTTTTTTTTTTTGTAAAAATACTTGAGTGAATTGATATCTTTTTCCAGGCACTATATCTTTTGTATGAACTTTTTTACTCATAGGTTCATTGGTTCATAGGGCTGTACTAGGCCAACAAACAGTGGGGCCTTTTTAAGCCTAACCATGAAATTCAAATCTCTGACAAGGTCTAGTACCCTTAGTAAGTATAAGCAGGGGCTTGGGAGATGAACCATTTACAAGCAGGGGCCTGGGAGATGAACCATTTTTGGGCTGCCTGTATCCATTAGAGACATAATTGCCAAATCAGGGCTGAATTTCCTGTTCCTCATCCAATTGTCCAAAGTACACTTGAATTGGGTTAGAGTGGAACTCTGCTTCACATGGATGGGGAACCTATTCCAGAAAAGGGGCAGTCTCTGGGATAAATAGCTGTATCTCCAGCATCACTGGCAATAATTAGTCTTTAGAACTGGTAATTCTGGTACTCTTTGACTTGTGGATATGCAAGGAGTCTATCAGGGTGGGGGTCAGAAAATGCCTTGTGTGACAAGCATTGATCTCCCATAAACAGCTTATAGGAAATTGAATACAGGATAGAGAATTATAGTGGTCTGCACAGGACATGTTACTTGGAACCTGTATTCTTTTAGAAAGGAATATCTGTGGACATTCCAATTGCTGGATGTGCCTGGCTAGGTGTATACCAAAGGAGGCATGGTACTCAATGGTAGTCTGATGAATGCTAAATACAGTAGAACAATGATTTCCTTAAACCTAGATGCCATATTTTGTTTATCAATTACACAAAATAGAATAATTTCCTCACTACTATAGACATGTGATGGTCAGAGTCTAGATTACTGTCTATGTGTCCCAGGTCCCCGATTACTGGGTCAACTCTTAGGGGGTGTTTTGCCAGTAGGATAGTTACCAGGAGTGGATGACTTCCTGAAGGATACTGTTATGCAATTTTTAGCATTTAGTTTTAGTACATAGAGTCATATGTTCATAGGTGTGCACTAGGGTAATGGCCCTAGTGCCTTTACAAGCCTAGCCATGGGATTACCCTGGCATTGTGCCACCTGACCTTAGTTCCCAGTGCCTCTGTTGAATAGAGCCACTGGAGTTATCCCTGGGGTTAATTTTCTATTTCCCATTTACTCATCAAGATTTCTTTTGAAGAGGTTCAGTGAGGTGCTCTGCTTGACATGTATGGGAAGTCTATTCCATAGCATGGGCAGTCTCTCAGTTATGAACCTGTCCCTCCAGTATGTTCGTTTGATTGTGGTAATGAGGTTGAGGTCCCTGGAGTGTATGGTGTGGAGGGGTTGGAATTTTTTTACATGTAGCATTCCTAACAGAGCTGGGTCAGTCATGGCTTTGTAAGTCAAGCAGAGATTGCCTCTAAGTAGGCGATATGAGACAGAGAACTTTTGGATTTTTGCGTCTGTCCATATAGGATAAGGTTTTAAGGCATAGGATCCTCTTTGTGAGGTACTTTTGCAGCCTCTCCAATTGTTGCAGGTGTCTAGTGAGGTACATGCCAAATGGAGCATTGTACTCGATGACTGGCCTAATGAGGGAAGAGTAGAGGAAGACGATGTCCTCTTTATTCCTGGATGCAAAACCCTTAGTAATGAGATGTGCCACATAGAAGGACTTTCTGACCACAATGGCAACGTGGTGATCAAAAGAGGTTGTTGTCAGTCTGTGTTCCCATATCTCTTATATCAACTTTCTGTGTTCAGTGGACTATCATCAATGTGGTAATTTATGGGAACCAGGTTTTTCCCAAAGGGGATGATGGCACATTTTTTGGCATTGAGCTTAAGGCTGTGGTTCTGACACCAGTCGTTGGTCTCAGTGAAGCCATTCTGTAGGATGTCAGCATCACTTTGGACGTTATTAATAGCTCCCAACTTGAAATCATCTGTGAACTTTGTCTGCCAAAACCCTTTGTCTTGGCCTGGACTTCAGAGAAGTAGATAGCAAACAGGAGAGGACCCAGGACCAAACCCTGTGGGACTCCACTCGTGACTAGTCGTCAGTCTGACTTGTAGTCAGCTACCTATCTGTGAGCCAGTTTGCAACTCACCTAATGATATAAGGGTTGATACCAAGCTTAGTGAGTGTTTCTATGATTCCTGAGTGGGGAATGGTATCAGAGGTCTTGGCCAGATCAAGGTAGGCTGTATGAACCACCTTGTCTTCATCCACAGCTCTGGTGACTGACTCACAAAACTAGACCAAGTTGAGCAGGCATGATCTACACTTCACAAAACCTTACTGTGTGGGATCCAGAGTTTGGAGATTCCCTGTATCCTTGTTTATCAGGTCCATGATGATTGCATTCCATAGCTTTGCATATCAGACTTGTCAGGCTAATTGGGCGATAGTTCCCATGGTCTGTAATCACTCCTTCTTTGTCGAGAGGGATGACTGTAGCAGTGCGCCATTCGGTAGGGACAAAGCCTGAGGTGAGGCTGTGACTGAACAGGGCACACATGTGAAGTGCCAGTTCACTCTGTAGTTCATGTAGAACATAGCCAGGGATATTGTTAGGTTCCATAGAAGCTATATTCTTGGCCTTGGACAGTGCTGTTTTAACCTGTGCAGCAGTAATACCAAGCGCCTGGCAATCTACTGGTATTGTGATTGGTCCTTGGGGGGGGTAAAGTTTGCACTGAACCTATTAGCCAGTATATTGCCAATATCTGTTGGCACGGCATAGGAGGTATCATTGTGTAGTAGCTAAGAGTAAATCTGGGTATTCCCATGGAGATTCTATACATAACTGTAGAAGGCCTTGTGGTTGTCTTTACTATCTGCTGCAATTCTGTTTTTCATAACCAGCTTTAGTGGATTTGATGAGGGATCTCAACTTTTTGTTGAGGCTGATAAGGGAGTTCTTCCAGTCGTGGGACTTCACCTTCTTCTGCATCAGTTTCCACCAGCTGTTGTAGTATTTGTTTATGGCAGGGGACCAACAGATTGGCTTCCTTTTTTTGGAGGAGAGCGTCTTTGTTCCATTGGGTATGGCGAGATCAATGCATTTGTGTATGTGTTTGTACAGTGCATTAGTGTATGATTCAGTGGTCATGCAACCATTCTCCATTTGTGTGGGTGCCATGAAGTTAGTCACCTCTGTTTTTATGCACCCAAAGTTAGCTTTGGAGAAGTTTTTCATGGTGGTCACGTTTGCGAGGGCAGATGTGGATTTCCAAGGTGTTTAGTTTGTGGTCGGATCTAACCAGGGAGGAGTTGACTGCTGGTGTAGAGCAATGGTTGGCCATATAAGTAATAACCAGCTCAAGGATGTTGCTACCTCGAGTCGGGGTAAAAATAAGCTGGACCAGGGCATTGGAATTAATGATCTCCAGGAAACATTGGGCAAGTGTATTGGTACATGAGTAGTTTCCCGTTAATGGGGGAGGGGGGTATTTGAAGTCACATAGTATGAGAGTGATAAGTTGGACCCTAATATTCTCCAGGCTGCTTGGGAACATGGAGTGTGAGTCTTGGGACATGGTTGGGGACCTATAGCAGGCTACAACCTGAATCGCTGTCTTACCCGATGTTACCCACACCTGAAGTATCTCTGATGCATTATATTGGGCTACCAGTCTGAAGGCGTGCGCATCTTTTATGAATATGGAAACACCATTGCCTTTGGAGCTTCGGTTCAAGTTCTGGGGCCAAAATGTGTGAAATGAGTTATAGCCTGGTAGCGCAGGGGTGCTTTCTGCTGTCTTGAGCCAGGTCTCTGTTACAGCACAAATGTCAATGTTCTCCATTTTAAGGAGTGCTTCGAGTGAGTGCATTTTGTGATTTCGACTTCTAGCATTGAGCAGCATGACCCTCAAATTGCATTTGTTTGTAGCTGTTACAGTGGTAATTTGGTCTTTGGTACAACTCCTAAAAAGGCAGTATAGGGTTGACAAGAGTTTTGGCCAGTATCCAGAAGCCCTGGGGTGACAGATGCATGCCATCTCTGGCAAAGCATTGGGATCTGTCAATGATGTCATCCCAGGCAGACAGATACTGTCTGGATCCCCTTAGAATTATACCAGAAACTTAGCCAGTTGTTGAAATCAATCATTTTCTGGTTGTACTGTGGTATAATTCAGGATGATGGCAGGATGCTGCAGGTCAACACTTGCACCACACAATTGAATCCAGTAACTGGCATTGAAACCTGTTATTTGTTTATGTCAGAACATTAGAGTCAGTGGGGGGATATTATGACTGCTACTAATTTGCAGTCATCTAGATGCCTTTGACATTGACCTTGATTTAAGAAAAGTAGATGACAAGAAAGACTGGTCCTAGGACCCAGCCTTAAAGGACTCTGCTGGTGACCAACCTCTTTGCAGTGGTAGATGTCCCATTTCTAACTTTCTTGGTTGTGTCAAGGAGCCAATTTGCTGTCCATAGGATGACATAAGGGTTTATACCTACTGCCTTGGGTTTGTAAACAATACCCAAGTGGAGTACTGTGTCAAATGCTTGGTCAGGTCAAAATAGGCAGTGAAACCATTTTTGCCCTCATCATTTGCTTTTCTGACCTTCTCATAGAAGTCTACCTAGATGATTAGGCAGAACCTGCCATTGACAGAACCAAAAAAGGTTTATGTCCAGTGTCTGGAGGTTTCCTGTCATTACTTATTATTTCTGTGACAATTCTTTCCATGGCTTTGCATATGAGACGAGTGAGACTTAGGGGGTGTAGTTTTCAGGGTCTGTAGAAAGGAATATCTATGGACATTCCAATAGCTGGATGTGCCTAGCTAGGTGTATACCAAAGGAGGCATGGTACTCATTGGTAGTATGATGAATGCTAAATACAGTGGAACAAAGATTTACTTAAACCTAGATGCCATATTTTGTTTATCAATTACACAAAATAGAATAATTTCTTCACTACTATAGACATGTGATGGTTAGAGTCTAGATTACTGTCTATGTGTCCCAGGTCCCTGATTACTGGGTCATCTCTTAGGGGGTGTTTTGCCAGTAGGACAGTTACCAGGAGTGGATGACTTCCTGAAGGATACTGTTATGCAATTTTTAGCATTTAGTTTTAGTATATAGGGTCATAGGTTCATAAGTGTGTACTAGGGTAATGGCCCAAGTGCCTTTACAAGCCTTGCCATGGGATTACCCTGGCATTGTGCCACCTGACCTTAGTTCCCAGTGCCTCTCTTGAATAGAGCCACTGGAGTTATCCCTGGGGTGAAGTTTCTATTTCCCACCCACTCATCAAGATTTCTCTTGAAGAGGTTCAGTGAGGTGCTCTGCTTGACATGTATGGGAAGTCTATTCCATAGCATGGGCAGTCTCTCGGTTATGAACCTGTCCCTCCAGTATGTTCTGTTGATTGTGGTAATGAGGTTGAGGTCCCAGGAGTGTATGGTGTGGAGGTTCTGGGATTTCGTTAGATGTAACATTTCTAATAGAGCTGGATCAGTCATGGCTTTCTAAGTCAAGCAGAGATTGCCTCCAAGTAGGTGATATGAGACAGAGAACTGTTGGAGTTTCTTGACTCTGTCCATATAGGACAAGTGTTTAAAGCCTAGGATCCTCTTTGTGAGGTACTTTTGCAGCCTCTCCAATTGTTGCAGGTGTCTAGTGAGGTACATGCCAAATGGAGCATTGTACACGATGACTAGCCTAATGAGGGAAGAGTAGAGGAAGACAATGTCCTCTTTATTCCTGGATGCAAAACACTTAGTAATGAGATGTGCCACATAGAAGGACTTTTTGACCACAGTGGCAACGTGGTAATGAAAAGAGGTTGCTGTCAGTCTGTGTTCCCATATTTCTTATATCAACTTTCTGTGTTCAGTGGACTATTATCAATGTGGTAATTTATGGGAACCAGGTTTTTCTCAAAGGGGAAGGCGACACATTTTTTTGGCATTGAGCTTAAGGCCATGGTTCTGACACCAGTCGTTGGTCTCAGTGAGGCCATTCTGTAGGATGTCAACATCAATTTGGGAGTTATTAATAACTCCCAACTTGCAATCATCTGTGAACTTTGTCAGCCAGAATCTCTTTGTGTTGGCCTGGACTTCAGAGAAGTAGATACTAAAGAGGAGAGGACCCAGGACCGAACCCTGTGGAACTCCACTCGTAACTAGTCGGCAGTCTGACATGGAGTCAGCTACCTATCTGTGAGCCAGTTTGCAACTCACCTAATGATATAAGGGTTAATGCCAAGCTTAGTGAGTGTTTCTATGATTCCTGAGTGGGGAATTGTATCAGATATCTTGGCCAGATCAAGGTAGGCTGTATGAACCACCTTGCCTTCATCCACAGCTCTGGTGACTGACTCAAAGAACTAGACCAAGTTGAGCAGGCATGATCTACCCTTCAAAAAACCTAACTGTGTGGGATCCAGAGTTTGGAGATTCCGTGTATCCTTATTTATCAGGTCCATGATGATACATTCCATATCTTTGCATATCTGACTTGTCAGGCTAATTGGGCAATAGTTCCCAGGGTCTGTAGTCACTCCTCCTTTGTCGAGAGGGATGAGTGTAGCAGTGTGCCATTCGTTAGGGACAAAGGCTGAGGTGAGGCTATGATTGAACAGGGCACACATGTGAAGTGCCAGTTCACTTTGTAGTTCATGTAGAACATAGCCAGGGATATTGTTAGGTCCCATAGAAGCTGTATTCTTGGCCTTGGACAGTGCTGCTTTAACGAGTGCAGCAGTAATACCGGGTGCCTGGCAATCTACTGGTATTGTGATTGGTCCTTGGGGGGGTAGAGTTGGCACTGAATCTATTGGCCAGTATTTTGCCTATATCTGTTGGCTCGGCATAGGAGGTATCATTGTGCAGTAGCTCAGAGTAAATCTGGGTATTGCCATAGAGATTTTTTACATAACTATAGAAGGCCTTTTGGTTGTCTTTACTATCTGCTGCAATTCTGTTTTCATAACCAGCTTTAGAGGATTTGATGAGGGATCTCAACTTTTTGTTGAGGCTGATAAGGGAGTTCTTCCAGTTTTGGGACTCCACCTTCTTCTGCATCAGTTTCCTCCAGCTGTTGTAGTGTTTGTTTATGGCAGGGGACCAACAGATTGGCTTCCTTTCTTTGGAGGAGAGTGTCTTTGTTCCATTGGGTATGGCGGGATCAATGCATTTGTGTATGTGTTCGTACAGTGCATTAGTGTATGATTCAGTGGTCATGCAACTATTCTTCATTTGCGTGGGTGCCATGAAGTTAGCCACCTCTGTTTTTAGGTGCCCAAAGTTAGTTTTGGAGAAGTTTTTCATGGTGGTTACCTTTGCGAGGGGGAATGTGGATTTCCAAGGTGATTAGCTTGTAGTCGGATCTAACTAGGGAGGAGTTGACTATTGGTGTAGAGCAATGTTTGCCCATATAAGTAATAACCAGCTCAAGGATGTTGCTACCTCTAGTGGGGGTAAAAATAAGCTGTTCCAGGGCATTGGAATTAATGAACTCCAGGAAACATTGGGCAAGTGTATTGGTACATGAGTAGTTTCCCAGTTAATGGAGGGGTATTTAAAGTCACCTAGTATGAGAGTGATATGTTGGACCCTAATAGTCTACATGATGCTTAGGAACATGGAGTGTGAGTCTTGGGACATGGTTGGGTACCTATAGCAGGCTACGACCTGAATCGCTGTCTTACCCAATGTTACCCGCACCTGAAGTATCTCTGATGCATTATATTGGGCTACCAGTCTGGAAGCATGTGCATCTTTTATGAATATGGATACAACACAACCTTTGGAGCTTTGGTCCAAGTTCTGAGGCAGAAAGGTGTGGAATGAGTTATAGCCTGGTAGTGCAGGGGTGCTTTCTGCTGCCTTGAACCAGGTCTCTGTTACAGCACAAATGTCAATGTTCTCCATTTAAGGAGTGCTTCGAGTGAGTGCATTTTGCGATTTCGACTTCTAGCTTTGAGCAGCATGACCCTCAAATTGCATTTGTTTGTAGCTGTTACAGTGGTAATTTGGTCTTTGGACCATCACCTAAAAAGGCAGTATAGGGTTGGCAAGAGTTTTGGCCAGTATCCAGAAGACCTGGGTGTGACAGATGCAGGACATCTCTGGCGAAAGCATCGGGGTCTGTCAATGATGTCATCCCAGGCAGACAGATACTGTCTGGATCCCCTTAGAATGATACCAGAAACTTAGCCAGTTGTTGAAATCAATCATTTTCTGGTTGTACTGTGGTATAATTCTGGGTGATGGTAGGATGCTGCTGGTCAACACTTGCACCACACCATTGAATCCAGTAACTGGCATTGAACCCTGTTATTTGTTTATGTCAGAACATTAGAGTCAGTGGGGGGATATTATGACTGCTCCTAATTTGCAGTCATCTAGGTGCCCTTGACATTGGCCTTGATTTAAGAAAAGTAGATGCCAAGAAAGACTGGTCCTAGGACCCAACTTTTAAGGACTCTGCCGGTGACCAACTTCTTTGCAGTGGTAGATGCCCCAATTCTAACTTCCTTGGTTGTGTCAGGGAGCCAATTTGCTGTCCATTGGATGACATAAGGGTGTATACCTACTGCCTTGGGTTTGTAAACAATACCCAAGTGCAGTACTGTGTCAAATGCCTTGGTCAGGTCAAAATAGGCAGTGCAAACCATTTTTTCCCTCATCATTTGCTTTTCTGACCTTCTCATAGAAGTCTACCTAGATGATTAGGCAGAACCTGCCATTGACAGAACCAAAAAAGGTTTAGGTCCAGCGTCTGGAGGTTTCCTGTCATTACTGATCATTTCTGTGACAATTCTTTCCATGGCTTTGCATATGAGACTAGTGAGACTTAGGGGGTGTAATTTTCAGGGTCTGTAGAAAGAAATATCTATGGACATTCCAATAGCTGGATGTGCCTAGCTAGGTGTTTACCAAATGAGGCATGGCACTCACTGGTAGTTTGATGAATGCTAAATACAGTGGAACAATGATTTCCTTGAACATAGATGCCATATTTGGTTTATCAATTACACAAAATAGAATAATTTCCTCACTACTATAGACATGTGATAGTCAGAGTCTAGATTACAGTCTATGTGTCCCAGGTCCCTGATTACTGGGTCAACTCTTAGGGGTGTTTTGCCAGTAGGATAGTTACCAGGAGTGGATGACTTCCTGAAGGATACTGTTATGCAATTTTTAGCATTTAGTTTTAGTATATAGGGTCATAGTTTTATAGGTGTGTACTTGGTAATGGCCCTAGTGCCTTTACAAGCCTAGCCATGGGATTACCCTGGCATTGTGCTACCTGATCTTAGTTCCTATTGCCTCTGTCGAGTAAAGCCACTGGAGTTATCCCTGGGGTGAATGTTTTCTTGGCCACCCACTCATCAAGATTTCTCTTGAAGATGTTCAATGAGGTTCTCTGCTTGACATGTATGGGAAGTCTATTCCATAGCATGGGCAGTCTCTTGGTTATGAACCTGTCCCTCCAGTATGTTCTGTTGATTGTGGTAATGAGGGTGAGGTCCCTGGAGTGTATGGTGTGGAGGGTCTGGGATTTCATTAGATGTAACATTTCTAACAGAGCTGGGTCAGACATGGCTTTGTAAGTCAAGCAGAGATTGCCTCTAAGTAGGCGATATGAGACAGAGAACTGTTAGAGTTTTTTGACTGTCCATATAGGACAAGTGTTTAAGGCCTAGGATCCTCTTTGTGAGGTACTTTTGCAGCCTCTCCAATTGTTGCAGGTGTCTAGTGAGGTACATGCCAAATGGAGGATTGCACTCGATGACTAATGAGGGAAGAGTAGAGGAAGACAATATCCTCTTTATTCCTGGATGCAAAACACTTAGTAATGAGATGTGCCACATAGAAGGACTTTCTG
Source organism: Protopterus annectens (assembly GCF_019279795.1). Lineage (NCBI taxonomy): Eukaryota > Metazoa > Chordata > Ceratodontiformes > Protopteridae > Protopterus > Protopterus annectens. The sequence continues at coordinate 1,694,443,776 of NC_056737.1, read as the reverse complement.
ACCACAGTGGCAATGTGGTTATCAAAAGAGGTTACTGTCAGTCTGTGTTCCCATATCTCTTATATCAACTTTCTGTTTTCAGTGGACTATCATCAATGTGGTAATTTATGGGAACCAGGTTTTTCCCAAAGGGGAAGGCAACACATTTTTTGGCATTGAGCTTAGGGCCGTGGTTCTGACACCAGCCGTTGGTCTCAGTGAGTCCATTCTGTAGGATATCAACATCAATTTGGGAGTTATTAATAGCTCCCAACTTGCAATCATCTGTGAACTTTGTCAGTCAGAATCCCTTTGTGTTGGCCTGGACTTCAGATAAGTAGATACCAAACAGCAGATGACCCAGGACCAAACCCTGTGGGACTCCACTCGTGGCAGTCTGACTTGGAGTCAGCTACCTATCTGTGAGCCAGTTTGCAACTCACCTAATGATATAAGGGTTGATGCCAAGCTTAGTGAGTTTTCCATGATTACTGAAAGGGAATGGTATCAGAGGTCTTGGCCAGATCAAGGTAGGCTGTATGAACCACCTTGCCTTCATCCACAGCTCTGGTGACTGACTCAAAGAACTAGACCAAGTTGAGCAGGCATAATCTACCCTTCACAAAACCTTACTGTGTGGGATCCAGAGTATGGAGATTCCCTGTATCCTTGTTTATTAGGTCCATGATGATGCATTCCATAGCTTTGCATATCAGACTTGTCAGGCTAATTGGGCGATAGTTCCCAGGGTCTGTAGTCACTCCTCCTTTGTCGAGAGGGATGACTGTAGCAGTGTGCCATTCGGTAGGGACAAAGCCTGAGATGAGGCTGTGATTGAACAGGGCACACATGTGAAGTGCCAGTTCACTCTGTAGATCATATAGAACATAGCCAGGTATATTGTCAGGTCCCATAGAAGCTGTATTCTTGGCCTTGGACAGTGCTGTTTTAACCTGTGCAGCAGTAATACCGGGTGCCTGGCAATCTACTGGTATTGTGATTGGTCCTTGGGGGGGGGGTAAAGTTGGCACTGAATCTTTTGGCCAGTATATTGCCAATATCTGTTTGCTCGGCATAGGAGGTATCATTGTGCAGTAGCTCAGAGTAAATCTGGGTATTCCCATGGAGATTCTATACATAACTGTAGAAGGCCTTGTGGTTGTCTCTACTATCTGCTGCAATTCTGTTTTCATAACCAGCTTTAGAGGATTTGATGAGGGATCTCAACTTTTTGTTGAGGCTGATAAATGAGTTCTTCCAGTCTAGGGTCTTCATCTTCTTCGCATCAGTTTCCTTCAGCTGTTGTAGTGTTTGTTTATGGCAGGGGACAAACAGACTGGCTTCCTTTTTTTGGAGGAGAGTGTCTTTGGTCCATTGGGTATGGCGAGATCCATGCATTTGTGTATGTGTTCGTACAGTGCATTAGTGTATGATTGACAGAACCAAAAAAGGTTTAGGTCCAGCGTCTGGAGGTTTCCTGTTATTACTGATCATTTCTGTGACAATTCTTTCCATGGCTTTGCATATGAGACTAGTGAGACTTAGGGGGTGTAATTTTCAGGGTCTGTAGAAAGAAATATCTATGGACATTCCAATAGCTGGATGTGCCTAGCTAGGTGTTTACCAAATGAGGCATGGCACTCACTGGTAGTTTGATGAATGCTAAATACAGTGGAACAATGATTTCCTTGAACATAGATGCCATATTTGGTTTATCAATTACACAAAATAGAATAATTTCCTCACTACTATAGACATGTGATAGTCAGAGTCTAGATTACAGTCTATGTGTCCCAGGTCCCTGATTACTGGGTCAACTCTTAGGGGGGTGTTTTGCCAGTAGGATAGTTACCAGGAGTGGATGACTTCCTGAAGGATACTGTTATGCAATTTTTAGCATTTAGTTTTAGTATATAGGGTCATAGTTTTATAGGTGTGTACTTGGTAATGGCCCTAGTGCCTTTACAAGCCTAGCCATGGGATTACCCTGGCATTGTGCTACCTGATCTTAGTTCCTATTGCCTCTGTCGAGTAAAGCCACTGGAGTTATCCCTGGGGTGAATGTTTTATTTCCCACCCACTCATCAAGATTTCTCTTGAAGATGTTCAATGAGGTTCTCTGCTTGACATGTATGGGAAGTCTATTCCATAGCATGGGCAGTCTCTTGGTTATGAACCTGTCCCTCCAGTATGTTCTGTTGATTGTGGTAATGAGGGTGAGGTCCCTGGAGTGTATGGTGTGGAGGGTCTGGGATTTCATTAGATGTAACATTTCTAACAGAGCTGGGTCAGACATGGCTTTGTAAGTCAAGCAGAGATTGCCTCTAAGTAGGCGATATGAGACAGAGAACTGTTAGAGTTTTTTGACTGTCCATATAGGACAAGTGTTTAAGGCCTAGGATCCTCTTTGTGAGGTACTTTTGCAGCCTCTCCAATTGTTGCAGGTGTCTAGTGAGGTACATGCCAAATGGAGGATTGCACTCGATGACTAATGAGGGAAGAGTAGAGGAAGACAATATCCTCTTTATTCCTGGATGCAAAACACTTAGTAATGAGATGTGCGACATAGAAGGACTTTCTGACCACAGTGGCAATGTGGTTATCAAAAGCGGTTACTGTCAGTCTGTGTTCCCATATCTCTTATATCAACTTTCTGTTTTCAGTGGACTATCATCAATGTGGTAATTTATGGGAACCAGGTTTTTCCCAAAGGGGAAGGCAACACATTTTTTGGCATTGAGCTTAGGGCCGTGGTTCTGACACCAGCCGTTGGTCTCAGTGAGTCCATTCTGTAGGATATCAACATCAATTTGGGAGTTATTAATAGCTCCCAACTTGCAATCATCTGTGAACTTTGTCAGTCAGAATCCCTTTGTGTTGGCCTGGACTTCAGATAAGTAGATACCAAACAGCAGATGACCCAGGACCAAACCCTGTGGGACTCCACTCGTGGCAGTCTGACTTGGAGTCAGCTACCTATCTGTGAGCCAGTTTGCAACTCACCTAATGATATAAGGGTTGATGCCAAGCTTAGTGAGTTTTCCATGATTACTGAAAGGGGAATGGTATCAGAGGTCTTGGCCAGATCAAGGTAGGCTGTATGAACCACCTTGCCTTCATCCACAGCTCTGGTGACTGACTCAAAGAACTAGACCAAGTTGAGCAGGCATAATCTATCCTTCACAAAACCTTACTGTGTGGGATCCAGAGTATGGAGATTCCCTGTATCCTTGTTTATTAGGTCCATGATGATGCATTCCATAGCTTTGCATATCAGACTTGTCAGGCTAATTGGGCGATAGTTCCCAGGGTCTGTAGTCACTCCTCCTTTGTCGAGAGGGATGACTGTAGCAGTGTGCCATTCGGTAGGGACAAAGCCTGAGATGAGGCTGTGATTGAACAGGGCACACATGTGAAGTGCCAGTTCACTCTGTAGATCATATAGAACATAGCCAGGTATATTGTTAGGTCCCATAGAAGCTGTATTCTTGGCCTTGGACAGTGCTGTTTTAACCTGTGCAGCAGTAATACCGGGTGCCTGGCAATCTACTGGTATTGTGATTGGTCCTTGGGGGGGGGGTAAAGTTGGCACTGAATCTTTTGGCCAGTATATTGCCAATATCTGTTTGCTCGGCATAGGAGGTATCATTGTGCAGTAGCTCAGAGTAAATCTGGGTATTCCCATGGAGATTCTATACATAACTGTAGAAGGCCTTGTGGTTGTCTCTACTATCTGCTGCAATTCTGTTTTCATAACCAGCTTTAGAGGATTTGATGAGGGATCTCAACTTTTTGTTGAGGCTGATAAATGAGTTCTTCCAGTCTAGGGTCTTCATCTTCTTCCGCATCAGTTTCCTTCAGCTGTTGTAGTGTTTGTTTATGGCAGGGGACAAACAGACTGGCTTCCTTTTTTTGGAGGAGAGTGTCTTTGGTCCATTGGGTATGGCGAGATCCATGCATTTGTGTATGTGTTCGTACAGTGCATTAGTGTATGATTGACAGAACCAAAAAAGGTTTAGGTCCAGCGTCTGGAGGTTTCCTGTCATTACTGATCATTTCTGTGACAATTCTTTCCATGGCTTTGCATATGAGACTAGTGAGACTTAGGGGGTGTAATTTTCAGGGTCTGTAGAAAGAAATATCTATGGACATTCCAATAGCTGGATGTGCCTAGCTAGGTGTTTACCAAATGAGGCATGGCACTCACTGGTAGTTTGATGAATGCTAAATACAGTGGAACAATGATTTCCTTGAACATAGATGCCATATTTGGTTTATCAATTACACAAAATAGAATAATTTCCTCACTACTATAGACATGTGATAGTCAGAGTCTAGATTACAGTCTATGTGTCCCAGGTCCCTGATTACTGGGTCAACTCTTAGGGGGGTGTTTTGCCAGTAGGATAGTTACCAGGAGTGGATGACTTCCTGAAGGATACTGTTATGCAATTTTTAGCATTTAGTTTTAGTATATAGGGTCATAGTTTTATAGGTGTGTACTTGGTAATGGCCCTAGTGCCTTTACAAGCCTAGCCATGGGATTACCCTGGCATTGTGCTACCTGATCTTAGTTCCTATTGCCTCTGTCGAGTAAAGCCACTGGAGTTATCCCTGGGGTGAATGTTTTATTTCCCACCCACTCATCAAGATTTCTCTTGAAGATGTTCAATGAGGTTCTCTGCTTGACATGTATGGGAAGTCTATTCCATAGCATGGGCAGTCTCTTGGTTATGAACCTGTCCCTCCAGTATGTTCTGTTGATTGTGGTAATGAGGGTGAGGTCCCTGGAGTGTATGGTGTGGAGGGTCTGGGATTTCATTAGATGTAACATTTCTAACAGAGCTGGGTCAGACATGGCTTTGTAAGTCAAGCAGAGATTGCCTCTAAGTAGGCGATATGAGACAGAGAACTGTTAGAGTTTTTTGACTGTCCATATAGGACAAGTGTTTAAGGCCTAGGATCCTCTTTGTGAGGTACTTTTGCAGCCTCTCCAATTGTTGCAGGTGTCTAGTGAGGTACATGCCAAATGGAGGATTGCACTCGATGACTAATGAGGGAAGAGTAGAGGAAGACAATGTCCTCTTTATTCCTGGATGCAAAACACTTAGTAATGAGATGTGCCACATAGAAGGACTTTCTGACCACAGTGGCAATGTGGTTATCAAAAGAGGTTACTGTCAGTCTGTGTTCCCATATCTCTTATATCAACTTTCTGTTTTCAGTGGACTATCATCAATGTGGTAATTTATGGGAACCAGGTTTTTCCCAAAGGGGAAGGCAACACATTTTTTGGCATTGAGCTTAGGGCCGTGGTTCTGACACCAGCCGTTGGTCTCAGTGAGTCCATTCTGTAGGATATCAACATCAATTTGGGAGTTATTAATAGCTCCCAACTTGCAATCATCTGTGAACTTTGTCAGTCAGAATCCCTTTGTGTTGGCCTGGACTTCAGATAAGTAGATACCAAACAGCAGATGACCCAGGACCAAACCCTGTGGGACTCCACTCGTGGCAGTCTGACTTGGAGTCAGCTACCTATCTGTGAGCCAGTTTGCAACTCACCTAATGATATAAGGGTTGATGCCAAGCTTAGTGAGTTTTTCCATGATTACTGAAAGGGGAATGGTATCAGAGGTCTTGGCCAGATCAAGGTAGGCTGTATGAACCACCTTGCCTTCATCCACAGCTCTGGTGACTGACTCAAAGAACTAGACCAAGTTGAGCAGGCATAATCTACCCTTCACAAAACCTTACTGTGTGGGATCCAGAGTATGGAGATTCCCTGTATCCTTGTTTATTAGGTCCATGATGATGCATTCCATAGCTTTGCATATCAGACTTGTCAGGCTAATTGGGCGATAGTTCCCAGGGTCTGTAGTCACTCCTCCTTTGTCGAGAGGGATGACTGTAGCAGTGTGCCATTCGGTAGGGACAAAGCCTGAGATGAGGCTGTGATTGAACAGGGCACACATGTGAAGTGCCAGTTCACTCTGTAGATCATATAGAACATAGCCAGGTATATTGTTAGGTCCCATAGAAGCTGTATTCTTGGCCTTGGACAGTGCTGTTTTAACCTGTGCAGCAGTAATACCGGGTGCCTGGCAATCTACTGGTATTGTGATTGGTCCTTGGGGGGGGGGGTAAAGTTGGCACTGAATCTTTTGGCCAGTATATTGCCAATATCTGTTTTCTCGGCATAGGAGGTATCATTGTGCAGTAGCTCAGAGTAAATCTGGGTATTCCCATGGAGATTCTATACATAACTGTAGAAGGCCTTGTGGTTGTCTCTACTATCTGCTGCAATTCTGTTTTCATAACCAGCTTTAGAGGATTTGATGAGGATCTCAACTTTTTGTTGAGGCTGATAAATGAGTTCTTCCAGTCTAGGGTCTTCATCTTCTTCCGCATCAGTTTCCTTCAGCTGTTGTAGTGTTTGTTTATGGCAGGGGACAAACAGACTGGCTTCCTTTTTTTGGAGGAGAGTGTCTTTGGTCCATTGGGTATGGCGAGATCCATGCATTTGTGTATGTGTTCGTACAGTGCATTAGTGTATGATTGACAGAACCAAAAAAGGTTTAGGTCCAGCGTCTGGAGGTTTCCTGTCATTACTGATCATTTCTGTGACAATTCTTTCCATGGCTTTGCATATGAGACTAGTGAGACTTAGGGGGTGTAATTTTCAGGGTCTGTAGAAAGAAATATCTATGGACATTCCAATAGCTGGATGTGCCTAGCTAGGTGTTTACCAAATGAGGCATGGCACTCACTGGTAGTTTGATGAATGCTAAATACAGTGGAACAATGATTTCCTTGAACATAGATGCCATATTTGGTTTATCAATTACACAAAATAGAATAATTTCCTCACTACTATAGACATGTGATAGTCAGAGTCTAGATTACAGTCTATGTGTCCCAGGTCCCTGATTACTGGGTCAACTCTTAGGGGGGTGTTTTGCCAGTAGGATAGTTACCAGGAGTGGATGACTTCCTGAAGGATACTGTTATGCAATTTTTAGCATTACTTTTAGTATATAGGGTCATAGTTTTATAGGTGTGTACTTGGTAATGGCCCTAGTGCCTTTACAAGCCTAGCCATGGGATTACCCTGGCATTGTGCTACCTGATCTTAGTTCCTATTGCCTCTGTCGAGTAAAGCCACTGGAGTTATCCCTGGGGTGAATGTTTTATTTCCCACCCACTCATCAAGATTTCTCTTGAAGATGTTCAATGAGGTTCTCTGCTTGACATGTATGGGAAGTCTATTCCATAGCATGGGCAGTCTCTTGGTTATGAACCTGTCCCTCCAGTATGTTCTGTTGATTGTGGTAATGAGGGTGAGGTCCCTGGAGTGTATGGTGTGGAGGGTCTGGGATTTCATTAGATGTAACATTTCTAACAGAGCTGGGTCAGACATGGCTTTGTAAGTCAAGCAGAGATTGCCTCTAAGTAGGCGATATGAGACAGAGAACTGTTAGAGTTTTTTGACTGTCCATATAGGACAAGTGTTTAAGGCCTAAGATCCTCTTTGTGAGGTACTTTGCAGCCTCTCCAATTGTTGCAGGTGTCTAGTGAGGTACATGCCAAATGGAGGATTGCACTCGATGACTAATGAGGGAAGAGTAGAGGAAGACAATATCCTCTTTATTCCTGGATGCAAAACACTTAGTAATGAGATGTGCCACATAGAAGGACTTTCTGACCACAGTGGCAATGTGGTTATCAAAAGAGGTTACTGTCAGTCTGTGTTCCCATATCTCTTATATCAACTTTCTGTTTTCAGTGGACTATCATCAATGTGGTAATTTATGGGAACCAGGTTTTTCCCAAAGGGGAAGGCAACACATTTTGGCATTGAGCTTAGGGCCGTGGTTCTGACACCAGCCGTTGGTCTCAGTGAGTCCATTCTGTAGGATATCAACATCAATTTGGGAGTTATTAATAGCTCCCAACTTGCAATCATCTGTGAACTTTGTCAGTCAGAATCCCTTTGTGTTGGCCTGGACTTCAGATAAGTAGATACCAAACAGCAGATGACCCAGGACCAAACCCTGTGGGACTCCACTCGTGGCAGTCTGACTTGGAGTCAGCTACCTATCTGTGAGCCAGTTTGCAACTCACCTAATGATATAAGGGTTGATGCCAAGCTTAGTGAGTTTTCCATGATTACTGAAAGGGAATGGTATCAGAGGTCTTGGCCAGATCAAGGTAGGCTGTATGAACCACCTTGCCTTCATCCACAGCTCTGGTGACTGACTCAAAGAACTAGACCAAGTTGAGCAGGCATAATCTACCCTTCACAAAACCTTACTGTGTGGGATCCAGAGTATGGAGATTCCCTGTATCCTTGTTTATTAGGTCCATGATGATGCATTCCATAGCTTTGCATATCAGACTTGTCAGGCTAATTGGGCGATAGTTCCCAGGGTCTGTAGTCACTCCTCCTTTGTCGAGAGGGATGACTGTAGCAGTGTGCCATTCGGTAGGGACAAAGCCTGAGATGAGGCTGTGATTGAACAGGGCACACATGTGAAGTGCCAGTTCACTCTGTAGATCATATAGAACATAGCCAGGTATATTGTTAGGTCCCATAGAAGCTGTATTCTTGGCCTTGGACAGTGCTGTTTTAACCTGTGCAGCAGTAATACCGGTGCCTGGCAATCTACTGGTATTGTGATTGGTCCTTGGGGTAAAGTTGGCACTGAATCTTTTGGCCAGTATATTGCCAATATCTGTTTGCTCGGCATAGGAGGTATCATTGTGCAGTAGCTCAGAGTAAATCTGGGTATTCCCATGGAGATTCTATACATAACTGTAGAAGGCCTTGTGGTTGTCTCTACTATCTGCTGCAATTCTGTTTTCATAACCAGCTTTAGAGGATTTGATGAGGGATCTCAACTTTTTGTTGAGGCTGATAAATGAGTTCTTCCAGTCTAGGGTCTTCATCTTCTTCCGCATCAGTTTCCTTCAGCTGTTGTAGTGTTTGTTTATGGCAGGGGACAAACAGACTGGCTTCCTTTTTTTGGAGGAGAGTGTCTTTGGTCCATTGGGTATGGCGAGATCCATGCATTTGTGTATGTGTTCGTACAGTGCATTAGTGTATGATTGACAGAACCAAAAAAGGTTTAGGTCCAGCGTCTGGAGGTTTCCTGTCATTACTGATCATTTCTGTGACAATTCTTTCCATGGCTTTGCATATGAGACTAGTGAGACTTAGGGTGTAATTTTCAGGGTCTGTAGAAAGAAATATCTATGGACATTCCAATAGCTGGATGTGCCTAGCTAGGTGTTTACCAAATGAGGCATGGCACTCACTGGTAGTTTGATGAATGCTAAATACAGTGGAACAATGATTTCCTTGAACATAGATGCCATATTTGGTTTATCAATTACACAAAATAGAATAATTTCCTCACTACTATAGACATGTGATAGTCAGAGTCTAGATTACAGTCTATGTGTCCCAGGTCCCTGATTACTGGGTCAACTCTTAGGGGTGTTTTGCCAGTAGGATAGTTACCAGGAGTGGATGACTTCCTGAAGGATACTGTTATGCAATTTTAGCATTTAGTTTTAGTATATAGGGTCATAGTTTTATAGGTGTGTACTTGGTAATGGCCCTAGTGCCTTTACAAGCCTAGCCATGGGATTACCCTGGCATTGTGCTACCTGATCTTAGTTCCTATTGCCTCTGTCGAGTAAAGCCACTGGAGTTATCCCTGGGGTGAATGTTTTATTTCCCACCCACTCATCAAGATTTCTCTTGAAGATGTTCAATGAGGTTCTCTGCTTGACATGTATGGGAAGTCTATTCCATAGCATGGGCAGTCTCTTGGTTATGAACCTGTCCCTCCAGTATGTTCTGTTGATTGTGGTAATGAGGGTGAGGTCCCTGGAGTGTATGGTGTGGAGGGTCTGGGATTTCATTAGATGTAACATTTCTAACAGAGCTGGGTCAGACATGGCTTTGTAAGTCAAGCAGAGATTGCCTCTAAGTAGGCGATATGAGACAGAGAACTGTTAGAGTTTTTTGACTGTCCATATAGGACAAGTGTTTAAGGCCTAAGATCCTCTTTGTGAGGTACTTTTGCAGCCTCTCCAATTGTTGCAGGTGTCTAGTGAGGTACATGCCAAATGGAGGATTGCACTCGATGACTAATGAGGGAAGAGTAGAGGAAGACAATATCCTCTTTATTCCTGGATGCAAAACACTTAGTAATGAGATGTGCCACATAGAAGGACTTTCTGACCACAGTGGCAATGTGGTTATCAAAAGAGGTTACTGTCAGTCTGTGTTCCCATATCTCTTATATCAACTTTCTGTTTTCAGTGGACTATCATCAATGTGGTAATTTATGGGAACCAGGTTTTCCCAAAGGGAAGGCAACACATTTTTTGGCATTGAGCTTAGGGCCGTGGTTCTGACACCAGCCGTTGGTCTCAGTGAGTCCATTCTGTAGGATATCAACATCAATTTGGGAGTTATTAATAGCTCCCAACTTGCAATCATCTGTGAACTTTGTCAGTCAGAATCCCTTTGTGTTGGCCTGGACTTCAGATAAGTAGATACCAAACAGCAGATGACCCAGGACCAAACCCTGTGGGACTCCACTCGTGGCAGTCTGACTTGGAGTCAGCTACCTATCTGTGAGCCAGTTTGCAACTCACCTAATGATATAAGGGTTGATGCCAAGCTTAGTGAGTTTTCCATGATTACTGAAAGGGGAATGGTATCAGAGGTCTTGGCCAGATCAAGGTAGGCTGTATGAACCACCTTGCCTTCATCCACAGCTCTGGTGACTGACTCAAAGAACTAGACCAAGTTGAGCAGGCATAATCTACCCTTCACAAAACCTTACTGTGTGGGATCCAGAGTATGGAGATTCCCTGTATCCTTGTTTATTAGGTCCATGATGATGCATTCCATAGCTTTGCATATCAGACTTGTCAGGCTAATTGGGCGATAGTTCCCAGGGTCTGTAGTCACTCCTCCTTTGTCGAGAGGGATGACTGTAGCAGTGTGCCATTCGGTAGGGACAAAGCCTGAGATGAGGCTGTGATTGAACAGGGCACACATGTGAAGTGCCAGTTCACTCTGTAGATCATATAGAACATAGCCAGGTATATTGTTAGGTCCCATAGAAGCTGTATTCTTGGCCTTGGACAGTGCTGTTTTAACCTGTGCAGCAGTAATACCGGTGCCTGGCAATCTACTGGTATTGTGATTGGTCCTTGGGGGGGGGGTAAAGTTGGCACTGAATCTTTTGGCCAGTATATTGCCAATATCTGTTTGCTCGGCATAGGAGGTATCATTGTGCAGTAGCTCAGAGTAAATCTGGGTATTCCCATGGAGATTCTATACATAACTGTAGAAGGCCTTGTGGTTGTCTCTACTATCTGCTGCAATTCTGTTTTCATAACCAGCTTTAGAGGATTTGATGAGGGATCTCAACTTTTTGTTGAGGCTGATAAATGAGTTCTTCCAGTCTAGGGTCTTCATCTTCTTCCGCATCAGTTTCCTTCAGCTGTTGTAGTGTTTGTTTATGGCAGGGGACAAACAGACTGGCTTCCTTTTTGGAGGAGAGTGTCTTTGGTCCATTGGGTATGGCGAGATCCATGCATTTGTGTATGTGTTCGTACAGTGCATTAGTGTATGATTGACAGAACCAAAAAAGGTTTAGGTCCAGCGTCTGGAGGTTTCCTGTCATTACTGATCATTTCTGTGACAATTCTTTCCATGGCTTTGCATATGAGACTAGTGAGACTTAGGGAAGTAAATTTCAGGGTCTGTAGAAAGAAATATCTATGGACATTCCAATAGCTGGATGTGCCTAGCTAGGTGTTTACCAAATGAGGCATGGCACTCACTGGTAGTTTGATGAATGCTAAATACAGTGGAACAATGATTTCCTTGAACATAGATGCCATATTTGGTTTATCAATTACACAAAATAGAATAATTTCCTCACTACTATAGACATGTGATAGTCAGAGTCTAGATTACAGTCTATGTGTCCCAGGTCCCTGATTACTGGGTCAACTCTTAGGGGGGTGTTTTGCCAGTAGGATAGTTACCAGGAGTGGATGACTTCCTGAAGGATACTGTTATGCAATTTTTAGCATTTAGTTTTAGTATATAGGGTCATAGTTTTATAGGTGTGTACTTGGTAATGGCCCTAGTGCCTTTACAAGCCTAGCCATGGGATTACCCTGGCATTGTGCTACCTGATCTTAGTTCCTATTGCCTCTGTCGAGTAAAGCCACTGGAGTTATCCCTGGGGTGAATGTTTTATTTCCCACCCACTCATCAAGATTTCTCTTGAAGATGTTCAATGAGGTTCTCTGCTTGACATGTATGGGAAGTCTATTCCATAGCATGGGCAGTCTCTTGGTTATGAACCTGTCCCTCCAGTATGTTCTGTTGATTGTGGTAATGAGGGTGAGGTCCCTGGAGTGTATGGTGTGGAGGGTCTGGGATTTCATTAGATGTAACATTTCTAACAGAGCTGGGTCAGACATGGCTTTGTAAGTCAAGCAGAGATTGCCTCTAAGTAGGCGATATGAGACAGAGAACTGTTAGAGTTTTTTGACTGTCCATATAGGACAAGTGTTTAAGGCCTAGGATCCTCTTTGTGAGGTACTTTTGCAGCCTCTCCAATTGTTGCAGGTGTCTAGTGAGGTACATGCCAAATGGAGGATTGCACTCGATGACTAATGAGGGAAGAGTAGAGGAAGACAATGTCCTCTTTATTCCTGGATGCAAAACACTTAGTAATGAGATGTGCCACATAGAAGGACTTTCTGACCACAGTGGCAATGTGGTTATCAAAAGAGGTTACTGTCAGTCTGTGTTCCCATATCTCTTATATCAACTTTCTGTTTTCAGTGGACTATCATCAATGTGGTAATTTATGGGAACCAGGTTTTTCCCAAAGGGAAGGCAACACATTTTTTGGCATTGAGCTTAGGGCCGTGGTTCTGACACCAGCCGTTGGTCTCAGTGAGTCCATTCTGTAGGATATCAACATCAATTTGGGAGTTATTAATAGCTCCCAACTTGCAATCATCTGTGAACTTTGTCAGTCAGAATCCCTTTGTGTTGGCCTGGACTTCAGATAAGTAGATACCAAACAGCAGATGACCCAGGACCAAACCCTGTGGGACTCCACTCGTGGCAGTCTGACTTGGAGTCAGCTACCTATCTGTGAGCCAGTTTGCAACTCACCTAATGATATAAGGGTTGATGCCAAGCTTAGTGAGTTTTCCATGATTACTGAAAGGGGAATGGTATCAGAGGTCTTGGCCAGATCAAGGTAGGCTGTATGAACCACCTTGCCTTCATCCACAGCTCTGGTGACTGACTCAAAGAACTAGACCAAGTTGAGCAGGCATAATCTACCCTTCACAAAACCTTACTGTGTGGGATCCAGAGTATGGAGATTCCCTGTATCCTTGTTTATTAGGTCCATGATGATGCATTCCATAGCTTTGCATATCAGACTTGTCAGGCTAATTGGGCGATAGTTCCCAGGGTCTGTAGTCACTCCTCCTTTGTCGAGAGGGATGACTGTAGCAGTGTGCCATTCGGTAGGGACAAAGCCTGAGATGAGGCTGTGATTGAACAGGGCACACATGTGAAGTGCCAGTTCACTCTGTAGATCATATAGAACATAGCCAGGTATATTGTTAGGTCCCATAGAAGCTGTATTCTTGGCTTGGACAGTGCTGTTTTAACCTGTGCAGCAGTAATACCGGGTGCCTGGCAATCTACTGGTATTGTGATTGGTCCTTGCCGGGGGGTAAAGTTGGCACTGAATCTTTTGGCCAGTATATTGCCAATATCTGTTTGCTCGGCATAGGAGGTATCATTGTGCAGTAGCTCAGAGTAAATCTGGGTATTCCCATGGAGATTCTATACATAACTGTAGAAGGCCTTGTGGTTGTCTCTACTATCTGCTGCAATTCTGTTTTCATAACCAGCTTTAGAGGATTTGATGAGGGATCTCAACTTTTTGTTGAGGCTGATAAATGAGTTCTTCCAGTCTAGGGTCTTCATCTTCTTCCGCATCAGTTTCCTTCAGCTGTTGTAGTGTTTGTTTATGGCAGGGGACAAACAGACTGGCTTCCTTTTTTTGGAGGAGAGTGTCTTTGGTCCATTGGGTATGGCGAGATCCATGCATTTGTGTATGTGTTCGTACAGTGCATTAGTGTATGATTGACAGAACCAAAAAAGGTTTAGGTCCAGCGTCTGGAGGTTTCCTGTCATTACTGATCATTTCTGTGACAATTCTTTCCATGGCTTTGCATATGAGACTAGTGAGACTTAGGGGGTGTAATTTTCAGGGTCTGTAGAAAGAAATATCTATGGACATTCCAATAGCTGGATGTGCCTAGCTAGGTGTTTACCAAATGAGGCATGGCACTCACTGGTAGTTTGATGAATGCTAAATACAGTGGAACAATGATTTCCTTGAACATAGATGCCATATTTGGTTTATCAATTACACAAAATAGAATAATTTCCTCACTACTATAGACATGTGATAGTCAGAGTCTAGATTACAGTCTATGTGTCCCAGGTCCCTGATTACTGGGTCAACTCTTAGGGGTGTTTTGCCAGTAGGATAGTTACCAGGAGTGGATGACTTCCTGAAGGATACTGTTATGCAATTTTTAGCATTTAGTTTTAGTATATAGGGTCATAGTTTTATAGGTGTGTACTTGGTAATGGCCCTAGTGCCTTTACAAGCCTAGCCATGGGATTACCCTGGCATTGTGCTACCTGATCTTAGTTCCTATTGCCTCTGTCGAGTAAAGCCACTGGAGTTATCCCTGGGGTGAATGTTTTATTTCCACGCGCTCATCAAGATTTCTCTTGAAGATGTTCAATGAGGTTCTCTGCTTGACATGTATGGGAAGTCTATTCCATAGCATGGGCAGTCTCTTGGTTATGAACCTGTCCCTCCAGTATGTTCTGTTGATTGTGGTAATGAGGGTGAGGTCCCTGGAGTGTATGGTGTGGAGGGTCTGGGATTTCATTAGATGTAACATTTCTAACAGAGCTGGGTCAGACATGGCTTTGTAAGTCAAGCAGAGATTGCCTCTAAGTAGGCGATATGAGACAGAGAACTGTTAGAGTTTTTTGACTGTCCATATAGGACAAGTGTTTAAGGCCTAAGATCCTCTTTGTGAGGTACTTTTGCAGCCTCTCCAATTGTTGCAGGTGTCTAGTGAGGTACATGCCAAATGGAGGATTGCACTCGATGACTAATGAGGGAAGAGTAGAGGAAGACAATATCCTCTTTATTCCTGGATGCAAAACACTTAGTAATGAGATGTGCCACATAGAAGGACTTTCTGACCACAGTGGCAATGTGGTTATCAAAAGAGGTTACTGTCAGTCTGTGTTCCCATATCTCTTATATCAACTTTCTGTTTTCAGTGGACTATCATCAATGTGGTAATTTATGGGAACCAGGTTTTTCCCAAAGGGGAAGGCAACACATTTTTTGGCATTGAGCTTAGGGCCGTGGTTCTGACACCAGCCGTTGGTCTCAGTGAGTCCATTCTGTAGGATATCAACATCAATTTGGGAGTTATTAATAGCTCCCAACTTGCAATCATCTGTGAACTTTGTCAGTCAGAATCCCTTTGTGTTGGCCTGGACTTCAGATAAGTAGATACCAAACAGCAGATGACCCAGGACCAAACCCTGTGGGACTCCACTCGTGGCAGTCTGACTTGGAGTCAGCTACCTATCTGTGAGCCAGTTTGCAACTCACCTAATGATATAAGGGTTGATGCCAAGCTTAGTGAGTTTTTCCATGATTACTGAAAGGGAATGGTATCAGAGGTCTTGGCCAGATCAAGGTAGGCTGTATGAACCACCTTGCCTTCATCCACAGCTCTGGTGACTGACTCAAAGAACTAGACCAAGTTGAGCAGGCATAATCTACCCTTCACAAAACCTTACTGTGTGGGATCCAGAGTATGGAGATTCCTGTATCCTTGTTTATTAGGTCCATGATGATGCATTCCATAGCTTTGCATATCAGACTTGTCAGGCTAATTGGGCGATAGTTCCCAGGGTCTGTAGTCACTCCTCCTTTGTCGAGAGGGATGACTGTAGCAGTGTGCCATTCGGTAGGGACAAAGCCTGAGATGAGGCTGTGATTGAACAGGGCACACATGTGAAGTGCCAGTTCACTCTGTAGATCATATAGAACATAGCCAGGTATATTGTTAGGTCCCATAGAAGCTGTATTCTTGGCCTTGGACAGTGCTGTTTTAACCTGTGCAGCAGTAATACCGGGTGCCTGGCAATCTACTGGTATTGTGATTGGTCCTTGGGGGGGGGGTAAAGTTGGCACTGAATCTTTTGGCCAGTATATTGCCAATATCTGTTTGCTCGGCATAGGAGGTATCATTGTGCAGTAGCTCAGAGTAAATCTGGGTATTCCCATGGAGATTCTATACATAACTGTAGAAGGCCTTGTGGTTGTCTCTACTATCTGCTGCAATTCTGTTTTCATAACCAGCTTTAGAGGATTTGATGAGGATCTCAACTTTTTGTTGAGGCTGATAAATGAGTTCTTCCAGTCTAGGGTCTTCATCTTCTTCCGCATCAGTTTCCTTCAGCTGTTGTAGTGTTTGTTTATGGCAGGGGACAAACAGACTGGCTTCCTTTTTGGAGGAGAGTGTCTTTGGTCCATTGGGTATGGCGAGATCCATGCATTTGTGTATGTGTTCGTACAGTGCATTAGTGTATGATTGACAGAACCAAAAAAGGTTTAGGTCCAGCGTCTGGAGGTTTCCTGTCATTACTGATCATTTCTGTGACAATTCTTTCCATGGCTTTGCATATGAGACTAGTGAGACTTAGGGGGTGTAATTTTCAGGGTCTGTAGAAAGAAATATCTATGGACATTCCAATAGCTGGATGTGCCTAGCTAGGTGTTTACCAAATGAGGCATGGCACTCACTGGTAGTTTGATGAATGCTAAATACAGTGGAACAATGATTTCCTTGAACATAGATGCCATATTTGGTTTATCAATTACACAAAATAGAATAATTTCCTCACTACTATAGACATGTGATAGTCAGAGTCTAGATTACAGTCTATGTGTCCCAGGTCCCTGATTACTGGGTCAACTCTTAGGGGTGTTTTGCCAGTAGGATAGTTACCAGGAGTGGATGACTTCCTGAAGGATACTGTTATGCAATTTTTAGCATTTAGTTTTAGTATATAGGGTCATAGTTTTATAGGTGTGTACTTGGTAATGGCCCTAGTGCCTTTACAAGCCTAGCCATGGGATTACCCTGGCATTGTGCTACCTGATCTTAGTTCCTATTGCCTCTGTCGAGTAAAGCCACTGGAGTTATCCCTGGGGTGAATGTTTTATTTCCACCCACTCATCAAGATTTCTCTTGAAGATGTTCAATGAGGTTCTCTGCTTGACATGTATGGGAAGTCTATTCCATAGCATGGGCAGTCTCTTGGTTATGAACCTGTCCCTCCAGTATGTTCTGTTGATTGTGGTAATGAGGGTGAGGTCCCTGGGTGTATGGTGTGGAGGGTCTGGGATTTCATTAGATGTAACATTTCTAACAGAGCTGGGTCAGACATGGCTTTGTAAGTCAAGCAGAGATTGCCTCTAAGTAGGCGATATGAGACAGAGAACTGTTAGAGTTTTTTGACTGTCCATATAGGACAAGTGTTTAAGGCCTAGGATCCTCTTTGTGAGGTACTTTTGCAGCCTCTCCAATTGTTGCAGGTGTCTAGTGAGGTACATGCCAAATGGAGGATTGCACTCGATGACTAATGAGGGAAGAGTAGAGGAAGACAATGTCCTCTTTATTCCTGGATGCAAAACACTTAGTAATGAGATGTGCCACATAGAAGGACTTTCTGACCACAGTGGCAATGTGGTTATCAAAAGAGGTTACTGTCAGTCTGTGTTCCCATATCTCTTATATCAACTTTCTGTTTTCAGTGGACTATCATCAATGTGGTAATTTATGGGAACCAGGTTTTTCCCAAAGGGAAGGCAACACATTTTTTGGCATTGAGCTTAGGGCCGTGGTTCTGACACCAGCCGTTGGTCTCAGTGAGTCCATTCTGTAGGATATCAACATCAATTTGGGAGTTATTAATAGCTCCCAACTTGCAATCATCTGTGAACTTTGTCAGTCAGAATCCCTTTGTGTTGGCCTGGACTTCAGATAAGTAGATACCAAACAGCAGATGACCCAGGACCAAACCCTGTGGGACTCCACTCGTGGCAGTCTGACTTGGAGTCAGCTACCTATCTGTGAGCCAGTTTGCAACTCACCTAATGATATAAGGGTTGATGCCAAGCTTAGTGAGTTTTTCCATGATTACTGAAAGGGGAATGGTATCAGAGGTCTTGGCCAGATCAAGGTAGGTTGTATGAACCACCTTGCCTTCATCCACAGCTCTGGTGACTGACTCAAAGAACTAGACCAAGTTGAGCAGGCATAATCTACCCTTCACAAAACCTTACTGTGTGGGATCCAGAGTATGGAGATTCCCTGTATCCTTGTTTATTAGGTCCATGATGATGCATTCCATAGCTTTGCATATCAGACTTGTCAGGCTAATTGGGCGATAGTTCCCAGGATCTGTAGTCACTCCTCCTTTGTCGAGAGGGATGACTGTAGCAGTGTGCCATTCGGTAGGGACAAAGCCTGAGATGAGGCTGTGATTGAACAGGGCACACATGTGAAGTGCCAGTTCACTCTGTAGATCATATAGAACATAGCCAGGTATATTGTTAGGTCCCATAGAAGCTGTATTCTTGGCCTTGGACAGTGCTGTTTTAACCTGTGCAGCAGTAATACCGGGTGCCTGGCAATCTACTGGTATTGTGATTGGTCCTTGGGGGGGGGGTAAAGTTGGCACTGAATCTTTTGGCCAGTATATTGCCAATATCTGTTTGCTCGGCATAGGAGGTATCATTGTGCAGTAGCTCAGAGTAAATCTGGGTATTCCCATGGAGATTCTATACATAACTGTAGAAGGCCTTGTGGTTGTCTCTACTATCTGCTGCAATTCTGTTTTCATAACCAGCTTTAGAGGATTTGATGAGGGATCTCAACTTTTTGTTGAGGCTGATAAATGAGTTCTTCCAGTCTAGGGTCTTCATCTTCTTCCGCATCAGTTTCCTTCAGCTGTTGTAGTGTTTGTTTATGGCAGGGGACAAACAGACTGGCTTCCTTTTTTTGGAGGAGAGTGTCTTTGGTCCATTGGGTATGGCGAGATCCATGCATTTGTGTATGTGTTCGTACAGTGCATTAGTGTATGATTCAGTGGTCATGCAACTATTCTTCATTTGCGTGGATGCCATGAAGTTAGCCACCTCTGTTTTTAGGTGCCCAAAGTTAGCTTGGAGAAGTTTTTTATGGTGGTTACCTTTGCGAGGGGGGGTGTGGATTTCCAAGGTGATTAGTTTGTGGTCGGATCTAACCAGGGAGGAGTTGACTATTGGTGTAGAGCAATGGTTGCCCATATAAGTAATAACCAGCTCAAGGATGTTGCTACCTGTAGTGGGGGTAAAAATAAGCTGGTCCAGGGCATTGGAATTAATGAACTCCAGGAGCCATTGGGCAAGTGTATTTGTACATGAGGAGTTTTCTCAGTTAATGGGGTGGGGGGGGTATTTGAAGTCACCTAGTATGAGAGTGATAGGTTGGACCCTAATATTTTCCAGGGTGCTTACGAATATGGAGTGTGAGTCTTGGGACATGGTTGGGAACCTATAGCAGGCTACGACCTGAATTGCTGTCTTACCCAATGTTACCCACACCTGAAGTATCTCTGATGCATTACATTGGGCTACCAATATGGAGGCGTGTGCATCTTTTATGAATATGGAAACACCACTGCCTTTGGAGCTTCAGTCCAAGTTCTGGGGCCAAAAGGTGTAGAATGTGTTATAGCCTGGTAGTGCAGGGGTGCTTTCTGCTGCCTTGAACCAGGTCTCTTTTTCAGCACAATTGTCAATGTTCTCCATTTGAGTGCATTTTGAGATTTAGACTTCTAGCGTTGCGCAGCGTGACCCTCAAATTGCATTTGTTTGTAGCTGTTACAATGGTAATTTGGTCTTTAGAACACCTCCTAAAAAGGCAGTATAGGGTTGGCAAGAGTTTTGGCAAGTATCCAGAACCCCTGGGGTGACAGATGAAGGCCATCTCTGGCAAAGCATCGAGGTCTGTCAATGATGTCATCCCAGGCAGACAAATACTGTCTGGATCCCCTTAGAATGATACAAGAAACTTAGCCAGTTGTTGAAATCAATCATTTTCTGGTTGTACTGTGGTATAATTCTGGGTAATGGCAGAATGCTGCAGGTCAACACTTGCACCACACAACTGAATCCAGTAACTGGCATTGAAACCTGTTATTTATTTATGTCAGAACATTAGAGTCAGTGGGGGATATTAGGACTGCTACTAATTTGCAGTCATCTAGATACCCTTGACATTGACCTTGATTTAAGAAAAGTAGATTACAAGAAAGACTGGTCCTAGGGCCCAACCTTAAAGGACTCTGCTAGTGACCAACCTCTTTGCAGTGGTAGATGCCCCCATTCTAACTTCCTTGGTTGTGTCAGGGAGCCAATTTGCTGTCCATTGGATGACATAAGGGTGTATACCTACTGTTTTGGGTTTGTAAACAATACCCAAGTGGAGTACTGTGTCAAATGCTTGGTCAGGTCAAAATAGGCAGTGAAACCATTTTTGCCCTCATCATTTGCTTTTCTGACCTTCTCATAGAAGTCTACCTAGATGATTAGGCAGAACCTGCCATTGACAGAACCAAAAAGGGTTTAGGTCCAGTGTCTGGGGGTTTCAAGGAGGCATGGTACTCAATGGTAGTCTGATGAATGCTAAATACAGTGGAACAATGATTTCCTTGAACCTAGATGCCATAGTTTGTTTATCAATTACACAAAATAGAATAATTTCCTCACTACTATAGACGTGATGGTCAGAGTCTAGATTACTGTCTATGTGTCCCACGTCCCTGATTACTTGGTCAACTCTTAGGGGGTGTTTTGTCAGTAGGATACTTACCAGGTGTGGATGACATCCTGAAGGATACTTTTATGCAATTTTTAGTATTTAGTTTTAGTATATAGGGTCATAGGTTCATAGGTGTGTACTAGGGTAATGGCCCTAGTGCCTTTACACGCCTAGCCATGGGATTACCCTGGCATTGTGCCACCTGACCTTAGTTCCCAGTGCCTCTCTTGAATAGAGCCACTGGAGTTATCCCTGGGGTGAAGTTTCTATTTCCCATCCACTCATCAAGATTTCTCTTGAAGAGGTTCAGTGAGGTGCTCTGCTTGACATGTATGGGAAGTCTATTCCATAGCATGGGCAGTCTCTCAGTTATGAACCTGTCCCTCCAGTATGCTCTGTTGATTGTGGTAATGAGGTTGAGGTCTCTGGACTGTATTGTGTGGAGGGGTTGGAATTTTTTTAGATGTAGCATTTCTAAAAGAGCTGGGTCAGTCATGGCTTTGTAAGTCAAGCAGAGATTGCCTCTAAGTAGGTGATATGAGACAGAGAACTGTTGGAGTTTTTTGCGTCTGTCCATATAGGGCAAGTGTTTAAGGCCTAGGATCCTCTTTGTGAGGTACTTTTGCAGCCTCTCCAATTGTTGCAGTTGTCTAGTGAGGTACATGCCAAATGGAGCATTGTACTCGATGACTGGCCTAATGAGGGAAGAGTAGAGGAAGACAATGTCCTCTTTATTCCTAGATACAAAACCCTTAGTAATGAGATGTGCCACATAGAAGGACTTTCTGACCACATTGGCAACATGGTGATCAAAACATGTTGCTGTCAGCCTGTGTTCCCATATCTCTTATATCACTTTCTGTGTTCAGTGGACTATCATCAATGTGGTAATTTATGGGAACCAGGTTTTTCCCAAAGGGGATGACGACACATTTTTTGGCATTGAGCTTAAGGCCGTGGTTCTGACACCAGTCATTGGTCTCAGTGAGGCCATTCTGTAGGATGTGAACATCACTTTGGGAGTTATTAATAGCTCCCAACTTGCAATCATCTGTGAACCTTGTCAGCTAGAATCCCTTTGTGTTGGCCTGGACTTCAGAGAAGTAGATACCAAACAGGAAAGGGCCCAGAACCAAACCCTGTGGGACTCCACTCGTGACTAGTCGGCAGTCTGTCTTGGAGTCAGCTACATATCTGTGAGCCAGTTTACAACTCACCTAGTGATATAAGGGTTGATGCCAAGCTTAGTGAGTTTTTCTTTGATTCCTGAGTGGGGAATGGTATAAGAGGTCTTTGCCAGATCAAGGTAGGCTGTATGAACCACCTTGCTTTCATCCACAGCTCTGGTGACTGACTCAAAAAACTAGACCAAGTTGAGCAGGCATGATGTACCCTTCACAAAACCTGTGTGGGTACTGTCTGGATCCCCTTAGAATGATACTAGAAACTTAGCCAGTTGTTGAAATCAATCATTTTCTGGTTGTACTGTGGTATAATTCTGGGTGATGGTAGGATGCTGTAGGTCAACACTTGCTCCACACCATTGAATCCAGTAACTGGCATTGAAACCTGTTATTTGTTTATGTCAGAACATTAGAGTCAGTGGTGGGTAGTATGGCTGCTCCGGATGCCCTTGACTTTGACCTTTATTTAAGAAAACTAGATGCCAAGAAAGACTGGTCCTAGGACCCAAACTTAAGAAAGGACTCTGCTGGTGACCAACCTCTTTGCAGTGGTAGATGCCCCAATTCTAACTTTTTTGGTTGTGTCAGGGAGCCAATTTGCTGTCCATTGGATGACATAAGGGTGTATACCTACTGTCTTGGGTTTGTAAACAATACCCAAGTGGAGTACTGTGTCAAATGCTTGGTCAGGTCAAAATAGGCAGTGAAACCATTTTTGCCCTCATCATTTGCTTTTCTGACCTTCTCTTAGAAGTCTACCTAGATGATTAGGCAGAACCTGCCATTGACAGAACCAAAAGGGCTTAGGTCCAGTGTCTGGAGATTTCCTGCCATAACTGATCATTTCTGTGAAAATTCTTTCCACGGCTTTGCATATGAGACTAGTGAGACTTAGCGGGTGTAGTTTTCAGGGTCTGTAGATGGCCCATTTTTGTGTAGAGGTATGACTTTTGCTGTTCTCCATTCATGAGATTTGAAATCTGCTTGGAGGCTATGGTTAAATAGTGATTCCAGAGGCCCTGAGAGGTCATGTTTCATGATATCTAAAAGGCAGCCTGGGATAATGTATGTGCCCATCAATGTAGTGTTCTTGGCCTTCTAGACAACACTGAGGATGTGGGGCAGGGGCAAAGTTAGAGCCGAAGTTGTCTGCAAATATCTTCTGGCCCAGTATAAGTGGTTCCATTAACAATGAGCTCTGCACACAATTGTGTATTGCCTTTGAGGGTGTGGACATAGGTAAAGAATGCCTTGTGGTTGCTCTTGGCCAGAGAGTCCAAATTTACCTCAATTTTGTCTGTGGTATACTTTATTTATCTTCTAAGTTATTTGTTTAGTTTGATGAGAGAGATTTTATCCTGCTGAGTGCTACACCTCCTAATATTTGCCATGAGTTTCATCCCTCTATTCTGCAGCTTAACCAGTGTGGCTTGTTTTATTAAGTTTTTTCTTTACTTATTGCTGGTGGGTACATCTGCCTCTGTTCAGCTACTGACATGCCTGTATAGTCTTTCTGTAAACAATACAGCATACACAGTAGTATTCCCAGGGTTTGTGGTGTGTGTGTGTGTGTGGGGGGGGGGGGGGGGGGCAGGTCTTGACATTTTCTGTTATTATTTAACATTTGGAAATTAGCCTTAGAGTTGTTCCTTAACATTCCAGAGTTAACTGGGGTTCTGGGTTTTATTTCTCCTTCAAAGAAGACCATTGTGTGTTCTGACCTTACCAGAGAGAACATTAAGCTAGGGTGGTTTACTACACTCTCTCATATTAGTGAGGACAAGATCCATTAAGTTTGTGCCCCCACTTGGCTTACTGAAAAACTGCTGCAAGAAATATGTGTTTACAAAATCCAAGAATCTCTGTGCCTGCACATTTGGTGCAATATATGATTCCCAGTTAATAGTGGGGTAATTAAAGTTGCCCATGAATATGGTATTGTATTGAATTGTGAGTGCTTCCAGTAAGCTGAAATACTTGTTATCGGTTTCCAGGGATACAGAGTGGGACCCATAACTTGCAAGGAAGTGGTACAGGATTTTTCCTGTGGTGATTTTGGTGTGGAGAAGCTCAAGGGTATCAACCTGTTTGACCAGCCTTGATATATATTTATTGTTTATGTAAATTGAGACACCTCCCCCTTTAGTCCCTGCCTGTGTAGTAGCTGCCAGTTTAAATGTGTCGAAGGTGTTATAGCCTTGATGTGCCTTGGTGCTTTCTTTGGCTTTAAATCATGTCTCAGTGAATACACAGAAATTACTTTTCTCTAGGGTGAGCAAAGATTGTAGGGAGTGGAGTTTCTTGTTTAGACTCCTACCATTGAGCAGTAACACCCTTAGATTTTCTTGGTTTTGACTTGCTATGTCAGAATTATTTTCAGTTTGGCATTGCCTAAAAAAGGTACTATAGGGGAGTACAATGTTTTAGCTACTATTTGAAAGCCTAGAGAAGTGAGGTATAGAACATTCCTGGAAAAGCGGCATGGTCTGTTGGTTATCTCCTTCCTAGCTGTCAAATATCGCATCCCCTTAAAATGAGAGTAGAAACTAAGCCAATTATTAAAGTCAATCATCTGTTTATATTGTGGAATCATCCTTGGAAAAGGTTGAGTGCTGCTCAATGTTAGGCTCACACCAACCTGAGCCACATATTGCAAGAGCTCCATGGTATTGCTCTTCATCTAATCTGGTGAGGTATGTCTCAGATCATTTACATCCATATGGACTATAACTGAGTCTTACTTGTACTTGTGGTCCAATGACCTGAGTGCATGTGCATTATAGTCGATCTTGGCCCCTGATGAGCAACTAACTATGACTTTCTCTTTACACAGCATGGTGAGAGACATCAGTGTTAATCACAATGGAGTCTCCAATGAGCTTCAACTAGGAGGTATTTGGAGGTTATAACGTTTACATTTAAGTGCTTCAGCATATATGGGTCTAATTTCTTACTGTGTGCATACTGCTGACAGCCTGGTTTACATTGGGAGTGCTCTTAGATGAGAACTTTGATTCTAGTGATGTTGTGTAAATATACTTATCACATACCTTATCAGTTTGTTTGAGAATTAGCTGGTTCATATCCATGGCAATGAGCCCTTTTTTATTGATAAGATGGTTGCTATGAGAATATAAAGTAAAGTCAAGAGTATCTGATTTACAACTCCCGGGGAAGTGCTTGCCACTACAAACTAGTTGCCCTGGCTGTAACTTGGTATTGGTGAAATTTCAAAGGTGCTTTTACAGGAAAAATGCCAACTCAAGATGTCTGTGTCTCTCCAGGGCACTGCTAAGCACTTGAGAGGAAATTGCTAAAGTAGAACGTGTTAATTTATGGATGACGTATTTAGGGAGATATTCTGAAATTAGTTAGACAGTAGCTAGTCAAGCAGTACTTATTGAAAAGAAAAAATAAAGAATTAGCTTTGTCAAGAATGATAAATGGTGCAGTTGTAGCTAATTGGCTGTTGTCTGGCTACAAATAGTGTTGGTTTCACCACATCTTCATGCTGCCGAGATACAATTCACATTTGTTTTTTCTCTCTCTAGAAGAAATACAGTAGCATTAATCCCAAAATGAGAAGCAAGCTAGAGGCTCTTTGGAGATCAACAGTCCTGTACCAGATAATGCAAGGGTTTGTAGGCTTGATGTAGACTTTTCCAGGTATGTGCATTGAATAGTAACCAGATGAATCAGCAAGGTCCCACACTGACATTCACTGCCAAATCAGAGGTAGTCAGGAATCAATGCTGTCTGCTCTTTCTCTCACCATTAGCAAAAGAGAAGGATAAATTCCAAGCTGGCACCTATGAAGTAGTTATCAAGACTTCTGGTGATCAGGAGTCTCCAGGAAATAATATTCCTATTCTTCTTCTCTCACAAGGAGCAAAACAGAAGCATTAATCCCAAGATGTCTACTGAGAGGCAGAATGTGGCTCTCCAGTGATTGCTTGTCTTGGACCAGATGTTGCAGATTTTAAAGGTAAGATGAAAAAAATGTGTTAATATCCTAAGAGTTGTGGTGTGCACTAAGCAGGTATATATAAAAGAGGGAGTAACTCAAACTTTCGCGATCTATATTAATTTTATAAGAGCAAAATAGATTGGATGAGGGTGAGTATTTAGTATTCTGGCTGTATGCAATACAATGGGGGCCAATATATTTAAATAGCTGAAGGGGGTATGAATTCACGTAATGATAATTTTGTGCTTACTGTCAATAGCCAATGAAAGAAGAGGGGAAATGGATTATGTGGTCAAATTAACATAAGGGGTAGACAACCAGAGGCACAGTGAGTTTAAAAATGCAGCAGCACAAGGATGGAGAAAGTGTAATATTTATTTGACTTACAAGAAGCACAGCTGTAGTATGTTTCCTAGTTTAGGTATGCAATAGAAAAAAAAGAATATGATTAAAACACTATTCAGTGCAATGAAAATACACTATAATATACAAAATAGAAGGAAACAATAAGTCAATACAAATTATGAGAAAGCAATATAAGGAAAACAATATTAACATTTCTCCTCAAAGCAATATGTGGCAGAGTCTGAGTGAGCTTTTCCAATAAAGCTTTGCAATGTTTTTTTTTTTTTTTATCCCTTAAATACAAGGTTTAGTTCTTAGCTTCTCCCTCAGTTCACAGGTAATTAACCTTTAGAGAATGGGAAACCTGCAGATAGTACTCTGACTTAAAAACAAATGTTCTCCAGCAGGGTATTAATCTACAGGTAATTCCTGCTGAAAAATTAGTCCAACGATTTGCAGCAGTGTATCAAGCTGCCATGGAGCTCAGACTAAAAAATACTAACTGCTGCTATTAATTTACACTCGCTAAGTAGCGCTTTTTGCTGTTTAGTGAGTGTAAAACAAAATAAAAAGTTAAGTAAAATAAAAAAGTGTGTGTATGTGTTTGTGTGTAAAAGTGTATTTGTGCATGAGTGTAAGAGAGACATCTGTTGAGCTACTATTTTACACTCACTATGCAGCACTTTTACTGTTTAGTGAGTGTAAAAAAATAAATGAAACAAAGAAAGCATATGTGTGTGTGTGTGTGTGTGTGTGTGTGTGTGTGTGTGTGTGTCTGTATGAGTGTGTTTATGTTTTTGTCTAGGTGTGTGAGTGAATGCGTGGATGAAAGCAGAAGAGACTGTATGTGGGTGTATGTATTTGTGTGTGTGTGTGAGAGAGTGAAAAGTGAGAGCGATCCCTGGCAGCAGCAGTAAATAGGCTTGCATACCTCTCGGCCTCCTAGTTCAGCATATATGGTTACCTCTTAACTATCCAGATTTTTGCAGAATGTACAGATTTTTGTCTCATATTTTTGGTCTGTTCCTAATACAATTCATGGTTTCTGTCAAATGGCTGAGGACAGAAGTCATTAAATAATGGCACACATTTGAATTCAGACTTCATATACTCCAGAAAATGAATAGTAACACAAAACTTATTATTCTAGCAACTTTTTTAAGTCTAGAAGAGAAACATTTAAATGATGTCCCTATTTTTGGGCCTTTGATCCCCCCATTATTTCTGGCTTTGTCCAGATTTCTTGTGCTAAGAAGTTGAGAAGTATGCTGGATAAACCTAAAATACACGGGAGAGAAATGCTCAAAACAGGAACATATTTTAAATGTTTCTGTTATAAATTCACAATGTTACATGCATATTATGATTGGTATTAAAATGCATTTTCTAAATCAGAGGTGTGTGTGTGGCTGAGTGACACTGTCCATTGGCAGCAGCATTAGTAAAGAGGTTTGCATAATGCTCAAAAATATGAACAAAATGTAATTACTGCTCATAAAACTCCAAACTTGCTTAAATAATAGGATTTGGGATAGCATGCATTTTATAAAGGAAATAAAACTCTGAAACTCCAATGTGTGTCATTATTTAGTGACATGAATTCTCCAATAATAGGGACATAAGGTTCATAGGTAGGTACTAGGCTATTGGTCCTAGGGCCAATATAAGCCTAGCCAAAAAGGTACCCTGGCTTTTGCCACCCAAGAAAATTATTTTCCTGTGCTCCTGTCGAGCAGAGCCACAGAGGTGATCCTCATAGTGAATGTCCTATTGGGGATCACCTCTGTGGCTCTGCTCGACAGGAGCAGAGCCACAGAGGTGATCCCCACAGTGAATGTCCTATTTCCCATCCAATCATCAAGATTTTTTTTGAAGAGTGCTAATGAGGAGCTTTGTTTGATATATATATAGGTAGTTTGTTCCAATGTATGGGAAGTCTCTGGAACAGGAATCTATCCCTCTAGCATGTTCTGTTTATTGTCGTGACAAGGTTTAGGTCCCTAGAGCATGTATCTCAGAGGGATTGGGATTTCTTTAAGTGGAGTATGTCTAATAGCTGTGGGTTTGACACAGCTTTGTATGTTAGGCAGAGATTGCCTCTGAGTAGGCGATATGTGATGGAGTAAAGCTGGAGTTTTTTTTTGAGACGGTCTGCATAGGGCATCTGTTTGAGGTCAGTAATCCTCTTTGTGAAGTATTTCTGTAGCCTTTCCAGTTGTTGTAGATGTCTTGTGAGGTACATACCAAAAGGGGCGTTGTACTCTATAATGGGTCTAATGAGTGACAAGTAGAGGGGAACAATGGCCTATTTTTTCCTGGATGAGAAACCTTTTGTGATGAGGTGTACCATGTAGAAGGATTTCCTGACTACTGTGGCGATGTGATTATCAAAGGAGAGACTACTGTCCACCTGTGTCCCAAGGTCTCATCACACTTTTAGTGTTAAGTAGACTACCACCTATGTGGTAGCTCATGGCTACAGAGTTTTTACCAAAGAGGATGACAATGCACTTTTTGGCACTGAGCTTGAGGCCATGGCTTTGACACCAGGCATCTGTCTCTGTGAGGCCCTTTTGTAGGATGTCCACATTGTCATCAGTTTCGATTATGGCTCCTAGTTTGCAGTCATCTGCAAACGTCATTTGCCAAAGACCTTCTGTGTTAGCCTGTACTTCAGAAAAGTAGATGCCGACAGGAGAGGACCCAGGACTGAGCCCTGTGGTACTCCACTTGTCACTGGTCTGAAGTCGGATTTGGAGTCTGCTACTTTCACAGTGTGGGTTCTGTCAGTGAGCGAGTTGGCAACCCATCTTGTGAAATAAGGATTTATACCTAGTTTAGTGAATTTATCTATAATTCCAGAGTGTGAAATGGTGTCAAAAGTCTTGGCAAGATCTAGATAGGCTGTGAGAATCACCTTACCCTCGTCTACGCCTTTGGTGACTGCTTCAAATAAGTCTATCAAGTTTAGGAGACATGATCTGCCTTTTACAAACCTGAACTGGGTGGGGTCCAAAGATTGGAGATTACCAATGTCTTTGTTTATAAGATCCATGATGATACATTCCATGGCCTTGCAGACCAGACTTGTTAGTAGTTTCTGGGTCCCGTGGTGGCTCCTTCTTTGTGGAGTGGGATAACCATTGCTGTGCACCATTCAGTGGGCACAGAGCCTGAGGTGAGGCTATGACTGAACATTGTGCTTAGGTGGGGTGCCAGTTCATTCTGCTGTTCATGTAGAATGCAGCCTACGATGTTGTCAGGTCCCATGGATGCTGTGGTCTTGGCTTTGGAGAGTGTGTTTTTTACCTGTGCAGCCATGATTACAGGAGCTTTGCATTCTTTCAGTATAGAGATGGGCCCTCTAGGGGGTGAGAGGGGGGTAAAGTTAGCATTCAACCTATCTGCCAGGATGCTGGCAATGTCAGTTGGGTCTGCATGTTTATTGCCATTGTGCTGTAACTTAGAGCAGATCTGAGTGTTGCCATTGAGATTCTTGACATAACTATAGAATGCTTTGTGGTTGTCTTTACAAATTGGTGGCGATTTTATTTTCATAACTAGCTTTGGAGGATTTTATGAGGGCTCTCAACTTCTTACTGAAGCTTGCCAGGGAGTTCCTCCAATCATGGGATTTTACTCTTTTTTGCAACAGTTTCTTTCTTCTGTTGTAGAGTTTGTTTATGGCAGGGGACCACCAGATTGGCATCCATTTTATGGAGGATAGCATATTGGTTCTGTTAGGGATAGCACGATCCATGCACTCGTGTAAGTGCTTAAAAAGTGCATTTGTGTAGGATTCAGCAGTCATACCTCTATTGTCAGTCTGCATGGGTGTCATGAAGTTTGCCACTTCTGTCTTAAGAAGCGTGCAGTTGGCTTTGGAGAAAATTTTTATGGTGGTTTCCCTAATGGGGGGTGGGGGCATGATGTGGATGTCTTGGGTGATTAGCTTGTGGTCGGATATGACCAATGAGGAAATGACCACTGGTGTGGAACACTGGTCACCCATGTTGGTAATGACCATGTCTAGGATATTGCTGCCCCTGATGTGGGTGTGGATAAGTTGATCCAAGGCACTGGAATTTATGAATTACAGAAAATATTGAGCAAAAGTGTTGGTACATGAGTAGTTTTCCCAGTTAATGATGGTGTAGATGAAATCACCCATTATTAGGATGGTGGGTTGTACCCTAATATTTTCCAGTGTATCACAAAATGAGGAATAGGAATCCTGGGGCATGGTAGGGGATCTGTAGCAAGTTACAATTTGGATTTCAGTCTTGCCCAGAGTTAGTTGCACTTGGATAATCTCGGATGCATTATGCTGAGCAACTAGCCTGGACATGTGGATATCCTTAATGAATATGGAAACAGCTCCGCCTTTAGTGTTTTGGTCCAGGTTAGGTGGCTGAAAAGTGTGGTATGAATTATAGCCTAGTAATGCAGGAGTGGTCTCTGGAGCCTTGAACCAGGTCTCTGTCACTGCACAGATGTCAATGTTCTCCATTTTAAGGAGTGCCTCGAGTGAATGCATTTTGAGGTTTAGACTTCTAGCATTGAGTAACTTTACCCTCAGATTTTGCTTGCTTGTACCTGTTTAGGTGGTAAATTTGTCATTTTAACCTTGCCTAAAAAAGGCACTATAGGGGTGGCAAGAGCCTTAGCCAGTATTCGGAATCCCAAGGGCGACAAGTGCAGGCCATCCCTGGCAAAGCATTGTGGTCAGTCGATCATGTCATCCAAGGCAGACAGATACAGGATCTCCTTAGAATGACATCAGAAGCTTAGCCAATTGTCAAAGTCAGTCATTTTGTCCTTGTATTATGGTATCTTTCTGGGTGATGGCACGATGCTACTCAAGGCTAGGGTCATACCTGCCTGGGCTACAAGATTGGAGAGCTCCTCCATGTCTCTTTTCATGAAGTCCAGGGAGGTACATCTCAGATCATTCACACCAATATGGACAATGGCAGACTCATATTTGTACTTGTTGTGGAGTGACCTGAGTGCATGCATTATGTGGCAGATTCTGGCACCCAACAGGCAGCCAACAGTAACTTTCTCCTTGTTTAGCCTGGTGAATGGAACATCACTGTGCCTGAATATAGAGTCACCTATGACTAGAGTTTTGGGTACGTTGTTATGTCTTATGGGCTGTGGTTGAGTGGCACACTTAGTTTGTGGCTATGTGTCATTTGGGTTGTATTGTGGGGTGGAAGTTGCTTGTGTTTCTGCTTTGGAGGTCTCTGTTGCTTGAGCAGATTTGTATTGAGATCCTCTGTGAATGTAGGTGTGTGTTTTGTGATTCTATGTGTGTGTTTTGGTTGTGTAGGTTTTGAGGGAATATGTGATGAGTGTGGTGTGGTGCAAGTGTTTACCTTTTCCTCTTGACTGTCTAGTCCAGTCTTGGGTGAAAAGAGCTTTGATTCCAATTTGGCTATATAAGTGCATCTCTCACAGGTTGTATTGTTGGGTGGTAGGAGGAGAGGGTTTTCTGTGTAAATGAAGCAATTGCTGCATTTCCCCAAGATGCCCAGATTCATCAGGTAGACAGAAGAAAACACTGGGAGCTGACCCTTGGACATGCCTGGATAGGTGCTTATTTATTAAGTACTAAAAACTGTTTGCCTCTATTCAAGTGAAGAAAGTTGAGTGCTGTAGTAATTTGTAGCTTATTTAGTGCGTATAACAATTTCTGAACAAATGCTGAGCTCAAAGAATCAGATTTTAGTGCTAAAACTAAAAAACTGGCTCGTTCTTAGGGAAAATTTGAAGAGCAGACTTTATGAAGCTGGGAATAGTTTAACCCTAGCTAAGTGACAATGCATAAAGTGTATATATTTTTTAATATAACAGTAACAAATGAACAAACTGATTTAAACAAATTAACCAATAAAACGCTAAAAACTGAGCCGCGTTCCAGCAGTCTTCGATCAGATAAGTTCTAAGTGCACACTCCTGCCACTAGGGTGCAGGGGAACCTTCTCCAAAAAAAGATGGTCTGGATTAGTGCACAAGTTGTACAAACAAAGCTAGATTTAGCAGGTCTGAATTTAGTCTATGCTACAGCAAACAGGGAGTACCAATTTCAGAAAGAAACAGTTCAAATAAGCAGGCATAATAAGCCTTTAACCAGAAACTCCCAGCTCAGAAGTGCAGAATCTACCCTCTCCTCCCACAAGTGTGCAGACCACACCTTCTTAATGTAAAATAACTGGCCCAAAGCCCAAGTGCTTAAACCAGAATTAATACACTTTTAGAATAACAGACACTAAGCCTTCAATCAGCAACTCCCAACTTAGAAGGATGCAAGCTACCTATCCTGCCACAACAGTGCAGACCACAAACCTTCTTAATGTAAAACAACTGGTCTGAAGCCCAAGTGCTTCAACCAAAGGCTTAGAATAACAGTTGCAATTTAATCAGGCTACTAACAAGCAGTAATAAATGCAGCAGAATAAATGCAATTAAGTACTTTTAGGAACAAGCAGCAAGAGCAAAATAAAGTAATAAAGTAGGAAGAAACACAAATACAGTAAAAGCAGATGAATAAAGTGCAATTTTTATTATATAACAATAGAAAATGAGCAAACTGATTTAAACAAATTGCCCAATTAACCAGTAAAAAAGCTCAAAACTGAGGCCTGTTCCAGCAGTCTTCAATCAGACAAGATCTAACTGCACACTCCTGCCACTATGGTGCAGGGAACCCTACTCTAAAAGAGATTGCCTGGATTAGTGCTCAAGTTATACAAGCAAAGCTAGTCTATGCTACAGCAACCAAGGCACACCAATTTTGGAAAGAAACAGTTCAAATAAGCAGGCACAATAAGCCTTTAACCAGAAATTCCCAGTTCAGAAGGGCAGAATCTAGCCTCTCCTCCCAGAAGAGTGCAGACCACAAACCTTCTTAATGAAAAATAACTGGCCTGAAGCCCAAGTGCTTTAACCAGAACTAATACACTTTTAGAATAACAGACACTGAGCCTTCAATCAGCAATTCCCAACTTAGAAGGATGTAAGCTACCTGTCCTATCACAACAGTGCAGACCACAAACCTTCTTAATGTAAAACAACTGGTCTGGAGCCCAAGTGCTTAAACCAAAAGGCTTAAAGTAACAGTTACAAGTTAATCAGGCTACTAACATGCAGTAATAAATGGAGCAGAATAAATACAACTGAGTACTTTTAAGAAGAGGCAAAAGCAAAATAAAGTGCAATTTTTTTCTTTAGTAAAGTGCAAGGAGAAAGGAAGAAGGAGCAGAAGAAAAAATCAAGGTTAAGAACCTAAGTGGGTTGGCCTTCTCAAATGTTCTCTCTGTATTAAGTAGAGTGAACACCAGACTGGGAGGGGTGTCCCAGATCAAATTTACAGTAGGGGATGGCAACTGCAAAGCCACCAACTATAACACCGCCACAAGAATAGGGGAGGGTGACAGTTTCAGGACAGATGAGAAACAGAAAACAATGCCAGAAAATATATAAAATAATTCAGTCAGGCAAAAGTAAGACAATGCAGAACTCTGAAAGGTTAAAATGCCAAGAAATATACTTATCAATCAGCGATATGTTTCCAGATTGTTTGAGAATCACACTGCCAATAATAGGTGACAAACCAAATGTTTTGGCAATAAAGAACCAAGTAACTACCTGGATATTTTTCTAAAGTATTACATTTGGGATATAAAATGCTTCTTCCAACACCATTAACATATACTACAGCAAGTTTGATACATTAGGCGGAGGAACTATTTTACCTCAAAAATATATAAAAAAATAATACAGTAATAAAATTAAAATAAATAAGTAAAACACAACAATTTTGCATGTAGCCCATTCTCTATGAGCAATAATGACTTCCAGGGTTTGTATTATTGTAGAAATAATGCTCTCCAGGGGTTAGATGTCCTCTGTCTGTGGCACTGGGCCTTAGAACACCCCAGGTGGGTTTTATTTCCACAATAGCGCATACCCTATTGGGCATTATTGCTTGCTTAATGACCTGTTCTAATTTCTGTGTGTCTCACAAGAGACACAGCTCTGTTTTTTTTCCTAGTTTAAATATGCAATAAAAATCAGAATGCAATTAAAACATGGTGTAGTGAAAATATAGCACAACATGCAAAAATGAAGAAAACAATAAAGCAATACAAATGACAAAAAATCACTATGAAGAAAAAAGCAAACTAACCTTTTCTTCACAGTAATCTTTGACAGAGTCTGAGTGAGCTTTTCCTGTAAAGCATCGTTGAGATTTAACATTGAATTTATGATATAATAGATCTAATAGTAACTTGCATAAATACAAGAAATGATTATCAAATCAGAAATAGACAAAACAATACTTCTCATTGTGTAGCAATGCAATGCAATGGTTGACTTAGCATGATACCATTTATAGTTTCATAGTTTCATAGTTTCATAGTATAGTACTAGGCTATCTGCCCTGGGGCATTTGTAAGCCTAGCCATAGTGATGTGGCTTTTGCCACCCCATGAAATGGTGCAAAAATGTACAGAATAAATCTAGAATACTGTGCCTCTGTCTAGTAGTGACACAATGAGGTCTCCTTATATAATAGAATTAGTTTACTGTGCCCCTATCTAGCAGTGACACAGATGTGACCCCTGGGGTAAACTTACGATCTCCCATCCACTCATCAAGATTTCTCTTGAAGAGAGTCAGTGAGGGGCTCTGCCTAATATGAACTGGGATCTTGTTCCAAAGCATGGGAAGCCTCTGGGTTATGAAACTATCCCTCCAGCATGTCCTATTCATACTTGTGCCGAGGTTTAAGTCTTTAGCTCTTGTGGTCCTGATGGATTTGGATTTTTTGAGGTGGAGCATGTCCATCAGATCCTGATTGGACATGGCCTTGTACGTCAGGCAGAGATCACCTCTGAGCAGGCAGTATGCTACTGAATAGAGCTGAAGTTTCTTTAGTCTGGCAGAATAAGACATATGTTGGAGACCCTTGATCCTTTTGGTGAGGTACTTTTGTGGTCTCTCCAGCTGTTGCAAATGCCGGGTGAGGTACATACCAAATGGGGCATTGTACTCAATCATGGGTCTGATGAGGGAGGAATATAGGGGTACAATGACATCCTTGGATCTGGACATGAATCCCTTCATGATGAGGTGTGCAAGGTAGAATGTTTTTCTAACCACTTTGGCAACGTGGGTGTCAAATGAGAGGTCGCTGTCTACTTGGGTCCCTAGATCTCTGATTACTTTTTCCGTACTCAGTGGGTTCCTGTCTATGTGATAATTTGTGGGTACTTTGTTTTTTCCAAAAGGGATGACTATACATATTTTGGCATTTAGTTTAAGGCCGTGACTATGGCACCACTTGTCCGTTTCAGTGAGGCCTTTTTGTCGGATGTGTGTGTCTGCTGGTGTATCGACTATGGCGCCTAGTTTGCAGTCATCTGCGAACTTTGTCAGCCACAGCCCTCCCATGTTTGCTTTAACATCTGAGAAATAAATGCCAAACAAGAGGGGTCCCAGGACAGATCCCTGTTGGACACCACTTGTGACTGGCTTTGAGTCTGACATTGCTCCAGTGATTTTAACTTTATGGGTTCTGTCCTTTAGCCAGTTTGCAACCCATCTAGTGACATAAGGGTTTACTTTTAAGCTGTTTATCTTATCTATGATGCCTGAGTGGGGTATTGTGTCG
The DNA here is from genome assembly GCF_019279795.1 of Protopterus annectens. Classification (NCBI taxonomy): domain Eukaryota; kingdom Metazoa; phylum Chordata; order Ceratodontiformes; family Protopteridae; genus Protopterus; species Protopterus annectens. The sequence goes on along the minus strand of NC_056737.1, from coordinate 1,694,407,568 downwards.
AAGGCCTTAACCAAGTCCAGCTATGCTGTATGGACTGCTTTGCCCTCATCAATGGCTCTAGTGACTGTTTTGAAAAAGTCAACCAGGTTTAAAAGGCAGGATCTGCCCTTTACAAAGCCAAACTGGGTGGGGTCAAGTGTCTGTAGGTCCCCTATGTCTCTGTTTATGAGTTCCATAATGATTCTTTCCATAGCTTTGCAGACCAGGCTAGTTAAGCTTATGGGGCGGTAGTTTCCAGGGTCTGTAGAGGCACCCCCCTTGTGGAGTGGGACCACTGTTGCTGTACGCCAGTGTTCAGGTACATATCTCGAAGTAAGGCTAAGGTTAAATAGCATTTTTATGTGTGGGTTTAGCTCCTCTTGGAGTTCATGTAACACGCACCCCGGATACCGTCAGGTCCCATTGATGCTGTGTTTTTGCTTTGTTTAGGGCGGTTCTCACTTGGACATCTGAGATGACAGGGAGATTACATTCAGCTGGGATAAGTATTTCTTCTTTTGGGGGTGAAGGAGGGGAGAAATTTGCACTGAACCTGTCAGCCAGAATGTTAGCAATATCTGTGGGTTCAGTGTATTTTTTGTTGTTGTGAACCAACTCTGAGCATATCTGAGGGTTTCCGCCCAGATTTCTAACATAGCTGAAGAAGGCTTTGTGGTTATCTTTAGTGTCCTTAGCGATTTTTCTCTCAAAGTTTGCCTTGGATGTTTTTATGAGTGATCGTAGTTTTCTGCTAATGTTGATCACTGATGTCTTCCCTTCATGGGATTTCATTCTGACGTGCAGTAGCTTCCTTCTTTTGTTATACAATTTGTTTATGGCTGAGGTCCACCAGACAGGATGCTTACATTTGGTGGAGAGGGACTTGGATTTGTTTGGGATTGCATGATCCATGCATTCTTGGAGATGTCCATAGAAAGCATTTCTGAAGGATTCGGCATTTTGGGATGTGGTATCCACTGGCACAGTGGGCTTAAAGGATACCATCTCAGTCTTAAGAAGAGTGAAGTCTGCTTTTGAGAAGTTTTTCACTGTGGTCTTTTGTGCTGGGGGTGGAGGTGGGATATGTATATCCAGGGTGATTAGTTTGTGGTCAGATCTCACTAGTGAGGGGTATACTTCCAGTGTGGAGCATTTTGTCCCCATGTTTGTGATGATCAGGTCTAGTATATTATCTCCCCTAGTGGGAATAGGTGACTAGTTGTTCCAGTGCATTTGAATTTATGAATTCCAGGAACCTTTGGGCAAGGGTATTAGGGCTAGAATAATGTACCCAATCTATGTTTGGGTAGTTGAAGTCTCCCAGTATGATGGTATTTTGTGATACATTCATATCCTCCAATGTCTTCAGGAAGGCTGAGTGGGGTTCTTGAGATTGGGAGGGTGGTCTGTAACATGCTACCAGTTGTATAGCAGTTTTGCCTATGGTTATTTGCACCTGTATGGTCTCTGATGCTTCATGTGTTGCTACTAACCTGGAGGTGTGGGTGTCCTTTATGAAAATGGACACACCCCCTCCCTTTGTGGTTCTGCCTGGGTTTTGGGGCCGAAAAGCATGATACGAAGTATAGCCTGGTAGCACTGGGGTGCTCTCAGGAGCCTTGAACCAGGTTTCAGTTACTGCACAGACGTCGATGTTCTTCATGCTGAGGAGTGCATCAAGTGCCTGCATCTTGAGATTTAGACTTCTGGCGTTGAGCAGCATTATCCTTAGTTTTTTTCCATTTTTGTTTTCTAAGGAGGTGGGTTTGTCTTTTGAGCCTTGCCTAAAAAAGGCACTATGTGGGTGGCAAGAGCCTTAGCCAATATCCGGAAGCCCAGCGGTGACAGGTGTAAGCCATCCCTTGCGAAGCATCTGCTGATAACTAGGGAGGCGATGTATCATATAGCTCATAGCTTCACTAAGGTACCAAAACCTCTATATCATAAAAAGGCAATGGTCTAGAAGAAGAAAATGTCATTAAAGATGAAGTAAACACAACAACGGAAAGTGTTGCTCAGTGGTATATCAGTCCCTGCTTTATCTTCTTGCCTTATGAAGTGACTACACATTTATAGATCACATATTAGTGCTGCTACCACAGGAGAAACAAATTCTAGGTATATATCATTTGATGTTCTATTGATAACACCTTGTGTTTCTTGTCAGATACAAAGGCAATGACAAATAGTTAGTTTCCAGCCTGATGAAGGTCTCCTTCTAGCCCAGAGGCTTGAGTAATAGCAAAAGCTATTTCAATCCAATAAAAGTGTTATATGATATATGTGTTCCAGTATCTTTGTTTTCCATGCCTAAAGAATTCTTGTTCTTTAACCATTACTTTTAAAATTGAGGAAAACGTAAGCAATTTTAGATGTCAACATCAATAAAGAGCAAGTTCAAATTGATATAAAATGATCAGTAATAACATTCTGTGTCAGTGGATAAAAATCACTTTTCTGTCTTACTCATGGAAAAAGGAGTGGTGTCCGTATATGTATGCAAACCTGCTATTTTTCTATTCCTCACTAAAGTGAGTATTGGATCGTTCACATTACTTTTGTAAAATATAAGTGAACCACAGCATAGGATCCTACGCAATATTTCCATAATTCAAAAATGAAGTAATACATTCTAAATACAGAAAACATATCTTCATCATCAACATACATCTCAACTGCCCAGAATTTTGAGGAATGTTTAGAAATTTTCCTTATATGTTGTTTTGTTCCTCATAAAATGTCTATTTTGCTGGTAAATCACTGAAAACAATAGTCACCTGACAGACATTTTAGTTTCAGATTTCATATCCTTCACAAAAAGCATGTCGATGCAAACTTGTTATTCTATAAACTTTCATAGTTTATAAGAGCAATATTTTCTGTCCTTGAGTTTGGGCCTTTACCGTTATTTTTGGTTTTGTCCGGAATCCTTGCACTAAGTGTTCGACAAGTATGATTAGTACAGACATGCCTACTATGGATGCTTGATCTTCAGGAAACAAATAAGATATAGTCCCTCTTCATCAGAGTTTTGTCCTGCCAGTGTACACTGTAAAAGTACTGAGCTACTGAATGAAACATTGGTCTGGATTCATGAACACCTGCACTTAGTGCTGCTATCGTGTGCATGCACTACTTGGTACTCATTAACCAGCTTTGTACTTTGCATCCACCCTCAAAACATGAAAAAGCAGCACAATATGCTAATGAAACTATAATTAACTGCCTTATATGCTAATTAAGCAATCCAACATGGTGAATATATTCAAGAATGTATAAAGTGCTTGTTTACACTCAGTGCCCCCTTTTGCTCAGAATTGTAATACCTTTTGGCATACAGCTACAAAGACACTTAGGAGAAAAAATAGGGGTTGTTGTTGCTATTAATAATCTGTATGTGCAACAGGCTTTACTACCAGATGATGATGCTGCCAGACCTCAACCTGGAAGGAGAAGAGTGCTCAGACCACATTTGGCTTATCATGGACTGCATGATACCGAAACTGTACAGCAGTACAGGGTGGACACAGATACCCTATGTGAAATATGCAACTCGGCCACCCTCTCCTGAAGCCCTCAGGAAATCATGGAGGATCCATCTCAGTAGAAACTAAGGTATTTGTAAAATTATATATACTTTCTAAAGGTACTTTTCAGAGACATACAGGAAATATATTAGGGGTATCACATGTCTCAACCTCTAAGACTATTATATCAGTTTCTAAATGCAATGCTACAACATACAAGGGACTCTGATTTCTATGTAATTCAGAGAGGAGAGCAAAAAGCATGCAACAAGTTTATGCAATAGCACATTTTCCTGAGGTCCTGTGGAGCTATGGACTGCACACACATAGAAATAAAAGCTCCAACCAGTGAACAGGGAAAGAGTTACATCATCAGGAAAAGTTACCACTCTATCAACTGTCAGGTGGACTGTAATGCCCAAAGAAAAATCTACAATATGTGTTTGCAGGTAACTGTGGCCAGTTTTTACATCTCACATATATGACACACCTGTGACCTATACCAAATGTTTACTACTAGTAACTTTCAACAATGTCATCTAGTGGGGGGGGGGGGTGCAAGTTATGCTCTGGAATATTGGCTCAGGAAAGGCATGAAAAACCCACACATCCTCACTGTGCAAGGATGCAACGATGCCCATGGTTAAACTAAGAATATTACAGAACATGTATTTGGCTTGCTCAAATCAAGATTTCAGTGTCTAGAATCATCAGGTGGTGTCCTACAGTAAGACTCAACCACCTCTACTAAAATACTCACAGTCTGTATCATATTGTATTTATTTATTTTACATTTGTTGACCGGGATGGTCCGACTGGATACATGTCCATTTTCAGCAGAGGCCTGGGGAGAAAAGCTCCACATTAACAGTAGGAAAGTACATGTTCAAAGAATACAAATTTAATCTCCTTTGGTAGTTTAACAAAAGAGAAGATTCTATAAAGTATATAAAAATAGACTAGGCTAAGTATTAAGAGAAAAATAACAGACACAGACTACAACATGCTTTTTCTCTTTCTAGTCTGACCATGAAGGATAACTTATAACCAGAATTCAAAGGGGGAGGGGATAGGAGGTGTAGAAAGAGAGAGAGGTAATCTAGGTTTAAAAGGTTAGACCTGAAAAATAGAAGATGCTCACTATACAATATAATTGTCAAAAAAAAAGCTACAACTAGGGCAACAAGGCCTGAGTCACCAGTTTCCAGGACCTCAGGCAAGGCCAGCTGTTCCAGCAGATACAGATGTTGACTCTCTGGAACAACCAACCAGCTGCAGATGATCCTGGTAGACATACATGTGCAAAATATGGCAGGGCTCTGTCTAGGATGCAAAGGGTATCACACACACACTGACTACCTAATTGAACACCTAAGACTCTAATTACATAAAATAGTAAAACTGATGCCTGCAAAAGCCCACAAGCTTGACTTCACCATGTAATGATTGTGTTCTGTCAGCACCAGACATAGTCCGTTACTTAGGACCATGGGCACCGGAACCATAGATTGAGGGAGGAGGGGAGCCCCCCATTTTTGCAGATCATCTATACCTCCCAATTGTCCCATCTCACATTTTATTTTGTAATTGTTTTAATTTTCTGCACTTTAGCTGATGTCATTGCATGCGCGATGACTTCAGCTCATCCCAGCCTGTTGGAGTTGAGTCCACAGCACATATTTCTGGTTTCTGGCTGGTTTTTGCAAGCGGGAATGGACATTTCTTAAAGGATTTATTTTTGGAATGCCTGCTGCTTGGGTGAAAGCTGCTGTGAGTGGGAACAGACTGATGGAGTTTGGGCTGTTATTTTCAGAGTGAGTAAGCTGTTATGAACACTGTCTATGTGTGTGTGGGTACTCAGGCTCAAACCCTATACCTTGGGTACAGGTAAAAAGAGCCTAAAGTCCCTAGCCACCATCACTTGTGAATCTATGCCTCATATTTTTGTTCTGTTCCTCTGGTTTTCAGGAGTGGCAAAACAAAACCTTTTATTCTAGCAATTTTCTAAGGTTATAAAATCAGTATTTGAAATGTGTCCCTATTTTGGGGCTGTATTCCCCCATTATTGGCTTTGTTCTGTATTTTTGTGCTAAGAGGTTGAGAGCTGTGGTGAGAAGTGAGAACTGAATTCAATAAATGATATGATAGCCATTTAAGTTTGTTTTCTTGTCTTTCAAGAAACTGCTGGTTTAGCTTAGTGGTATGTTGCTCTGACAGTAGTGCACAGGGTTCTAGGTCCAATACTTGGCAGTGAAATGCATGGTGGCAATACAGCATTTTTTGCAAGCAACTTTCCAAACTTATACAAGCAATGTTTAAAATGTGTCCCTGTTTTATGGCCTTTTGCCCCCCCCCCCAACTGAAAATAAGTTCAAGGAGCTATGCAACATGCCTATGGCTTACACCACTGTGATTCTGTATTTATATATTGTGTGTAAAAGTAGACTGTTATCATGGAAATGTTATGAATAGGGCAGTTTTGTCATTATTGGTGCATGCATTTTGCTTCATTGCCTACTGGTAAAAAATGTTCAAACAATAAATTTAAAATGCAGTTGTGTGTGGAAGTAGACCTTTATGATGGAAATATTCTGAATAGGGCAGTTTTGTCATTATTGGTGCATGCATTTTGCTTCATTGCCTACTGGAAAAAATGTTCAAACAATAAATTTAAAATGCAATTGTGTGTGGAAGTAGATCTTTATGATGGAAATGTTCTGAATAGGGCAGTTTTGTCATTATTGGTGCTAGCATTTTGCTTCATTGCCTGCTGGAAAAATGTTCAAACAATAAATTTAAAATGCAATTGTTTGTAGAAGTAGACTGTTATCATGGAAATGTTCTGAATAGGGCAGATTTATCATTATTGATGCATGCATTTTACTTCATTGCCTACTGGAAAAATGTTTAAACAATACATTTAAAATGCACTGTAACTTAAGTCTAACAAGTGGACTGTATTATACAAGGAATATGGTTTAATACAATCAGGAAGATGAATCAAGGAATGCATACATGTATGCATGGCCCTAAAAATGTGTTTGAAAACAGCCCAAAGGAAAGTGTGAAAGGCTCAAAATCATGGGCAAATTTTAAGCTTTACTCTTGTTACCAAAGCAATGGATGAAGGTAAAACAGTTCACACTCATTACCTTGACCTGGCCAAGCCTTTTGACACAATCCCCTACTCAGGTGTAGTACAAAAGATGAATAATGTAGGAGGAAACACTTACATCACCAGCTGCATTGCCAACTTGGCTCAGGATGCAGGAGATCAAAACAGAGGAAGAGACCAGTCTCCAATGGAGTCCCCCAGGTTTCGGTGCTGAAACTTTTTCTGTTTGGCATATACATCTCAAAAGTAAAGGGAAATACCAAAGAGCTTTGGCCAGCTAAGTTTGAGATGACTGCAAGTTAGGAGAAGTTATTGAATCCCCAAATGACTTAACCATCATGCAGGAAGGTTTTTTCCCAAATAATAACTGGTGTCAAAATCATAACAATGCCCTCTGAGAACTGATCCAATTGTTTGGCATTTGGGAACGTGTGTGTACAGTGACATAACCTTTGACCAACATGTACCCAGAGTCATAAGAAAGCCTTTCTATATTGCACAACTTATAAACAAATTGATTGTGACTAGATCTAGAGATGTTGTTGTCCTCCTTTACAAAGCTTTCATTATGTCAATCATTTTGTATAATGCCCACTTTGGCATGTATCTGTCTAGCCCCATGAAACAAATGGAATACCTTCAGAGATACCTTTCTAAAAGGATACAAGTCCTAAACAATAGGTCTTGCATGGACCACCTCAAAGATGTATTACTATACTCAGTATCCTACAGAGTGCTTAGAAGTGACATGTCTGGCATACAAAGCATCCTCCAACATAATACAGATGGACCTACTGAACATCAGCAAGTCAAATGGCATTAGAAATACTCAGTCCAGATATCTAAACTGAATGCCGTGGAGAGATGGGTATATATCACAGAGGCTACCACTGTTCCTGAACATACTATCCATAAAAATAAAGCAAAGCTCATCCATCCATATTCAAATGCAATTTGGATCTAAGGATGGGTAATAGAAAATGTACTCCAGGATTTCCCGTCATGCCACTGATGGATAGAGGCAGTACCGAAATGCTGAATTCCTTACATGACCCCCTCATATTATCTATGGTATGATCACAGTTGTTCTCAATAGGGCTGATATACAATTATCAGCCATGGTGATAGCTAAGACCAATCAGAAAATGTTAATTCAAGCACCAAAAGGAAATTGGCTTAGCTTAAAATGTCCTCCAAGTGAACCTATGTTGTGGTAGCAAATAGTTATAAAAAAATTACCATTTTTAGTTCACTAAGTGCCCCTGTCACCCCCCCACCCCCAGTCTTTAACAGCTTCCAGCGCCTATGCCTAGGACACATCTTGATGTAGTATTAACCAAGCTAAGTGATGAACCTGTGAAAATAAGATATATCTATATATATCTACATCTATATATATTTATATCTATCTATCTATCTATCTATCTATCTATCTATCTATCTATCTATCTATCTATCTATCTATCTATCTATCTATCTATCTATCTATCTATCTATCTATCTATCTATCTATCTATCTATCTATCTATCTATCTATCTATCTATCTACCTATCTATCTACCTATCTATATCTATCTATATGATTACTCTTCTATGCAGATACTTATGTCACTAAGATGAAACATGGCTGAAATGTACAACTCAGCGGTGATTTATGCAATGCACAGCTATAATTCTGCCCAATAATCTGCATAAGGAACTACAGCTGACTATTATAGATAAAACAGCAATGAGCAGGTTAATGTTAGCATCATTTGCACAAGTGTAGGACAAGCAATAATTACTTACATCGTACAACTGCCTTAGTAAGTATAAGGTAAGAAAGGCAATAAGTATCAGGAAGTGCATAACTAAACATTTACAAGTGAGCATAAGAAGATACATAAATAAACCTTCTGCAGCGCATTCAATAATCTGAGTAAGCAAGCATTAGCTATTCCCTCTGTGTATCAGCTACAGGCAACTCTAAGTCACAAAGGAATCTGCACAGGGTAGGTGATCGTCATCATCACTTGCAGGCAGTGGGCATTAGACAGTTACAGCAGGCAAACACAATACCAAAGAAGTGAGTGTGTGCAAGTGAAAAAACAGGTCTACTTCACCTTATCGCATGTTGAAAATATAAAACGGCAATAATGTCGTAAATGCCGTACATCAAAAGTGTTGTTGCGGGATCGTGGTACAGTGGGAATGAGAAAATGTGCTCTTTCCTCACTGTGGTGCAATCTTGGAGTTGGTATATATAATTAGCGGGGTGTGTGGGGGGTGCAGCCCCCCACAAGAACAGTTTCAATGTACAGCATTTTCAATGTTTATGCTGTTCGATATTGTCATCTTTCGACAAGGTAATAAAGACTTTTAAAAAGAAGGTTTTCAGCAAGTATGAACTGTGTTTTTGCACTGTGCTTATAACTGTGGTGGAATCTATTGTGCTTGGTGACATTCAACAGAAAACTGCTGTTTTTTCTTGGTTGCTGTTTGGCTTGGTTGTTGGTTTTCAGCAAGTATGCATTGACAGGGACAGTAATAACAGATTTCTATAATTCACTAGCAATGTACATACAGTGTGTGTGTGTGTGTGTGTGTGTGCGTGTGTGTGTGTGTGTGTGTGTGTGTGTGTGTGTGTGTGTGTGTGTGAGAGCTGGATGGCCAAAATGAGTGTTATTATCTGTGGGTTTCCATGAGCACAATCAAAGCACTTGTGATATTACTACATCCTGCCATCTCAGACAGGTATGAGCTGTGAATGGCAGAGTAGTCTGTTCACTGGCTCTGCAAGTGGAGTAATCACAGTGCCCTGATCAACTGCGTCATCCACAACCTGTCTCTGAATGCTCCATGTCATGGGTATACGTAGGCATACTGACTGGGTCCAAACTATGGGCAGATGATATAGGAACCACAACTTCAGTATCAGACCAACCCTCTTCACGCCCAGACTGTGCCTTTTCATCACTGTCATCACCATCAGAGGTCACTGATGATCTAACATCAGGTGGTAGGGCTTCTATAGTGACATGGTAGGCTTACCTATGATAACAAGTAATTTACATAACAAAGAGAAAAACAGAGTAAAAACTGATCAAACTTATATGATGTAAAGCTTAAGTAAAGCAATAATGCATGCAATTGAAATTAGAAAGTTACGTTATAAATTAATTCATATATACAGTAATAGGGAAAAAGAAGTTACATATGTGCCTACCATTTGCAGGTGGTCATGGAAAATCAGTACCATATGCACCCAGAGAGAAGAAATGGAGATGAAAGAGAGGTGATGAGTACTACAGTATAAAAGATACACAGTAAACAACAACAAATCCACCTCACATTTGCATATTAAGGGATATCTTATACAACAGTCTTCTCTCTATCTTCTTTCTCTCCTCCTTCTCTCTCTCACTCTCTCTTACTCTGTCTTATCTTCCACATCTCTTTCTTTCTGTAGAGATATATAGGATGATTATAAACATGTCCTACATGAATGTCCAGCAGTAGATATACATATTTTGGTCGAATATCTGATTTTCCCTTTATCTTGGCCATGAACTCCTATGGCATTGACGTCACTGAGCACCTGCTCGCAGATACTGTCATGGGAAGGCTTGTTAGCTTTGCCTCTGCCCAACAAGCATGAGCCATGCAGACATGGGACCTGCAAAATCTGCATCTGCAAATGGCAGTTTATGTGTGTCAATGGCTTGGGTGGCATATACCTGCACTTTATTACAGATAAGACCAAAAAAACAAAATTGAGTAAAGTGATGGGTAACACAAGAAATAAAAATGAAGGCATGCAGGCATCATGAACAAAATAAAGTTAAACTTATGGCTCACTATGACTACCCTCGCGTAATACATAACTATACAAATCCCCCCTCCCTAAAACATTAAATTAATTCATCCATAACCTCTTTTCTCGTTTTGCACACTGGATCTGGGTGTCACTGCAAAAGTGGCAAGCATCTCAAACCAAGGTTTTACACTATCGGGTGGGCTAGCCCTGCCATGGTAGTTCATTCAACCACTCACTTGCACACATACTCTCACCTGAGGCCAGTTTAGTGTGTCCAGTTACCTACTGCATGTCTTTGGAATATAGGAGGAAACCCATGTGACTGCAGGGAGGACATGCAGACGCTACACAAAAGCCACCCCAACCAAGAATTGAACCAGAGAACCTCTTGCTGGGAGATGATAATGCTAACCACTGCACCACCCCAGCCACCTGTCAACACATTAAATTAATAGCAGTGATAAAACTCTGTAAGGATGACAAGAAACGTGTAACCCCATAATAGATAGCAGCATTAAGAAAATATTTTACTTAAAATGAAGGACGTTAAATACATTTGGATATTCCCTTCGGTTAATGTCAGAGATATATCAACAGTATTAATACATTTGGTGGACTGCAAATGTAACTCGCCCATTGCCATCAGTCATATAACACTTTTTATAACAAGTATTCAGATTTTCAGCGAAATTTGCTATAAAAACAGGTAACATTTTCTTGAGTTTACTTAAAACAAGTAAGTGCTATACATGGTATGACTATACCAACGGAAAACATGCAGACTTCAAAATATATATTGTGAAACATAAGCCATCAGTAATGTAAAAACAAAATGTTTGTAAAGAAACATCACATTCCTTTACAGAATCTGTAGAAATGTGCAAAAACAATTGTAATTCAAGAAGTGAAACAGCAGAATCAAAGTCTTCAGATCAAAACAGTCTCCCCTACTATGATACAAGTACTTTATCAACGCAATTAGCTTATATAGTGCAGATTCATCCCTGTGAGCACTGTAAGTATACAAATCTGGTGTCAACTCATTAGTGTCATGAATCACACAATCTGCTCTAAGTGCTGAGCAGGTAAATATGGCATGGCAAGATATACAGCTCAGCAAGCTCCTGCCTGGTGTCCTACAGAGGACAGATTTCACTGAGTGGGTTGGGATCACATGACAATGTATTCATCTATTTAAAATGTTTTAAGATAGGTTTTACTTGCATATGAAGAAGTCTTTGTATTTATTGAACAAGACGAAAAGCGTTTCATGTTTATTGTGTATTTTTTTAGTAAAAGCTTACAGAGTGAATTTACTTTGTCCTCTGCCTTTTGTTTGCCATTTTTTTGTTTTTTTGGACTTCTGAGAAGTTTGTTTTGTTTACATAACACAAGCACTCAGGTCACTCCAGAACAATTACAAATATGACTCTGTCATTGTCCATGTTGGTGTGAATGACCTGAGCCATACCTCACTGTATTACATGAAAAGAGACAAGGAGAAGCTCTCTGATCACATAACCCAGGCCGGTATGACCCTGACCCTGATCCTGCCCTCACCAAGAATGATACCATGGTATAAAGAAAATATTATCAATTTCAACAATTGGCTAAGCTTCTGGTGTCATTCAAAGGGGATCCAATGTCTGTCAGCCTGGAATGACATGCTCGACAAACCACGCTGCTTTGCTAGAGATGGTTTGCAGCTGTCACCCCCTAGGATTTCGAATACTGGCCAAGGCTCTTGCCACCCCCATAGTGCCTTTTATAGGCAAGGCTCACAAGACATACCCACTGCCATAAATAGAACAAGTAACACAAAACTGAGGTTAATGCTACTCAAAGCCAGAAGTCTAAACCTCAAAATGCATGCACTCGAGGCACTCCTCATTATGGAGAAAATTTATATATTTGCAGTAACAGAAACCTGGTTTAAGGCTCCAGAGAGTACCCCAGCACTACAAGGCTACAGCTCATACCATACATTTTGGCCACGAAACCTGGATCAAAATACGAAAGGCTGGGGCGTATCCATATTCATCAAGGATATCCACACCTCCAGGTTAGTGGCACAGCACGATGCTTCAGAGATCATCCACATGCAACAGACAATGGGCAAAACTGCAATTCAAATTGTAGCTTGCTACAGATCACCCACCATGTCCCAGTACCCCCATTCCACATTTCTAGAAATGCTGGGAAGCATAAGGGTCCTACCAAACACCCTGATATTTGGTGATTTCAATTACCCAACATTAACTGGGAGAACTACTCAAGTACAAGCTCCCTTGCCCAATATTTCCTAGAATTTATAAACTCAAGTGCCCTGGATCAACTGGTTAACATCCTCACCAGAGGTGACAACACATTGGACCTGGTCATCACCAACATGGGCGACCAGTGTTCCACACCGGAGGTCATCCCCTTGCTGGTTAGATATGACCATAAACTAATCACTCTGGATATCCACATTCTGCCCCCACCCCTGGTCAAGGAAACCACTGTGAAAAACTTTTCAAAAGCAAACTTCACTTTACTTAAGATCAAGGTAGAAAGTTTCAAAGCCCCCATGCTAAAAGATAATGCTGTCCAAGCTACAAAATCATTTACTAATGTACTCTATGGGCACCGACAAGAATGCATGGATTGTGCTATCCCAAGCAAAACCAAGACTCACTTCTCCAAGAAAAGGAAACTAGTCTGGTGGAACCCTGCCATAAACAAGCTATACAATAGATGGAGGAAACTAGTACAGAAAAGAGTAAAATCTCAAGAAGGGAAGACATCCCTGATCAGTATCAGCAAGAAACTATAATCCCTTGTAAAATCATCCAAGGCTAGCTTCAAAAGAAAAATTGCCAAGGACTCCAAAGATAACCACAAGAAATTCTTTAGCTATGTCAAGAATCTAAGTGGGAGTTCTCAGATCTGCTCAGAGTTAGTGCAGAATGGCACAAAATACATTGAACCGACTGACATCGCCAACATCCTGGCAGACAGGTTCAGTGCAAACTTCACCCCCCTCTCACCCTCAAAAGGGCCCATAACCATGCCAGAAGAATGTAGTGCCCCTGAAATCACAGAGACTCAGGTTAAAACAGCCCTCTTTAAAGTAAAAAATACAACATCAATAGGACTGAACTGTGTCCCAGGCTGCATCCTACACCAGCTTCAAGATGAACTAACCTCTCACCTAAGCACACTGTTCAAATTCAGCCTCTCCACAGACTACGTGCCCATAGAGTGGCACACAGCAACGGTTATTCTGCTCCACAAAGGTGGAGCCACAACAGACCCCAGGAACTATTGCACTATAAGCCTGACTACCTTGGTCTGCAAGGCTATGTAGTGCATCATCATGGATCTCATTAACAAAGACATTGGGAACCTCCAAACACTGGACCCTACCCAGTTCGGCTTTGTTAAGGACAGATCATGCCTCCTAAACCTGGTGAAATTCTTTGAGACAGTTACCAAGGCTATAGATAAGGGAAAGGTGGTACACACAGCCTAACTAGACCTCCCAAAGGCCTTTGACACCATTCCCCATACAGGTATTATATCCAAGCTCACCAGCCTGAGCATAAACCCCTACATCACAAGATGGGTTGCCAACTGGTTCACTGACAGAACCCACCTGGTAAGAGTAGTGGGAGCTAGGTTTGACTCTAAAACTGTTGTAAGTGGCGTGCCCCAGGGCTCAGATCTAGGACCCCTCCTGTTCAGCATATACTTCTCAGAGGTACAGGCAAGCACAGGAGGACTATGGCTGAATAAATTCACGGATGACTGCAAACTACGGGCTATAATTGACTCTCTGGCTGACACAGACATCCTTCAAAAAGGGTCTCACTGGGACAGATACCTGGTGTCAAAACAATGGCTTCAAGCTAAATGCCAAAAAGTGCATAGTCATCCCCTTTGAAAAAAGAAAGTACCCACAAACTACCACATAGGTGGTAGCCCCCTAAATACAGAAGACGTAATAAGGGATCTGGGGACCCAAGTAGATAGTAACCTCTCCTTTGATAATCACATTGCCAAAGTAGTTAGAAAATCCTTCTGTGTGGCCCACCTAATCACAAAAGGGTTTGCATCCAGATCAAAAGAGGTCATTGTGCCCCTCTATGCATCACTCATCAGACCCATCATAGAGTACAACACCCCATTTGGGATATACCTTACAAGACACCTGCAACAACTAGAAAGACCAGAGAAGTACCTCACCAAGAGGATCAATGGCCTCAAACAGATGCCCTATGCAGCTCGACTGAAGAAACTACAGTTGTACTTGGTTGCATACCGCCTACTCAGAGATAATCTCTGCCTGACATACAAGGCCATGCCCAACCCAGAATTGATGAACATGCTCCACCTAAAGAAAACCATATCCCCTTCAAGCCACACACTCTAGGAATCTAAACCTCACCACAACAATAAATAGGACATGCTAGAGGGATAGATTCCTGTCCCAGAGACTTCCCATGCTCTGGAATAAGATTCCAATCTACATTAGGCAGAGCTCCTCACTAACCCTCTTCAAGAGAAACCTTGAGGAGTGAATGGGAAACAGAAAGTTTACCCCGGGGATCACTTCAATGGCTTTGCTGGACAGAGGCACAGGGAACTAATCTAAGGGGGCGGCGAAAGACAACACATTCCAGCTAGGCTTATAAATGCCTTTGGGCAGATAGCCTAGTACCTACCCATGAACCTATGAACCTATGAAGAACTACACTTTCCTTACACATGTCCTAGCAGTACAAGAATGAGCATTGAGATTGAGAAGAGTTCTTGTTAAGGACTTTCAAGTGTGAATGATTAGCCTTATTGCAGGAAGACTTAGTGTTTCACACTCCTGCCAGTTTGATGTACACTTACTGAGGGAGTGGCAGGAAGAATAGAGTTACCAAAAAGCAAGGGATTACATCGACTGACTAAGGATATACCCTTTATAAATGATTTATTGCTAAATACAAATGATCACACTTTGAGTAAAAATCTGTCTGTAATTCAAATGAAGTATATAACATTCAGATATATAAAAAGATGACAAAAGCAATCCAAATGACACTGCATTTGTGATAGAAAAGCATAGAAAAAAAGAATTATGCTCAAAAAACAAAGAGAAGAAAACTTTAATACTGCATATATCGGTTAGGATTCTGACAGGAAATATTAGCATAGCTGTTCCAAATATCACATTCATCTACACATCTACTGGCAAATTACAAAGGCCAAATGTGAGAACATTCTTTTTTTCCATCATTAATGTAAAGTGATACAATGTCACATATTGAGTATATAGTCTACTTTCTCTCCGTCCTAATATATGCTTTTATCTGTGACAAAGAATGAAAACAACCTCAGATGTCTATTGTTAATGCCATGATTTCAAGGTTAAAATGCAAAGAGGATGTTGTCTGTATAAATGTAGTGGTGTTTAATGAGTATATGTTCATGTTACAAGACAAAAAAGTGTAAAACAAATCAGAAAGGTACATTTTAAATCCTTGTATACTAATTTATGTATTTATTTATTTTTTATTTTTAGGCTTCATCCTTTGCATGCCACTTGCAATTTCACATCAGGGGCTGTAATCAGTCACTGGCAGTGAACAACAGTTTACCTCCTAATGTAAAGTCTGTGTAGGCTCCGTGTAGAACTTACATGGAATGTATCCATGTACATTGCCATGATCTTCCTCCAGCAGCTCAATATTAATATTAATAGTGGGGGCACCTAAGGGAGGTCTGAACAACATGGATACTGAACTGTGTAAGACCGGCAGAGCACCTACATACCTTTCAGCCCATTAACCTGACTGAAAAGGATATAACACCATTTATTTCACTAATCTGTATTTATTTTAACAATTTTTTTTTTACTTTTATGTGCTTATCTGCTATGCTTAGCTCTAAGCAACCACACATCAGACATGCACCAGACCTCTAAAAATAGAAACTAGATGCATTCAATTTCTATTTTCTTTTCTTTTTATGTGCTTGTTTGCATGATGAGCCTCGTCAATTAGCTATACTTAGCACTGTGCACTCATACATTAGACATACACTAGACATCTAAAATTAGAAACAAGATGCAATTAATGTTTGTAGTTGTGCAGTGCTTAGCATGTGCAAACCTGGGCAGCGAAGCTGTGCTATGCTTAAAGTGGCACCTTTGATTATATCCAAATATATATGAGTTCCTTTCTCTATTCCCATGGCTAGCTAGGTTAAGTCATGATCTGCAGTGTAGTAGGTCCAGGATTCAAGTCCTGGTCAGTGATACCTTTTACATATACTGCTGTGAAACTGTGTCAGGTCAGTGAAATATTGGTTCACTTTAAATTCAATTATTGTTAAATTTAGAAAAGGCATGTAATGCTAAGCATTGGCAGCAAGAAAGAAGAAGATGTAATGCTAAGCATTACTTAAACATGGGTAATGGTCTTTTCATGTTTTCTGCTTAAAAATTTGTTGTGCAAGTTTGTGCAATGTTAAGTGATGTTTTGCATTTTTGAAAGTTACAGTATGACACGAAATGGGGGGGGGGCATCCTATTTAAAGAGCAATAGGTGGGATATGCACAGCATTCTTGGAGCCTGATCTTGAGTGTGGATATGGCTTTCATGGGGGAAGTGTGAGCTTTAGGGCACAACACTGGGGTGTTCAGGAGTCTAGGGTTTTTATTGGACTCCTTGTACAGCACTATGGACCCTGGCTGCTGCAGAGCAACTATCAGGGATCAGAATGCAAGTCTGAGACCTGAGATAGTTTGACCATTGACCTGACCAGTGCAACTGATATCCCCTGCACTGGTGAACAATATTGTCACCATTATGATGACCTCTATTGACAAAAGAGGGATACTTTGGATCACTGGATCCAAGAGGCACAGGCGCGGAACATACAGCATATATGTAAGTATGTTTTCTAGTAATTTATAAATATACATGCTGAATCTATGTAAAACTGGTATGCATAATAGTTCCACTCTCTTACCACAGCTGCAGAAGATAGGACCTGCAACCTGTGGTCCCGTGCAAGGCATTTGGCCAGGATGAGGCAATCACATGGTATGCAAGGAAATCAATAAAGTAATAAATGAATGCATAACTTAATAAAATAAAATAAATACAGATGCTGCATTCTTAACAGTCAATACCTGGGACATCATCGACTTTCATTAACGTGTCAGTGCATATCAGAACTGGTAAAGCAAGTTAAAGCAAGGAAGTATACAGTACTGTGCAGCAGAGCTTGCAACCATTGGTTAATGTTGTGGAATACCAAGATTAAGAGTCAATGTTGTGGTCTACTCATTGTCTGAAATGTGCTGTAGATTGCAGCCAGTAACTAAGTAGGGTAAACATGCAAGTTTACAGAAGTCCTAGACATCTATTCATGTATCCAAATGTAAGATCTGAAACAACATGAATCAATAAAGTATAAAAGGAGACGGTGCCCTGATATTTTATTTTTTCAAATAAAATGTTCAGTATTACTGTAGTGACTGTTTGTGGGTTCTAATCCCACACCAGCCAACTGAGAAATCATGCAGTTTTCTATACTGTTTTATCATTTCATCAATAAAACATAACCATGCTTGCATATGAAGTGCACACCCATAGACCTGTGCCATGACTTTCCAGATGTCAAGTATAATTAGTTTACATGGACATACCTCTCAACTGTCACAATTTTTGCACAATGTACTGAATATTGCCACATACTCCATCAGGTATGTATCCATTTTGTTTCCAACATGATGCATATGTTTGAATTTACTTACGGAGAATGTAGATTACATCAGTAAGCCTTTGTTAGAACTGTACTGATGACATGGCATTGATCACCAGCTGTGTTACACCTACATAGGATGTAGAGTACACTAGGGTATAACGCTGTGTGATAACTAGGTACACAGGTCTCCTGGTTACTTCTTTTGATAGCAGTTGTAATAGTACACTGCTATTTTGTTAGCATTATTGTTCAGACATATTATTTTAGGGGGGATTTTTCCTGCTATGAGGCACACTACAACGGACTCCTGTGTTGGTTATGTGAGCATATGGGAGTATCTGTCATGGTACAAACAGGAATATGTCACTATTTCTACAATCCTAGTTGTGTCCGCACCCTTTGCATGTTTGGCACACTGTTGAATATGATATGCATAATCAAGAAGTGAAAACTGATAGCCTTCCTTTACTGTTGTATATATACATAGTTTACTCATATGTATGTGACCCTTACATGTGTTCTCATGTCTTTGTATTTTATGTGTGCATGCTGCAAGCCACCATTTTCTGAGGTGGAAAATGACCTCATCATGTAGGATTTGCAACGACAGTGCCAAGTCATGCTGTCCCGAGGTAGGGCAAATAGGTCAGAACACGCAGCCCTGTGGGATGAACTGGTGAATAATATCAATGCTGTGGGTTACCGAAATCATACCTATGAGCAAGTGCGACACTGCACCATGGATATGATAAATGTAGCAAGGAGACATACAGCTGATGTGGTCAGGGATCGTCAGGTCACTGCTGGTGGGCCTGCAGCAGAAGCTCCCCTCACAACCACAGAAGAATTCCTGGGAAACCTTGTTTCACAGGACAGCTCCCAGGCATCCACCAGAAAATATGTTGTGGATGTGGATGCTACTCGTTCCTCTCAAGAGGAGCATCCCTGTATGCTTAGTTCGATCAGCAGTAGAATACTGCTGCATTCAACCTGTCAAGGTGTATCTAGTTTTACATGGGTGTCCTGTGTTTTTTTTTTTGGGTGGGGAAGTAAGTTAGATGCAGTTTTAAGCTCTTGTAGAGATTGTCAGCCACATACCTTTTAACATAGCTATTACTGGAAATGTGAGATATTCGGATGTATTACCCCTGTTACGCTTTAACATGTCGTGCTGTTGCCATTACCTCTCCTTAAAAGTTTTTCAGGACCGTCGGGAATTGGAAGTAGTCAAGCTGATGGTAAGCAGAAAACTGTTTTGTCTGAGATGTAGATATATTTCAGTGTATTAGCTAAAATGTCATTCTGGGCCTGCTGGCTGGACTGATGTACTATCTGCATGATTGTGAACTGTACAGATACTTTCTGAATGTCCACAGATTAGACCCATAACTTTGCCTTGTAGGTATGACCATAGTGATTGACTTGAAATTATTGTCGGGACATTACTGATTGCCATAACTGTAAACTATGTAGATTTTTGCAGAATGTCCACACTGTGCATAGTTTATTTTTTGCTGATAAGATTCTTGTTTACTGAATAATTATTTCCAAATGATTACAGATTGGAGTTAGAAAATAATGTCCACATGTCCTACTCTGTGAGGTTGGGAGGTATACAAGTCTGTAATAGTGACAGCACTGTACACAGCTTAACATATATTGCATCATAGTACTGCAGAGCACAGTAGTGCAAATATTAATTATTTTCTTTTTCCTTTTTATCACCGGTGACCACAGAGGTTGGTGTTTTCCCACTACACCACCTGATGTCAGTGTCTCTTCAGACTCTGATGATGATGGTGGCCAAACGGAGGCACAGCTGGGGGATGCAGGGGTTAAATCAGACATAGAGGTTGACATTGGTTCTCCAACCTCATTATCACCATACACAGCCAGTATGCCTATGAATACCCAGTTCCCTGAGGCCACTGATATTGGCCAGTTGGAGGTGGGGACATTGAACAGGGAAGTGTGGCTACTGCGGCTTCAGTGACTGTCAACACTCAAAATAGCCAAACTGTTGGCAAGGTTCCACACAGGCAGATACATAGGGATACTCATATGCGGGCCTGCTTTCCCTCCACTACCTGTTGCAGGTGTCTTATCACATGTTACTCAGTTTATGTTTAGGACCATCATGGAGGCACAAGCACATTCCAAAAGGAACTCCCAATGAATGCTCATGGTTTTGGATGCAGCACAGTCTGACATCAGTGACTGCCTCCATTGTGTTGCTGATATCTTGGATCACTTGACTGATTCAGTGGAAAGCAGTAGGTCTGAGACAGATCGCACACTACCTGTCTTGGAACACATGTTGTCTGCGATGGAAATTCAGACTGGAGTTGAGCATCGGCCTCATGGCCATGGGTCAGCAACTACATCTGCTGAGAGTCAATGTGGTCATGTACAATCATGCTCCAGTAGTGGCAGTACATTCAGTACTCCAGAAGGGAGTGTGCTGTCCACACCAAGATATAGCAGACCATGGGCTCATGGCCCTGGGTGTTCCCATGGAGGACACATGCCCAGCAGACATCAGTCACCCTCAGGTAGTAGCACATCTGACCTTGGACGTGGAGGTGGCAGTGCAACTCCAGGCAGAGCCAGTTCTCATGTTCTGGAGTGGAGGCAATGAACTGTCAGCTCGACTGTGCACAGCTCACAGCTGTCCAACATGCATACATGTGGGGCTAGCACTGAGCTTGGCTGTGCTCATGCAGACACTCACACACCATTGTCACATTGAGGGTACCTACAAGCACACATGCAACATTTCCATGGTCCATCTTGCCTGCTTCCATTTCTGACTCACACACACACTTGCCAACCTACTGGGTCAACCTAGGCCTCCTGCACCCCCACACAATACCCTGTGCAAATGATAATTCTGCCACATCCCTATCATCTTTCTCATGGATGCAGGTACATAAAGCTGTGTGTCTGACGCACAGGGTGACTATCTACATTAGTATGAATTCCTTTCATCCACTGGTGCTGTTGACATGCTATTTGTACTGGTCATTTACAGATGTACTTTGCCATTTATAATGTGCATAGCATGATAATTTGTGTATGTTGCAATGGATGCTGTTGCAAGGGCTGTATAGTCACACAATGAAATGTGCTTCATAGCACTGTTTACATTTCACTTTCAGGACTGTGTAGTAAACACATATGGGGACACATTTACAATCAACCCATCAATATCAGAGCACATGACTGAATGTCAGCACAGAAGACAAATGTTATCAAAAAGGTAATACAGTATAGGTTCATGGGTTCAAAGGTTCATAGGTGTTTACTATGCTAACAAACAAAAGGGCTTCTTTAAGCCTAGCCATACATCTCAAATCTCTGACAAGGTCTGACACCCTTGATAAATGTAAGCAGGGGTTTAGGAGATAAAATATTTACAGGCAGGGGCCTGAGAGATGAACAATTTTCAGATTCCCTGTGTCCATTAGAGACATAGGTCCCAAGCCAGGGATGAATGTCCTGTTCCCCATAAAGTTGTGCAACTTGTACTTGATTTGTGTTAGGGTGGAATTCTGCTTCAAATGGATGGGGAGCCTGTTCCACATAATGTGTGGTCTCACAGATATACACCGGTCTCCCCAGCATGTCCTATTTATACCACAGGCAAGGTGCAGGTCTATAGAACGGGTAATTCTGGTGCTGTTTGTTTGACAGATATGCATGAGGTCCAGAGTGGGGTCTGATAATGCCCTGTATGGTAGGCGTACATCTCCCCTCCAAAGCCTGTAGGAGACAGAATACAGCAACAGGGCCTTGACATGGTCTTCATAGGACATTTTACTTATGCCCTGTATTGGTTTACTAAAGAACCTCTGTGGATGTTCCAATCACTGGATATGCCTGGTTAGGTACATACCAAAGGGGGCATTGCACTTAATGATAGGTCTGATGAATGCCAAATACAGTGCAAAAATGACTTCATTGGACTTAGGTGCCAAACCTTTGTTTATAAGTTGTGCATCAGAGAATGATTTCCCCAATACTGTAGAGACATGACAGTCAAAGGGTAGATTAATATTTATGTGTGTTCCTAAGTCCCTGACTACTGGGTCAGTTGTTAGATGTATGCTGTCAATATGATAGTTACCAGGGTGGATGACTTCCCAAAGGATAGTATTGTGCATTTCTTGGCATTTAGTGTTAGTCCATGGCTTTGACATCAGTTGTACGTCTGTGTCAGCCGCTCCTGGAGAGCATTTGTGTCAGTGTGGGTTTCTATGACAGCTCCTAATTTGCAATTATCTGCAAATTTAGTTAGCCAGAGACCACTGACAGTGGCCTTGACTTCAGAGAAGTAAATGCCAAAATGGAGCGGTCTGAGGACTGATTTGTGAGGGAGTCCACTTGTGAATGGCCTCTTTATAGAAGCAGACTCCCCAATGCTAACTCCCTAGGTCCTATCTGTGAGCCAGTTGGCTATCTACCAAATAATATGCTAGTTTGTACCTAAACATTTTAGTTTGTCAACAATGTCTGATGGAGTATAGTGTCAAATACCTTGTCAGGCCAAGGTAGGCAGTGTAAACCATTTTCCCTCATCCAATGCTTTGGTTACCTTCTCAAATAGTCCACCAGGTTGAGTAGGCATGATCTGCCCTTGACGACTCCAAACTCGGTTTGATACAGTATCTGGAAGTGTACCACATTTCTATTTATCATTTCCATGACAATTCTTTTCATGGATTTGCATATAAGAGTAGTGAGATTTCTGGAACTGTAGTCTTCAGGGTCTGTAGATGGCCCACCTTAGTGTAGACGGATGACTGTTGCTGTTCTCCATTCATGAGGCACAAAGCCTGTTTGGTGGCTACATTTTCACAGTAATTCCAAAGGCCATGATAGATCATGTTTCATGCTATTTAGAAGGCATCCTGGGATATTGTTTGGGCCCATTGACACAGTGCACTTGGTCTTTGAGAGAGCATTAAGGACCTGTTCCCTAGTGAAAGTAGGGCTTCTTATATTTGATGTTATTTCCTTAGGAAAGATTGAGGGGGGAGAGAGGGGTAAAGTTGGTGAGGAACAGGTCCAGTATGGTTGCATCCCTGAATGTATCAGTCAGGAGGTTTGCTATATCTTCTGCCTCATTATAGATAGTTTCATTTACAAAGAGATGTGCACAAAATTGTGTATTACCTTTGAGGTTGCGGACATAGCTAAGGTATGTATTGTGGTTGTCCTTGGCCTGAGAGCCCAAACTTACATCAAATTCAGCTTTGGTAGACTTCATTTATCCTCTAATTTTTTTTTTGTTTAGTTTGACGAGAGTTTTTTTATTCTGCTGTGTGCCACACCTCCTAAGTTTTGCCATAAGTTTCTTCCTTCTGTTATGCAGCCTATTGATCCCGTGATTCCACCAGGGTGGTTTGATTTT
Source organism: Protopterus annectens (assembly GCF_019279795.1). Taxonomy (NCBI): domain Eukaryota; kingdom Metazoa; phylum Chordata; order Ceratodontiformes; family Protopteridae; genus Protopterus; species Protopterus annectens. The sequence continues at coordinate 1,694,383,992 of NC_056737.1, read as the reverse complement.
GAGTTAGTTCTGTACTTCTCCCTGGAGGGTATGACTGCCTCTATGCAGCTATTAACTTGTACAGGGTTTCTGTGAACATGTCTGCATAGGCTGCAGTGTTCTCAATGTTTATGGGGGCTTGAAATTTTTCCAAGTTATCCCATAATAGCTGGAGCTTCACCTTAGAGTAGTTCCTAAATATTCCATGTTTAGCTAGGGGTCCATGTGTTATTTTTACTTCAAAAGAGACCACTTTGTGTTCGGACCTGATCAGGAAAGACATTACAGTAGGGGGTATTCATGACTCTATGAAATTGGTGAGGAACAGGTCCAGTATGGTTGCATCCCTGGTTGGTGTATTGTCTGTCTGGTTCATGGAGTTTGTGTTTACAACAGTGGCACAGGGAACTAATGGCTCTGCTGGACAGAGTCACAGGGAACTAATCTAAGGGGGTGGTGAAAGCCAACACATTCTGGCTAGGCTTATAAATGCCCTTGGGCAGATAGCCTAGTACTTACCTATGAACCTATGAACCTATGAACAAAATACAGGAATCTCTGTGCCTGTATGTTTGTTGTCATATAGGATTCCCAATTAATAGTCAAGTAATGTCAATCACCCATGAATATGGTATTGTGTTGGATGGTTAGTGTTTCTAAAAGTTTAAATACATGGTATGGGTTTCCTGGGTCATGGGGGGGGGGTCTATAGCTTGTATGGAAGTAGTACTGGATTTTGCCTATGGTGACTTGAACATGGAGCAGCTGAAGGGCATTGTACTATTTGACCAGTCTTGAAGTATATTTAGTTTTGATGTACATAAAGACACCTCCACCTTTAGTTCCTGTCTGTGAAGTAGCTGGTCTAAATGCGTGGAAGGCATTATAAACTTCCACTGTTGGTGTGCTCTCCATGGCTTTAACCCATGTCTCAGTGACCACATAGACATCAGCATTCTGTAGGGTGAAAGGCAAAAAGGTGTAAGGCAAAACAATGGCACTTATGGAACTGTTGCATTAAAAGTCCATTTATTGAGGCAAAAACACAATGTAAGCACTTTCACAGTGTATCCCACTGCTTCTTCAGATGTATTAACATTAACATCACAAGCTACCATTTAAATACACCAATTAAAGCAGATATCAGTTAAGAAGTCTCTTACTAATGAGTATTTTCTTAAAGGAATATATAAAAATAAAATGTTTTATATATATATATATATATATATATATATATATATTTATGTAGGTCTACCTGATAATGCCGAAAGCTTGAAATCCTGACGAGGGGAAGACCAACACCAGAAGATCGACAATGGAGATGACCGACAGTTGAGAATCCTGATGCTGAGAGCACCGACATGTCAAATGAGCACTAGTGGGTAAGTATGCTGTAGTAACGGATGTCTGGGCTAGGGTACGGGTATGTTAAGTGTGCAATAGCGACGGTCTGTAGGGTTAGGGGCGGGTTATGTGGGTTAGGGTTAGGGCGCAGGTCAGGTGAGTGTGCGATAGTGACAGACGTTAGGGATAGGGGTGGGTTAAGTGAGTTAGGGTTACGGTACGGGTTAGGTGAGTGTACGATAGTGACGGACCTTAAGGTTAGGGTTTGGGTTAAGGTTAGTGCATAGATAGTTGTGTATGTAAGGTTCAGTGTAGGTTTGTAAAGTTTTTGGTGTGCTTGTGTTGTGTGTGTGATTTTTGGACAGTGGATTTGTTTTGTTTGTTGAGTGTCGGGATTGTGGTTTGTCAGGTATGTGACGTTTCGTGTTTCTGAACTTTCGGTTTTGTGGTGTCGGTAATTTCGTTGGTAGACCCATATATATATATATATATATATATATATATATATATATACATATATATATATATATATATATATATATATATATATATATATATAAAGTGCTCTATAGCTAGTATGACATGTACGTATGTAAAAACATATATATATATATATATATATATATATATATATATATATATATATATAAACATGTATACAACTTGAACAGTATTGAACCTAATAAATCCTTTAAAATATGAGACTATTTTATATATAATAAAACTATTGAGAAATTGAGGTATATGTTAATTCCTTAGTGGTCTGGCTTGTAAAACAGGTTTCATGGGGACTTTATCATTAAGTCTCTTGCCTGCATCAACCCTCAATTTAAATATCCACTTGGTCTCATTTACTTCCGTTCTATTCCTAATGTCCTCTAACCTGTTACTAACCTTGATATTTTCTACCATGTAAAATTTGAATGTATGTGAAAATTAAGTCTTCATGACATGTTTGGTTAATGCACTGGTTGAGACCTGTTTGTGTATGTTCCCTGATACTATACTTAAACTTTCTATCGGTTTTACCCACATAATAAGCCATGTAGGTTTCACAAAAAGCAAGATAAACCAAATGCTCAGTATCATATGTTCCTTCTGCATTAAACCAAAAAGTTTTCTTTGGATCTGGATGAAAGAACTCTCTCGACACTTCTACATATTGACAAAAATTGCAATTATTACATGGTTTAACCCCCTTACTTGGTTATTTCTTAATGCTTCTAGGGTAACACAGCATCCTCTTTATATTAGTCATGTTTTTGTAAATATAAAAAGGTTGAGCACCCACCACTTTCTTGATTTCAAGGTCTGCTGCTAATACAGGCCAATATTTTGTGTAAATGTTAGTAGCTACTTGCACATTATTAGCATATTTAACTGGCATTCTATGTCATGCACTATTTCTCCTTTGTTTTCTGTGAGATGTTACTTGTCTGTCTCCTTTTGCCCTTTCTGAGAAGTAAGGTCTCCCTGTCGTGAGTCTGCTATCTCTAACTTGATTCAGTATTATATCTACCTTATCCTTTTGATATCCTCTCTGAGTAAATCTATATTCTAAAAGCAACCTTTCTTCTTCAAAATCTTTCTGTTCAATGCATAGTCTGGATAGTCTCATTCCTTGACCTCTCACTGCATTGTTAAATATATGCTGTGGGTGCATACTAGTCCTATACAGGTAGGTGTTCCTAGTTACATCCAGAAAATCTATGCTTTTGGCAGAGTGCTTCACAGTAAATTTTAGAAATGTGGATGAATGGATTCAAAGATGGCTGCCATTCTGTGAACACTGCTGATCTACATCTCTGCATATAACCTGAGGAAATCCAAACTCTGAAGTGATATTACGAACTTTTAAACAACAAATCTTGGTAAAAATAACTTCAGCTTCACTTATTTAGCCGTCAAGAAGCAAATAAGCTGAGGAAAAGTACAGTATCTAACAGGATTATCATAGATTAGGAGGCTCTGAAGAGAGCTTCCAACAAAGAAACTGTGTATTCAGTATACTCTGAGTTCCAGTATGGATATAAAATGTTGAAAGAAGACAAAAATATGGATATAACTACTACAAAAACTAAACTTTCAGAACTGCAGTCATTGGAAAAAGATGTAATTTCAAAAAGACAAAAAATTATAAAACAGCAGGAACAATCAAAACCAGGGACCAGAAATAAACCTGACCAAATGCTAAGCATAGAAGATATCAAAACTGCTTTGTTACCTATTCAAGAAGCTCTGAAAGTATTAACTGTACAAGTACAAACCTTTGGAATTTCCTGTACTCAAATTCTTGAAAGAATAGACAAAACTGAAGCTCAGATATCAGAAAATGAAGATAAATTAACTCTGCTTGCAAAAAAATCAGATACACATGAACTGGATATTCTTACTATTCAAGCTAAAATAACTGATCTAGAGGCGAGATCCAGGAGAAACAATATAATTATCAGAGGAATCCCGGAGTCTGTACAATAAAATGACTTAATTACATCTATTAATACAAATATTCACAATTCCTCTTAAAGACCCTGATATGACAAAACAAATAATCATAGAAAGAGCCACAGAGCTTTGAGGGAAGCCCAGGCTTCGAATAGCCCAAGACCTGTGTATGTTAAAATTCTTAATTACCAAGATGTTAACAAAATTCTTACAACTATTAAGAAAAATGGAGGCTATGTTATGTGGAATAACAATAGAATTTCTGTGGCTCAGGACTTGCCTCTGCAAATCAGGCAAGCTAGACAATTATTATCTCCTTATTGTAAATTTCTCATTGAAAAACACATAAAATTTCAAATGAAATATCCTAATATGTTAACATTTACAGCTGATGGGTCTAGATATTCTGTTTCATCAAAAAATGAGGCAAAAACTACCTTTTTTGAAACTTTTTAAGTCCTTACCTGCTTCAAAGACTTGATGTGGCTTTCCATTGCGACTGGCATGTCATCCGAGGTAGGATTCATCTGCTGCTGTGGCTCGAGGTATAATTATAGGAGGGGATTGGAATTCCTATCAGAATCCGAAACTGGATAGGTCTTGTCCACACAGGTCATTCAATATGCAAGCGGTGGCTGCACTAAGTGATTTAAAAGAAGATTTTCAATAATATGACCCTTTTAAATATCTAAATAACCACCTTAATACAAATAACTTTACTTTTTACTCAACATGTCATAAAATGTGGTCTAAAATAGATTTCTTTTTGATTTCAGAAACAAAGACTAGTTTTGAACCTTTAGTCTTTATACATGCTCGTTATTTATCTGACCATTCAAAAATTTCATTAAGTTTTTCTAAAGATCCTAGATATAATTTATTACACAGGGGTTATAATTGGTCTTTAAATCCAAATTTGTTAAATAAAGAAGAAACAATACAGGAAATTATAGATGTTCTTAATCGCCTATTAGTTAAACTAGAGAAACTGCAACATCCTCCCGATATTGAATGGGCGACAGTTAAAGAACAAGTAAGAGGGACTTTTTTGCAAAAAGCCTCATATTACAAAAAATGCAAATTAGAGATGTACAAAAATTGGAAGCTAAAATAAAATGACTTGATCAAGAGCTGATTCAGAACTATAACAGTCAAACAGAGGCAGAACTCTTTAAATGTCAAAAAGATCTTTTTTTAATTCATAATAATAGATTGACATTTTACAAACATAAAATGTTAGCAAGATATGCCAATCATGTTCAAACGCCATCAAGGGCATTAGCTAGAATTATTAATCAATCGAAAACAACATACTTAATCTCAGAAATACATGTGGACAATACAATATATTCTAAAACTGAAGATATTGTTAATATTTTTGAATGGATATACTCTGATATTTATGCTTATCAAAATGATTCATCCTTAAATAGGTCTGATAAAGAATTTTTCCAAAAAATCAGTTTTACAAAAATAGATGATAATTCTCAAAAAGAGCTAATTAAACCTATATCGGATGAAGAAGTAATATATATAATTAAAAACTTCAAATCATAAAAGGCACCAGGTCCTGATGGTCTGACTGCTGAATTCTATAAAACTTTTTGTGATACTCTTGGTAAAATACTTGCGCATGTACTTAATTACATAATTAATAATAAAATTAATGACCCCCACTTTAATGCGTCAAAAAACATTCTTATACCTAAAGTAAATGCTGATGCCCAAAATCCCGATAATTATAGACCAATTTCACTATTAAATGTAGATATGAAAATTTTGACCTCTATTCTAGCTAATAGATTGAAAAAAATAATGAATCAAATAATATCTAATGTACAAGCTGGCTTTATAACTGCTAGACAAACGAGTGACAATACATTAACACTTCATTCATTAATTTATTTTGCTAAACAAGAGAATTTAAATATCTATGCACTCATAATTGATGCACAAAAGGCTTTTGATAGGGTTAATATAAATTTTTTGTTTGATACTTTACCATATTTTAATATACCCCAGGAATTTATCTTAATGTTACAAATTATATATAACAATCCTTACACAACTTTATACATTAATAAAAGCTTTTCTAAAAGAATACAAATTAAAAATGGAACTTATCAGGGTTGTCCTTTATCCCCCTTACTATTTAATATATACATAGAGCCTTTATTTTTATATATTAAACAGAATGTATATCATAATGCCCCTATACTATACGGAACTAAAATATCTATGGTGGCTTTTGCTGATGATCTTAATATATACTGTACAACACCAATTTAAGACACTGAAAAGTTACTAAAAGCAGTGGAGGACTTTGCAGCAATATCTAACTACAAAATTAATCTTAAAAAAACAGACATATTTCCTTTAAAAACTCCCAAACCCTTTTTGCTTCTGCCATTGGTGGGGCAGGTAAAAATCTGAAGATAAAATTAAATACTTGGGTATTACCTTTTCTACAGATGATAAGGATTTTTATATTAATAACATTAAATTGGTTTGGGATCACATTTTATTTGATTTTAGGAGATGGAATAATTTAAGGTTACCTGTGTTAGCAAAAGTTTCAATTATCAAAATGAACGTTTTACCCAGCTTATTATACATTTTTAGATCTGCTCAAGTTATAATCTCCAAGAGGTTTTTTAAACAAGTTCAGAGGGAGTCGGCTAAATGTATTTGGGACCCAAGAAAGACTAGGATATCATATGATAAACTGATGACCCCAAAAAATAGAGGGGGATTGGATTTACCAAATTTTGAAACCTACTACTTAATAATAAACTCGAATAGAATCTTAAGAATTGCTAATTATGACACATTTAGTAATAAATGGTAACCAAAGTGGGTAATTTTGAATTATAAACATATTTTGAATCTGAATATTAATCCCAAAGTATTACCTTTCTTAGGAAAGGAAAAGTTTAAATTATATGATATAATGGATCACATTAAATTATATATAACATCAGTACAAAATGTATTTAATTCATTAAATCTCATGCAACATATGATGGTCTTCCAACCTTTTCATAGAAATCCTAACCTGAAAATTAATAATACATTAATAAATCTTAAAAATTTCCCTTTTATGATTAATTTAACTTTACTTGATATATACCCTTACCTAAAATATTCAAATAATCAAATAAAACAAGAAATGAATCTGCCTAAATCATATTTAGTTATATTGAGACAGATTAAGGGACTTTCCATAAGTTACTTTAAGGATTTCAGAATTAAAGATGAGGATTTAACAAAATGTTCAAATTTGTGGCAAACTCTTCAACAAGATGTTAAATTTATAGCAGTTACAAATAAATTAATGTAAGATTTCAAATTTCAGAATACAGTTCTTTTGTCAAACTATTGGAAGGAAAAAATGCCAATGACAGAAGAAAATCAAATACTAAAAGCAATTAACAACAAAATCAATATATCTTCAAAAGTTGATGTATACTCAGCTTATGATATTTAATAATGCTTATTATTCACGCCTTAGCTTGCATAAATTTAAATATGAAAAATCTCCAAACTGTCCATACTGTAAAGATCAATCAGAAGACCTTCTTCATATGTTCTGGAGCTGCAAATGTATTTTTAAACTTTGGAATTCCTTAAGACTATAACTTCAAAAGGTGGGATATCAAAGTTCAACACTTTCATGGGAATTTATGATTTTACATATCCCTCCAAAACAGTTCTCTAGATCCCAGATTACTATACTTATTAATATTTTTTTGTTAATGAAACTATATATAGCTACTAACTGGTTAAATCCATCTCAAATGTCATGGGATAACTTCAAGATTCTAGCAATGAGACATATATTAGCCCACAAATTACTTCTTAAGGATCATAATAAAAATATCAATAATCCGAAAATATGGGAGCAAATTTTTAATATTATATTGGCATAATGCATTGTACCCAAGTTTACTCTGAGACATATATACCTTATAAGGGAAATTTATTAATAAGTAAAAGGTTGAAATATGTGATCTTTGTATAATTCTTTTCATATGTTCTTCTATAATCTGTTGTTACAATTGGAAGTATTCATGTAAATACTGTACATATGTTATTGTGTTATTAGTAGAAACATTAGCTAGAATTTACTGATATTTTTGTTTTGTTCAAGTTTGTATGGAAAATGGTAAAACAATAAAGATTTATTATTGAAAAAACAGAAATGTGGATGAATGAGTGAGGTAGTCAAAGCATTGTAAAAGTTGCTCTTGAGAGCCTTCCCAGATAAAAAAAAGAGGTCATCCACAAACCATCTATAAAATTTTGTATGTGTTTTAAAATTACCATCTACTATATATTCCTGCTCCCACACTGCCATGACTATATTAGCATAACTGTTGGCACACAAAGTGCACATGGGTACTCCATCTACTTGGAGATATAGCTAGTTGTTTAACATGAATACATTATTTTTTAGTACAACTTCCATCAGCAATGCTATCATGTCTCTTTTTGCTGCATTAATGCTTGAATATTTCCCCAAATAATTCTGTAACATGGCTCTATCTTGGTGTTTGCAATTACTGTAAATAAGGATTGAACTTCTAAAGTGACCATAATGTTTCCCCTGAAATCGATATTAGTGCAGTAATAGCGGTGCAGATCCATTAAAACTGTTTAGAATCACTTAAAATAAGACAACTCTGGTCTACAAATGGTCTTAAAACTTTCTCTAGATATATAGAGATAGGTTATGTACACCATTCTTTTCCTGAGACAATGGGCCTCATAGGTGGATTTAAGGGTTTTTTGTGGACTTTAGGTATACATTGCATGATGGGTATAAATGGATCCTCTGTCATAAAATATTTATACAAGTTAAAATCTAATACTCTCATTGCTAAACTTTCCTGTAATGTAGTCTTAATTCTACTCACTATTTTGTGTACATCACTATAAATAATTGTCCTATATGAAACATCATCGTTTAACATATTCATTTTATTAATATAAAATACTCTATCCATAACTACTATAGGTCTACCTTTGTCAGTGGGGCATATGCATATAGTTTCATCCTCCCATAATGACTTCAAGGCTATCCTTTCATTATAATCTAAATTAAAGAAACACTTATTCTTACTGTTATTACCACTATCAGATGAACTATTATAAAAAGCTTGATACAATGCTTCTGTACACAATTTTTCATAGACATTAAGAACAGGATGGTTAAGGGGTACATAAGTGCTTGGCTTACACAAATTATAACTATTATTTGAACCGTTGATTAAATCATTATTACCGGTTCCCATTCAGAAGCCTGAAACATCATAAGCCTGAAAATCAAAATCCTGAAACCAAAAGCCTGAAAATTCAGAATCCTGAAAACTCAAAATCCTGAAAGCCCAAAATCCTGAAAGACCAAAATCCTGAAACTCAAAATCCTGAAAAAACAAAATAGACATACTGATGTCATTGTGGCTTTGGTATTGTTAGCCCTGTGGTGTTAGGTCATGCGTTGGGGTCAGGTAAGTGTGCGGTTGGTTTTATTTTAGGGTTAGGGGCGGTTTAAGTGAGTTAGGGTTAGGGCGCAGGTTAGGCATGTATGCAATAGTGACAGATATTGGGGTTAGGGGCGGTTTAATTGAGTTAGGGTTAGGGCGCGGGTCAGGTGAGTGTGCGATAGTGACGGACCTTAGGGTTAGGGTTAGGGTCAGGGTCAGTTGGTAGATATTAGTGTCTTTATAGTGACATATTAGCATTATTTGTGTTTTCAGGATTTTGGTCTTTCAGGATTTTGGGCTTTCAGGATTTTGGGCTTTCAGGATTTTGAGTTTTCAGGATTCTGAATTTTCAGGCTTTTGGTTTCAGGATTTTGATTTTCAGGCGTATGATGTTTCAGGCTTCTGAATGGGAACCTTATTACCATATAGAACTTTTAACATTGGTGTCCTCATATAGCATTTTAAATCCAGAATATAATCCGTTACCTCTGCCGGACTTGCAGGTACGAAGGAAAGGCCCTTCTCCAAAATCTATAGTTCTTCCCAGCTAAGGTCTTTAGCAGAAATATGCCATACTATTGAGCTGTATTTTTCTACCACATTTTCTTTATTGTGTATGTTGGATTGCTGGTACTGTGGTCACATTTCTTTTTTAATCTCGTTCTGCTTCTGGATCTTTCCCTGCCACTGGTTCCTTTCATGGCTATGGGTAAAGGGTAATTTAAATTTAACTGTCTTCTCCCTTCCTGCGTAGATACTGTTGCATTCATTTTCATTGGTAGGGAATTAATAACCAAAAACAAAAATATTAGCCAGCAAACTGTAAGGCTGAAAAAGCAAATTTATTTAGTTAACGCAGTGCAAAAATAAAACAAACAAACCAGTTTCGGCTGGTACACAGCACACCCTTCCTCAGTATAAAATAACAATAATTTCAAATTGTCTTTTATACATGCACTTAATTAGAATCAGCTTTTAACTGGTTGATCTAAAATTGTTCATTTAATCCAGGTGGAAATAAACCACCCAGTTTAACAATCCATTTTTTCTCTTTGGTGTCAAGAATGGAATGTCACCCCGCTTTGTTGGATTTGGTCCCTTTCATGATATCTATTACCATGAAACTAAACTTGGCAGATGAATGTTCCAGACAATGTTTATATAAAGCACTACTTTGTTTCTTGTTCTTCATATCACTGGTATGCTCAGAAATTCTCAATCTTAGTGGTCGTGAGGTTTGCCCTATATAAAAAGAGCCACTGCTGCATGTTACTAGATATATCAGCCATTCACTACTGCAACTGGCAAAAAAAATGTCATCAACTGTACCACGGTTCTTACTTGTGGATTGTTTGGATTTAAAAACCTTATTGCAGTGAGTGCAATGTCCATATGGTAAGCATCTTGTAAGCACTTCGCCCAATAGTGTAGTTTTAACCTCATGGGATGGTGTCCTGGAATGTGAATGTTTGTAATGATTCAAATGGGAAGCAAGATTTCTCACTTTACGAAATGAAAACTAGCATCTGTCTGGTAGAATGTTAATTAGGTAGTGGTCACTCTGTTGAATATTCCAGTGTCTCTGTACACTGTTAATTAATAAATCAGAATTCCTCCCATAAGTTGTCACTAGTCTAATGGGTGCCAAGCTTTGCTCCTTCCATTGTTTATAGGTCAAAAGGTCTTCCCTCTTAAGTTTATTTGCCCAGTTGCTGGCCTGAAGAACATGTCTCATCTGATATTCCCAGTCCCTAAACCTGTGAGTCAGATCCTGCCTATATTCCTGAAAGGTGGAATGTTTGGAGCAGATGCATCTCATTCTGATGTATTGGGATTTGGGGATATTTGTAGCTATATGGGGAAGATGAAAGCTGGATGCATGGAGGAGGGTATTATATTGGGGTACTTCCGAAAAATATCAGTACACAGAATATTATCTGGTTTTCTAGAGGCAGAAACATCAAGAAAAGTAATGAGGTTTGGAACAAAACTGAGCGTGAAGTGTAGACCCCATTTGTTTTCATTTACAGAGTTAATAAATTCAAACAAATATTCCACATCTGACCTCCATACCATCCAGCAATCATCCAAATTTCGCCTCCAAATGTCTATTTCTGACAGGTACAAGTTATGGCATGCAGCACAGATTATTTGTTCTTCAATGAAAGCCATAAAAAGGTCAGTATAAATGGGGGCAAAGGATGCCCCCATGACCGTACCCTTTATTTGCCAACAACATGTATCTTGATAGAAAAAGACATTATTAGTTAGGACATGTTCTGTCAGGCCTAACAAAAAAGTATTGAACCCTGGCTGGTATAATTCAGATTTATACAGCCAGTATTTAACGGCCTCTAACCCGGTGGCATGAGGGATGTTTGTGTAAAGAGCACTAACATCTAAAGTGCACATTAGCCATTCTGGTTCAAGTTGGGTTTCCAAAATGATTTTTAGAAATTCTGTGATGTCCTGTATGCATGATCGGACCCAACATAATAGAGGTTTGAGATATTTCATAAGAAAAAATGACAGTGGTTCAGTGATAGGGCCTCTACCAGACACAATTGGTCTCCCAGGTGGTTTTACAGGGTCCTTGTGTATTTTGGGCAAAAAGTAAATATATTGACTCATAAGGTCTGTAATAGTGAGATGTTGCATGACCTTATCAGTAAAAATACATCTTTCCCTACTAATGACAACAATTTGTCTATCTGTTTTTTGAGCCTAAAAGTGGGGTCCAGAGGCATTTCCAAATAGTAACGCCTGTCTTGAAGTTGTCTTTTGGCTTCAGAATCATATTGCAGCCAATTCATTACCACTACGGCCACACCTTTATAAGCAGAGAGACTGACAATATCTTTGTTGTTCTGTAATTCAAGCAACAAACAAATCAATCCACACCAGCTCAGAAATTGAAAATGTTGAAACATAGGTGCCCAGTAGGATGGCAGCTGAATAAAGAAGCTGAACCACGACAAAGTAAAATCTTTTTTAATACAAAATGGTGAGTGCTTTCGCAATGGTAACCATTGCTTCATCAGACGGTTCATTCAAACAGCAACAGCACTTAAATATTTTAATTAATTACTAAAACAACCAATCCCACCACTCAAAGTTAATTCAGCCCTCAGCAATCACTGTGGTTATGTATTGCCCTTAGTTAATTGCTGAAGTCAGAAAAACTCTGTTTAAAAACCACATGCACAAAATGTAAAGACAAGAACATGTGGATAAATATAAACAAAATACATAAAAAGTCAATGAATAAATACATATACTCATGTTCCCCATTTAGTAACTACTTATGTGCATGGATACATAAAAATATATATAGAAATATATATAAAAGTATAAGCAGTACACACTCAACAACTTAATGAGTACATATATTCTGCCTAATAAATGCACATGTTGTCCACCTAGTAAATATATATGCTTTAATACATACATCTCAACAAATGCTTATCTTTAATGATATCTGTGCTAGAAGCAGCTCAAGAAATACTGTCATATTAACCCAAAGCCCTGCATGTGTTTATGTAGTCTTCTCTTATTAAAATGGTATTATTATTATTTATTTTATTTTAACCTTCTAGATTTTAGCACTGGCTTCAATGGAACACTGAAACCTCTGTGTGCTCCTAAACACAAAATCCATTTTACTTCCATATTTTTAGTAGTATTGACTATGTCCCCCATCCTATTGCTGACATTCTGAAAGTGTAAAACCTGAAACAGAAATATATGGTCATCCCCCTTATTCAATGTATGCTTAGCCAAAGCACTATACAGTTGCCCTTTTCTAGTGCAGTAAAATGACCAATGGTTTACGAAATTACATAGGAAACAATGTTACAGACCATCTTTTCTACACAGAAACAGTATGCATAACCCTAAGATTTTTTCTAACATAATCAGAGGTCAGGCAATGAGAACATCTCACCTATGTTGTCAAGAGGAAGTGTATAGAAATGAGTGAACTAAGCTAAGAACAGGTCTCATTAATAGGGGGTATAGTGAACATGAAATTGATAAAGTGTACCATAATGTACACAAAGAAAGGAAAGGTAAAGCTAAGCCCTACTACTCTGATAGAGCAGGTAGTGACAGGGTAGATATCAGGAATAGTGTATTACCATACATTTTGATGGTTTTACCATATACAAGAGATGTGAAAAGGTTTGAAACCATCATATGACAAAATTGGCATATGTTGTTAGTAGATGAGGATACTACCAACATAGTGGGTGGACAACCATATTTTGCATTTACAAATAAGCAAAATCTGAAACAGCAGCTTTGCTATCCAAGGATACCTACTCTGATGGATAGCACAGTGAATGGTACCCATAGATGTGGAAAATGTACACAGTGCATTTATATAGATGAATCAAAGTTTTTTAAGCACTCTGAAACAGGGCGTCTATGGGAAATAAGGAATTCTGCTGATCGCAATATTAGGAATGTAGTGTATGTAGCTCACTGCACAACATGTTTCCATTTCTATGTTGGCAAAACTAACCATCACCTTAGGGAACGGATCAGGGATCACCTTTACTGCACTAAAAAAGGGCAACTGTATAGTGCTTTGGCTAAGCATACATTGGATAAGGGGGATGACCATATATTTCTGTTTCAGGTTTTACACGTTCAGAATGTCAGCAATAGGATAGGAGAGATAGTCAATATTACTGTAAATATAGAAGTAAAATGGATTTTGCATTTAGGAGCACACAGAGGTTTGGGTTTGAATGATAGTGTTCCATTGAAGCCAGTGCTAAAATCTAGAAGGTTAAAATAAAACAAAAAATAATAATACTATTTTAACAAGAGAAGACTAGATAAACAGATGCAGGGCTTTGGGTCAATATGACAGTATTTCTTGAGCTGCTTCTAGCATAGATATCACTAAAGACAAGCATTTGTTGAGATGTATGTATTTACTAGGTGGGCAACATGTGCATCTATTAGGCAGAATATATGTATTAAGTTATCGAGTGTGTACTGCTTATACTTTATATATATTTATATATATATTTTTATGCTTGTATCTATGCACATAAGTAGTTGCTAAATGGGGAACGAGTATATGTATTTATTCATTGACTTTTTATGTATTTTATTTATATTTATCCAGATGTTCTTGTCTTTACATTTTGTGCATGTGGTATTTAAACAGAGTTTTTCTGACTTCAGCAATTAACTAAGGGCAAAAGGTAACCATAGCAATTAATTGATTGCTGAGTGCTGAATTAACTTTGAGTGGTAGGATTGGTTGTTTTAGTAATGAATTAAAGTATTTAACTGCTGTTGCTGTTTGAATGAACTGTCTGCTGAAGCAATGGTTACCATTGCGAAAGCGCTCACCATTTTGTATTAACAAAGAAGATTTTACTTAGTCGTGGTTCAGCTTCTTTATTCCAGCTACCTTCCTACTGGGCATCTGTATTCTGTAATTCAGTTAATGCTTACCTTTCATTCTTTGAGAGATTATTTGGTTTGTAGGTAATTTCCCTCTTGTGGCAGTGTAGATCTTTGAGAACACTCCTTTGAAATTGATGCACTGTGGGATTTATAGGAGGCATATACCTGGATTTATGATAAGTAAATTCAGTTTCAATAACAAAATCAGTTGAGTCATCAAAATGCAATCTGAGGCTTATTAGTCTACAAAATGACAATACATTTTGTGCTAAAACATCCTCAGTAATGAGAAAACCAGGAATAAAACTAAGACCTTTATTGAGAAGATCAAGTTGTATAGTAGACAAACTTACATCAGAGATATTAAAAAAATTAATGTTATTTTGATTTATTTACAGTTGTTTATTTGGTCAAGCAGAATCCTTTTCATACACCAAATTGGTTTAGGAGGTAGCAGAGAAGCAGAAGCTACGCGTTTACAGAGTTTCACTTTTGCCATCCTTTACTCAAGCCTCATCTTTAATGGACTTTCCTGGTAATGGGAAACTAAACATTAATAGCCTCTTGTAGGTGGTTGGCTAGATTTGTTTTTTCAAACTGTGTATGTGGTATTAAGGGGCACCATTTTCAGCTTACCAGGTGTCTCTACATCTGGCTTTTCTGTTTTCAGATGCCGTTCTCATGTCATTTTACTGGAAGTTTGGGTTTGGGGACAGAACTAATGAGTATGGTCAGTGCTAATACAGCTTATGGATTACTTTTTCACCCTGATCATACTTACAGCATAAACTAAAGTTTGACTAACTCTTGACTTTATGGTTGCCATTTTTTCATCGTGACCGTCAATTTTTGGATGAACAGAGCTAGTTCAAGGCAAAAGGTTTTTTTTTTTTGTATTTAACAGGTCGAATTAACAAGAGGTTATTTATTATTTTCCATCTTGAACATTGGGAGAATTTAAACTTTGCACTTTTAACGGAGTTCCTATTTTGATCCATCAGGGGCATTAAAAGAGTGCATTATTTGTGTTTAGAGACAGTTTGGGACTTGTATTTCGAGCAAAAGTTTGATTCATCTTTTGGACATTACAACATTGAAAAATAGTTGTTCAGAACTTATATTGCATTTTGTTTTTGAGGGGTCTCAATCCTGTCTTTGTTCAGAATATTTATGTTGTTATTAAGGGATTGTGTAATGATATACATTTTTTACAAAGTTGACTGTATTGCTTATGTGCAGCTATAGTTTCATGACAAACCTGTCAAGTATTATGTGTTTGATTTACGTCAGCTGTAACAATAATCTGCCTAACATTTTGAGTATATAATTAGTTTATTTAACAATTACTTAAATGAAAATATATTGTATTCAATTGTATAATTTCAACAAAAAATAGTATGATTCATGGTGATATATATATATATATATATATATATATATATATATATATATATATATATATATATATATATATATCTGTTTCTGTGACCGGCTATTGCATTGGCAGCTTATACTTGTATTTATTTTCAATATAGACCTGACGATTTTGTCTTAACAAACATATTTTTGGACGATTAGGTGAACATAAAATTGCCTTTCCATTACAAGTTGCAGTCAAGATAGATTAAACAGTATATGGTATTGTTGCAGATTAATGTAGATAATTGTAATTCTATTTCTACCTATTCCCTTGCTAGATCAACTGATATATCTAGTATTTGGGGGTAGGCATTTACCCAATGTGGTGCAGCTAGTCATATGAATGCATGAACAAAAGCTAACAGACCAATAGGCTATACCAGCTACTGTTACCTACCATTGTTGATAATAGACATTACCCAACATACCCCAAAGATGCAGCTTTTTGTTGGGTGACCCCCATATTTTTCATGCTTATCCTTTAACCTACTATTTACAATGGATCCCAGGTATCTTAGACCAAGCGAATTTCGAACTGGTTTGGGGGGGAGTCCCTTGTTCCACACTTCCATCTGGGACTCTCAACTGACAAATTATTTAACTTATGTCATTTATGATCGGGGTTTGGACCTGATGGTGATATTTTGTGCTTGAAATATAAGGTTAATAAGTATTTAAACCAACAACCTATTATTTTACTGACCAAGACTTTGCTATGTGTATGTGAGTCTGTTCACGAATGGGCATAGCACTGTCCTGAAGAAAGGTAGTCATATAATGAAGATTGAACGGTTCAATCACTGCAGTGACAGGAGCTATTATCGCTCATTCTATGTGTTATGTATAAAAGTGTTAAATGCAAATTGGACTAACATATGTGGCTTAGCATTGCTATTATATCTAGCAAGGGCTAATATTGACATCAAATCATTTCTTGATAATTTATCAAGTGGATTAATAATAACTATGATAAATATAAACGCTCAGGAGCAAGCCAGCACAGAACCAAAAGTTCAGCATATATCTATGCACTCGAAGTACAGTCTCTAACAGTGACAAGATTTAAAATAAGTTCCAACAGCAGCTAGATAAAATACAGAGGCAAAGTAAAAATGATATCCTTTTATTCCAGACACATGTGAAGGTAAGCGCTTTCGCCAAGAGGCTTTGTCAAACCTTTAACAAACAGAGTGTAAAATCACCTACTACTATATAGCAAACTGGTAATTGTATAATTGATACCAATCAAGTCAGCACTCCTCTTAAAGTCATAAGCTAACACAGTCAAATGCATGCAAAATATATCATAGTAAGTAAGCATATTTAAAACATTACAACCATATGGATAAAACTCAAAAATAAATACCTAAATAATGCAATTTCCATAATTATAAATATCTGCATAGTAACATAAAAAATATAATAAATATATATTACAAAACATGATTTTAAACACTGGTGTAATAAACCCATGATTTGCTTAACTACCAACTTCCTATTCTTCAAGGCAGGTTTCAGGGGAATTTTGTCATTTAACCCTGGACTGGCATGTGCTTTGAACTGAATTATCCATTTAACTTCCATTCTTTCCATATGATTCCTGACATCTCCACCCCTAATACTAGAATGATTCATTTGAATCAACAGAAAGCAAAATGTATGCTCTGTCCCTGCTTCAAGAGTATGTTTGGATAAGGCATTCATATTGGAATGAATACGTATCTGTTATAGATGCTCTCTGATACGATCTCTAAGCCTCCTATCAGTTTTGCCTGCATAAAAAGCAGGACAACATGTGCACATTGCTAAATATGCTATATGTTCTGAATTACAATTGGCCACTACGTTAAACTGGTAACATTGTGTGGTTACTGGATGTACAAACATATTATGTTTAAAAATGTAGGGACAGTAACAGTTGTTACATGAAAATGTACCTGTTCTACTTGGATGTCTCGGAACCATCTGCTCATGAGAATAACAAAGCATTCTATGCAAGTTCTTCTTATTTCTAAAAAGAAACTGGGGGTTTTCTCCCACTATTTCTTTAATTAATGGTTTGGTCATCAGGATTTGCCAGTGCCTGCAAACAATATCCTTGATGTCGCTAAAATCATAAGTATAAAACATAGACAATTTCTGAATAGTTTTAGTTCCATTGCCTAGAACTACTGGACTGGAAGGTGCATTATACTATTTACTACCAAGATCAGAAAAATGAGGGCTGGCTCTCTCATTTTTGTTTTCTTCCATATTCTGATAGATATTGTCTATGTCTTGTGCGTTATATGATCTGTGTAATAACCTTCCTTTCAAGTTCATAAGCTCTTCATTGTACCCTTCTCGTTTTGGATTTAACCTGGATGCTCTAAAGGCCTGTCCCTTAAAAATATTATCGAAGACAAACCTAGGATGCATGCTCTATGTAACAGGGTATTCCTGTAGCAGGCCTTCCTATAAATGCCTGTATTGAGTTGTCCACTACTCAACCTCTCAATATGGACATCTAAAAAATTGATACTAATAATTGATTCCTCTATTGTAAACTTAAGATATTCTGTAAGTGGATTAATTTCTTCATAAAAGAGATACAATTCTCTCTTACTACCTGTCCATAAAAAGAAGAGGTCATCTACAAACCGTTTATAAAAAAAAAATCACATACTTCTGATATCTGGGTAAAAGGAAGAGATGTTCTCTTTCCCACATGGCCATAACCAGGTTGGTGTAGCTATTGGCACAAGATGTGCCCATAGCTACGCCATCCTTCTGCTTATATATGTTATCATGAAAAGCAAAAAGGTTATTTTCCAACACTAGTTTCAATAATGTACATATCAACGCAACCTTAGATGTAGTAAAATCAGAGTACTGTGTAAGAAATACTTGTATTTTCTGCAAACCTATATGGTTAGGGATAACCATAAATAATGATTTAACATCCAGTGTGACTAGAAAATATGGAAGATGATCATCTACTGATTTCATTTTATCATATAAATCTAATAAAAATTGTTTTGTGTCTCTAAGTATAACTGAATTGTTATCTACTAATAGTCTTAAAGACTTCTCAATAAAATTCAAAATGGGTTCAGTAACCCAGCCTCTACCTGCAACTATAGGTCTCATGGGAGGATGTAAGGGGTCCTTATGTATTTTGGGTAGACCTTGAATAATGGCTAGTAACGGGTGTTCTACCCAGAAAAAAAGTTATATTGTTCTTCTCTGATAGCTCTTTTCTCTCTCTGGTCTCCCAAAATGTCATTAACTCTTTGTATATGGACTTTGACCTCTCGAGGTGAAACGGACATGTAAAAGTTCCTCTCTACTAACATTTCTTGCATAAGTGAATCATATGCAACCCTATCCATAATAACTGTTGGACCACCTTTATCTGCCAGTCTAATAGTAATGTTCCTGTCATTTCTTCGGTTATCCAATGCTTTCCTATGTCTGTGTGTTAAATTCCCTCTCTTTGTAATGCATCTATGTCTGGATAGACTATAAACATCTTCTTCAACCAACTTATAGAAAGCATCAAGTAAAGGATGGCAATTGGGGTTAAATAAGCTAGGTTTCTGAAGCATATATTTGCTTCTTTAATATTAACATTCTTATGTACTAACCCTGACTAATTCTGCCCCCCCTCACTTACTCTTCTCACCCTTCCTTCATCTACTACCTATTACAAATTAACAACATATCCTATAGTGCACAAAGTTTATGTATATAAGTAAAAGTTATCTCTGTACCTTAAAGGACTGGATTACTATTATACAGTATTAGTTAAAACTTTTGTATTATCTTATATTTTCTTTGATTTCTTTGATAACACTGTACAACTTCCACTCTTTTTGCATCTATTTACTCTGTACAAATACATGGAACTTTTCTCCCCGGGCATCTACTGGAAATGGACTTGCATCCAGTTAGACTAGCCCAGTCAACAAATGTAAACTGTAAATGTAAATGCAGTATACTTTAACCAACTTAAGAGTAGGTTAGAATTGAAAAAAAAAAAATAAATAAATAAATAAATAAAAACCTTTTATTTCTTCTATTTTTTATATTATTTTAAGAATTTCTTTAGCTAACATGTTATGCTAAAATTATACAGCTTTTATGGTACAATCATTGCTGTATAAAACTGTTTTGATGTTATTCTCTATTAAATTGTAAGTTTTTTTCCTTGGAGCTTTTCTCCCCAGGCCTTTACTGAAAATGGACATATATCCAGTTAGACTAGCCCGGTCAACAAATGTAAAATAAAAATAAATAAATAAAATAAATAAATTATACATCCATTTTAATTGTACATTATGTACAAATAACTTAGTGTCCAAGATGGTATCTGTAAATTACTGTGGGTGGTAGAGATATAGGTTAACCCTTTATTCAATAACTCAACTTCATCAATATTTAACTGTCTATGTGAAATATTCCAAACTATATCGCTGTTAACCTCTCCCACATTTTCTTTAAAGTAGGCCCCCTCTGTTCCTCTCCAGATGCCTTCCTTTTCTGTCTCCCCCTGCTCATAGAGCGACTCCTTCCTCTCTGGGACAGGTTGGTAATGGGGAAAGGGGTGGATGTCTCAGATTCTGTCCACTAGTAAAGGCTACAACTTTAAGTCTAACTACTGGTTCATCACTGGCTCGTAAGCCGGTATGCACAGAATTCACACTCAATTCAGTGGAAACAGTAGATGGACTACAACTACTGGGTACATCTACAATAACAGCATTAACAGTTCCTACCAAAGGTAAAGCACTGGAATCATCTAAAATATCAACAGGCTCCTTAGAGCATCCAGGTTAAATCCAACATGAGAAGGGTAAAATGAAGAGCTTATGAACTTGAAAGGAAGGTTATTACACAGATCATATAATGCACAAGACATAGAAAATATCTATCAGAATATGGAAGAATACAGAAATGAGAGAGCCAGCCCTTATTTTTCTGATCTTGGTAGTAGATAGTATAATGCACCTTCCAGTCCGGTAGTTCTAGGCAATGGAACTAAAACTATACAGGAATTTTCTATGTTTTATACTTATGATTTTAGAGAGATCAGGGATATTGTTTGCAGGCACTGGCAAATCCTGATGACCGAACCATTAATTAAAGAAATAGTGGGAGAAAACCCCCAGTTTCTTTAAAAATAAGAAGAACTTGCATAGAATGCTTTGTTATTCTCATGAGCAGATGGTTGTGAGACATCCAAGTAGAACAGGTACATTTTCATGTAACAACTGTTACTGTCCCTACATTTTTAAACATAATATGTTTGTACACCCAGTAACCACACAATGTTACCAGTTTAACGTAGTGGCCAATTGTAATTCAGAACATTTAGCATATTTAGCAATGTGCACACGTTCTCCTGTGTTTTATGTAGGCAAAACCGATAGGAGGCTTAGAGATCGTATCAGAGAGCATCTATACCAGATATATATTCATTCCAATACGAATTCCTTATCCAAACATACTCTTGAAGCAGGGACAGAGCATACATTTTGCTTTCTGGTGATTCAAATGAATCACTCTAGTATTAGGGGTGGAGATGTCAGGACTCATACGGAAAGAATGGAAGTTAAATGGATAATCCAGTTTAAAGCACATGCCAGTCCAGGGTTAAATGACAAAATTCCCCTGAAACCTGCCTTGAAGAATAGGAAGTTGGTAGTTAAGTAAATCATGGGTTTATTACACCAGTGTTTAAAATCATGTTTTGTAATATATATATTTATTATATTTTTATGTTACTATGCAGATATTTATAATTATGGTAATTGTGTTATTTAGATATTTATTTTTGAGTTTTATCCATATGGATGTAATGTTTTAAATATGCTTACTTAGTATGATTTATTTTGAATGCATTTGACTGTGTTACCTTATGACTTTAAGAGGAGTGCTGACTTGATTGGTATCAATTATCCAATTATCATTTTGCTATATAGTAGTAGGTGATTTTACACTCTGTTTGTTAAAGGTTTGACAAAGCCTCTTGGTGAAAGCGCTTACCTTTGCATGTACCTGGAATAAAAGGATATAATTTTTACTTTGCCTCTGTATTTTATCTAGCTGCTGTTGGAACTTATTTTAAATCTTGTCACTGTTAGAGACTGTACTTCGAGTGCATAGATATATGCTGAACTTTTGGTTCTGTGCTGGGTTGCTCCTGAGTGTTTATATTTATCATAGTTACTCTGCATTTTGTTGGCTATGGAGCATTCATCCCTTGGTGGGTAACGTGTTTATTTTCAGTGGTTTAATAATAAGATTCCAAGGAACAAGAAACTAGTATTTATAGGTTTGGTGGTCTATCTATATTAATGCCTAGTGAACATAAATATATACACATTTTTTACAAGTACAATATAGCACCATTATGGAATTAACAAAATTGATATCTGGTTTGTCAGCTGACCGGGAGTGTTTGGATTGGGCACCTCAACCAATGATGAGCCAAGTGGTACAGCCCTGGGTCCAGAGTCTAGTTGTGGTTTATGTTTTGATAAATTACAAAAGAGCATGAGATCTCTCAAGTCTCATGTCTGGCATTCTAAACTCTTTAAAGCCTACATGGCTAAAGGGATTATACCCAGGGGACTACGTATTAGAACACAACCATTAGTCAGTGAGCCTGATGAAGAGCTGAATAAACAATGGGCAGACATCCAACAACAAGCAACTATGGGTTTCGTTGAAGCCCTGGCCACATTTCACGACAGAGTCATTGATCGTGAAATTTGTGAAGTTACTAAGCTATGTTCTGATGCACAGACATATGAAGGACAACCCTTCTTTACTAGGAATTTGAACAAACTAGCTAAAGAAATATCTGGTTCTGAACAACAACTGAAAAACAGGAAGGTTAAAAAATTCCAGATGGACCAAACAGATTATCAGCTTGGTAAACCTTTTAGCATTAGCAAACAGGT
The DNA here is from genome assembly GCF_019279795.1 of Protopterus annectens. Classification (NCBI taxonomy): domain Eukaryota; kingdom Metazoa; phylum Chordata; order Ceratodontiformes; family Protopteridae; genus Protopterus; species Protopterus annectens. The sequence continues at coordinate 1,694,360,948 of NC_056737.1, read as the reverse complement.
CAGATTGCAACAAGCACAAGCTAGAACTCCCAAAAGGAAACAACCAAGGTCTAAAAATGACCTAGAGGCATAGAATCATCTACTGATGATCTGTCTTCATACACAGATACAGACATGTAACACACACCAGACTCACCTACCCCCAAGGGGGCATATAGTTCGGCCCCTTTAGGCCAAAATACAAGAGAGCAGGCAGAAAACATTCAAGAAATAAACAACATAGATGGGCTTCTGAAATTAATAACTCAGAAATAAATCAAAATAATATTAATGTTTTGAATATCTCTGATGTAAGTTTGTCTTCTACAAAAATTGATCTTCTCAATAAAGGTCTTTGTTTTATTCCTGGTTTTCTCATTACTGAGGATCTTTTAGCAAAAGATGTCTTGTCGTTTTGTAGACTAATAAATTTCAGATTGCATTTTGATGACTCTACTGATTTTGGTTTTGAAAATGAATTTACTTATCATAAATCCAGGTATATGCCTCCTATGAATCCCACAGTGCGTCAATTTCAAAGTAGTGTTCTCAAAGATCTGCACTACCATAGGAGAGAAATTACCTACAAACCAAATAATTTGTCAAAGATTGAAAGGGAAGCATTAACTGAATTACATAACAACAAAGATATTGTCATTCTCTCTGCTGATAAAGGTGGGGCCGTAGTGGTAATGAATTGGCTGCAGTATAGATATGAAGCCAAACGACAACTTCAAGACAGGCGTTACTATTTGGAAATGCCTCTAGACCCCACTTTTAGGTTTAAAAAACAGATAGACGAATTTTTGTCATAACTAGGGAAGAAGGCATTATTACTGATAAGGTCATGCAACATCTCACTATTAAAGATCCTATGAGTCGATATATTTACTTTTTGCCCAAAATACACAGGGCCCCTCTTAAACCACCTGGGAGACCAATTGTGTCTGGTAGAGGCTCTATCAGTGAACCACTGTCATTGTTTCTTTCGAAATATCTCAAACCTCTATTAAGGTGGGTCCGATCACGCATACAGGACACCACAGAATTTCTAAAAATCATTTCAGAAACCCAGAATGGCTAATGTGCACTCTAGATGTTAGTGCTCTTTACACAAACATCCCCCATGCCACTGGGTTAGAGGCCATTGAATACTGGCTGTATAAATCTGAATTATACCAGCCAGGGTTCAATACTTTTTTTGTTAGGCCTGACAGAACATGTCCTAACTAATAATGTCTTTTTCTATCAAGATACATGTTATTGGCAAATAAAGGGTACAGCCATGGGGGCATCCACTGCCCCCATTTATGCTGACCTTTTTATGGCTTTCTTTGAAAAACAACTAATCTATGATGCATGCCATAACTTGTACCTGACAGAAATAGACATTTGGAGGCGATATTTGGATGATTGCTGGATGGTATGGAGGTCGGATGTGGAATATTTGTTTGTCTTTGTTAACTATCTAAATGAAAATAAATGGGGTCTACACTTCATGGTCAATTTTGATCCAAACATCATTACTTTTCTTGATGTTTCCATCCCCAGAAAAACAGATTATACTTTGTGTACTGAAGTTTTTCAGAAGTACCCCCAATATAATACCCTGCTCCATGCATCCAGCTTTCATCTGCCCCATATAGCTAAAAATATCCCCAAATCCCAATACATCAGAATGAGATGCATCGGCTCAAAAGATTCCACCTTTCAGGAATATAGGAGTGATCTGACTCACAGGTTTATGGACCGAGAATATCAGATAGGACATGCTCTTCATGCCAGCAATTGGACAAATATACTTAGGAGGGAAGACATTTTGACCTATAAACAACAGGAGCAGCAAAGCTTGGCATCCCTTTGACTAGTGTAAACATATGGGAGGAATTCTGATTTATTAATTAACAGTGTACAGAGACACTGGAATATTCTACAGAGTTATCACAATCTAACTAACATTCTACCAGACAGATGACAGTTTTCATTTCGTAAAGGGAGAAATCTTGCTTCCCATTTGAATCATTACAAACATTCACATTCCAGGGCACCATCCCATAAGGTTCAAACTACACTATCAGGCGAGGTGCTTATAGGATGCTTCCCATGTGGACATTGCACTCCCTGCAATCTTCTTCTTCTTTCGGCTTTTCCCGGTTAGGGTTCGCTACAGTGGATCATCTGTCCACTCATGATTAGCAGTGGAGTTTTACGGTGTCAAGTTGCCAGCCTGGCGCCCAACCTTCCACAGAAGGCACACACACATGCACACACTCACACCTAGGGCCAATTTAGAGTGTCCAATCCACCTACTGCGTGTATTTGGGATGTGGGAGGAAACTGGAGCACCCGGAGAAAACCCACGTGACCACAGTGAGGACATGCAGACTCCACACAGAAGGCACCACAGCTGAGAATCGAACCAGAGAACCTCTTGCTATGAGGTGGCAATGCTAACCACTGCACCACCGCAGCTGCCCATTACACTCACTGCAATAAAGTTTTTAAATCCAAACAATTCACAAGTAAGAAAAGTGGTACAGTTTATGACATTAATTTTTTTGCCATTTGCAGTAGTGAATGGCTGATATATCTAGCAACATGCAGCTGTGGCTCTTTTTATACTGGGCAAACCTCACGACCACTAAGATTGAAAATTTCTGAGCAGACCTCTCAACCAATTGCGGTCAAATTTCAACAGAATCAGGGACAAGTCAAGAAAAAAATCAGGGACGATCAGGGACACTTTTAAAATATTAGTGCTATTAACTTGAAACATTGACAGAATCAGAGCATATGAATTAATACACATTTTCTGAAGTAAAAGAAGTTTATAACTCTTAATTATTGTCATTATTCATTAAGTGTAATTCACCACCTTTCCTCCAAAAGTCACTAGTTTTAGGAGGGATTAAGAGGGACAGAGTTAAAATTTGAGTCAAAATCAGGGACAGTTGAGAGGTATGTTTCTGAGCATACGAGTGATATGAAGAACAAGAAACTAAGTATTGCTTTATATAAATGTCTGAAACATTCATCTGCCAAGTTTAATTTCGTGGTAATAGATATCATGAAAGGGACCAAATCCAACAAAACGGGTTGGCATTCCATTCTTGACACCAAAGACAAAAAATGGATTGTTAAACTGGCTGATTTATTTCCATCTCCATTAAATGAACAATTTTAGACCAGCCAGTTACAAGCTGAGTCTTATTAAATGCATGTATAAAAGACATTTTGAAATTAATTTTACTTTACACTGAGATACGCTGTGGTGTGCACCAGCTAAAACCAGTTTGTTTGTTTTGTTTTTGCACTGCATTAACTAAATAAATTTGTTTTTTCAGCCTTACAGTTTGCTGGCTAATATTTTTGTTTTTGGATTCTATATTGTTCAAGCTGTGTAATTGCCTTTCATGCAGGCGGAAATTTTTTGAGGGAATTAATAACCTCTACTGGTAATTGAGCTATAGAAGCTTGAGGAACCTTTTATCTGGCCCTTAGTAATTCTTCTTTGGAATGATTCGCAGGATTTATCTGCAAAGAATTCCCTACTTGTACTAGGTTCCACTTACGCTGTTCACTTTGTACTTCAGCAGATGATGTATGATTTCTGTGGGCTTTACTCCGTTGAGTTAAAAACTCCACTTGCACTCATGGGTTCCCGAGGTGGGTATTAGCCCGAATGCTGCTCGCTGATTGGTTCCATTAATGTCTTTCGGCCAGGCGAAGACATGGCCGTTAAGGAAATCCCTTTTATCTCTTTCTATATGCCCTCTTCCCCACTGTAGTGTGACTCTGGAGTTAGTATATATAGATGGAGGGAATTGGGGGCACAGCCCCCCACAATGGGGGGTGTGGGCGTGTTGCCCTCCACCTGTTTGAAATGTTGTAAATCATAAGCATGCATACTTACAAGTCGAATGAATAACTCTTTCCAGAAGATATTATTTATCCAAACACACCACCCCTTACTATATATACTAACTCCAGGGTCACACTACCACGGGGAACAGGGCATATACCTTTTGACGAAATGAGTTTCAGTCAAATTAATTTTTAGTGAAGTGAGCTTTCAGTGAATTGTGCTCAGGGAATTGAATTTCAGTGAAATGAGACCTATCAAATGAGTTTCAGTGAAATATGCTTTCTATCAAATGAAGTATATATATATATATATATATATATATATATATATATATATATATATATAGAGAGAGAGAGAGAGAGAGGGAGATGTATATAATTCTTTAGAATTAATTGTGCAAGGAGCAGTGGATATGCGCTCTGCTTAACTAAGTGCATGGGCATGCACAGTGGAATTTTTGTATTGTTTGTGCATTGCTAAGGAGTGTGCAAATGGGAGGTACATTGCTTACATCAGAGTCTTACTGTTCCATATACTGACTCTAGCCCACACCTAGCTGTACTTCAGGCCAGGATTATGTTTGTTACACAGTGTGACCTCTAAACCTGTTTCTGCACTGCTGTGCTTTGCTCAACTTGGCTAAAGGTCTTAGATATGCTGCATAGTGTGCAATTGTTTAATTAATATGTTGAAGAGGTTAATAATACTATAGAACACACAGAGTCTCAGACTGCAAAACACAGCTTATTATGAGATCACAACCAAAATAGCTGGATTTATCAGGATTAGAACCACAAGCCAAGCACAAGCTAAATGCCTTAGTCATTTGAGCCACAGAGCTGCCTGACATAAAAAAGATCATTCGTCACAAAATCACCTGCATAAATATATATATATATATATATATATATATATATATATATATATATATATATATTGCTATTCCTTAGTTACCTAACACATACAATGTAAGATCAAATTCTATGTTACTTACTGTTCTGAGAATGTGTGGCATACTAACTGTGTGAAATGCTCACATAGTATAAATGAGTTACTATTATAGCAGTTACAAGGGGATACTGTTGTTTTGAGGGGTGGGGGAACAACAATGCATGTTCTGCTAGGATACCACTAGTCTATCATTTAACCTCATTCTAACATCTCCCTTGAATGATGTACCATTAATCTTTTCCAATAGGACTGCACAAATATTCCATGCAGAGATCTACTGGTTACAAATGGGGACATGACAGTTGACTGTGTATTTGTAGTCCCATGTGGATGCCATTTCTGTCCAAATAGCCCAGTATAGTTACTTGCACAATGTACCAAGTCCATAGCTACAATGACATATCAGAATAATCCACTAGATGCTGAGTAGGTTATGTGCTTACCTTGCAAATGCAGTGGTTGTCACAACTGTATTTCAGGGCTGACTCTGTCTGATCCAAGCACTTCACAGCCAATACATGGATAGGTACAGGATGTGTGAGTTGGCTGGCATCAATTTTAATATATGTATGTGAGCAGGAGTAAGGTGTTAGTTCCTAGGTCTCTAGGTTGCCAGTGAATGTGCTATGCATTGTCTCGTAGCCAAAGCCAAGGCAGACAGAACATGCCTACATCTGCAGGAACATCAGCAGGGTGTTCCTCCTCTAAGTCCTCCTGTGACTGTGGCTGTGGCTGTGGTGACCTAGGTACTGGTGGCGGGCTAGGTATCCCTTCCCTTTGCTGGTCCTGCTGCAGCTTTATCCACAGGATCAGATGGCATAGCATAGCACATACTGTGAATATCTGTGCACATGTGCATGGAGTATACTGCAGAGCTATACCAGATCTATCTAGGCATCAAGACCGTGACTTCAGAAGCTCAAGAACATGTTCTATGATGTTTCTAGTTTGTGTGTGTGGCTCATTATGGTGTTCTTCTGTGGGTGTGTGTGCATTTATGATGGGTGTCACCATCTACGGCTCCAGGGCATAGCCAGCATCCCCCAGTAAATGGCCCTGTGGGATATCCCCCCTAGGAAACATCTGGTACAGCTGTGATGCATGCCAGATATGGGAGTTGAGATGATAATCCCCTGGGCATCGCACATAGCTTGGCAGTTGATGGAGTGGTATCCCTTTTGGTTAAAATAGATTCTACCCTGCTCACCAGGTGGTGCCTTGATGTGTACATGAGTTCAATCTATGTCATCCAGTACTTCAGGGTAGTGTGCTACATGTTAGAAGTATTGCATTGCTAGCCCTCACCTCAGGTGATAGGGGAAAAGATATGTGCTCTCTGGCATGTGAGAGCATAGCATCCAGGAATTGGTGGAGTATCCTGTATGCAGATACCTGTGACACCCCCATCATGTCCTCAGTTTGTCTTTGAAAAGTACCTGTAGCTAGTATCTAAGGGCTACACATACTTTAGTTTCTAATGGAGTGGGTTACCCTATGTAGGCTCTGAGTTGAGGGTGGCAGATCTCAATGAGTTTTTGTAATACATCCCTGTACACCCTGCAGCTCTCTACAATCTCCAGCTCATATAGCTCCTGGAAGGTTACCCTGGGCCTGATTACTGTTCGCCTTCTTGGCCTAGGCCAATTGTCAGCAGCACTAGCAGCATTGACTTCAGTATCTAGCACATGCAGATGTAGAATAGTTGCAGCAGCTCCTAGCATTATCCGAGTTAAAATTTCCAAGTCTCTACTCCAATGGTTCAGAGTACTGATGGAAAATCAGAATGTAGGGCGCATGCATGCTTTATACAATTCTGGTGTAGGTCCACCATATGGAATTGGCTAATTATGACATAGTTCACCTGCTTAGGATATAACTGACATGATTTAAAAGCCCTACTTTAGTGCATGACATGACACTATGTGCAGTGTTGTGCAGCACTGCTTATACAAAACTATGTATTATCAATTGAATGTATCCGGTTTCCATTTATAGCTGACTATGACATAAATGGGGCATGAGTGGTCTGGTTGTGTGACCATGTTAAGCTATGCCCAAACAATTTGCAGCAAGTGGTGCACTGTGCAAACATGCACACTGAGCACAATATATCCTAAAGGTGACATGACACACTTTCCTGATGTCATTTACTTCCAGTGGGAATATAAACATCATGTAGAAGCCTACACAAAGTGGATATGTGTACATGGTTGCTCCCTTTAGTGATTCAACAAATCCATGACATTTACCCCTCATCTGCATAATATTCATGCTGACAGCCTGGAAACTATACTGTTCATAGCCATATAAGCTGGGTAACAGTGTGGATGCAAGATTGTACAGACACAATGCAAGGTCTTACAGTAAATTTGTCTAAAGTACAATATAAGTGTTATTTTACAAATGTTTATTTTCTTTTTATGTTAAGCATGTTTGCTCAATGCGGAGTATAGCTCAACCACGCGGAAATTAAAAAAAATAAAAAAATTATTAATTTCACATAATCCCTGCTCTTTTCAGACATCCACAGTGTATGTTTTGAACATGTATGTATGTGGACTTACCTTTTTTGGGGAATTATGTCCATGTTTGTGGATGTTTACATCCCCTTCTTTCAGTGTAGACTCCTGTGCATGGAAAATTTCCACTTACACTACTGACAGGGACATAGAGTCAACACAGATGCATTACGGCTTTCTGGATCACTCCATCTGGTTAATCTGCATAAAATTCAGCTAATTAAGGCAAAATTGCATTGCATGAAAGGTTCCTTAGCTGTGAGTGTTTGCATTTGCATGCCACTACATGGAGTTTACTGTATCCAAAACTGTTAATGCCAGTGTGTGCATTGTGCCACAATGCACACACGATAAAACGTTTCTTGTTAGCTTTATTGAATTTCCCCTTCACAAATTTAATTTGGCATATCAGCAGTAGCACATACGAGCTTCATGCTGTTGTGCTTCCATCAGCACTCTGGACAGTAATGAATGAAGAAAGTTTACCTGTAAGCTACCTGTCTTTGTGGCACAAGCACTTAGTTTAGGAAAAGAGGACAAGTAATACAGTGTTCAAACCCAATTTACAGATATTTTTAATGAGGAGATAATAATAACTATTGACACACATTTTTGTTTATGAATTGTACAGGCTCATATCCCTCAACCTCTAAGATGAAGAACTCTGGACAAAGCCATATATAATGGTGGGGGACAAAGGTCCAAAAATAGGGACAATTTTTAAATATTGCTCTTACAAACCTAGAAGGTTGATAGAATAACAGATTTTGCACTAGCATGAATTTTGTGAGGAGCATGAAGTCTGTAACTCAAACACCTGTCATTATGTTTTGACTTCAGTCCTCAATGATTTGCCAGTGATTTGCCAGAAAAAACAACTTTTTATGAGGAAAAGACCAAAAATATGAGTCAAAAATCAGATATACTGTGGAAATCTGGATAGTTGAAAGGTATGAACAAGCTAAAGTCTGTGTGATAAATGCTAAAAATGCTACTTCTAATCCTTGTGAATTGTTGTTACAAACATGTTTTTGTTGGAAATTAAACTCGCCCCATTATTAATAACATGTGATGTGATGGTGTAATATATGGCAGTTTGTAAAGGGTGATAAAACAAAGGCATTAATTTGAGGAATGTGCAAATATGTCTGATATATGCTGGATTGCTTATCTATATATCTCAAGTAGTCATCCTGACAGTAATAGATTTCCTTTAGAAGTCTGTCATTATTAATTACATAGCTGTGTCAAAAATGAACTACTGTAATTCCCTGTGTGTCACCTTTCTGAATAATTGGCATTACATGAAGGCCTGATGATGTGTAATACAAATGCTAGTTTTGATGAGTCAAGCAGATGTGAAAAAGATGAATGTGTTGCGTTAATGCTCTAAGTGCTCTGTTCATTGCTAGCTATACCCTTTAAATGCTTTAGTTTTACTTATAATTTATTTCTGTAATTGTTATTTTATTGCTTTTTTTTCTGTCACATTTGCATGATGCTTGGCAGTGCTCAGCAATGGTTCAGAGCAGAAGGCAAAAATGAAAAAAATTATTTGGGCATCTTCCATAGTGCCAAATAAGCCTAGTATTAGTGTGCTGCTGCTTGAACTCCAGATATTACTGAGTGAAGAAAATACACCCGTTTGCCAACTGTCTCTGTGGAACAAGTTGGAAATATAGTGAGAAGGGAGCAAAACCAGAGTTACTTGAGGTTCAAAGCTGTGGTACTAATATTTTGCTTATGGTACCAGATGAAGTATTTACACACATTTTGGGATATGAATTGAACACACTAAGGCTGTGTGATAAATGCTGAATATGTTACCTATAGTCCTTGCAAATTGCTGTTATCAATGTTTTGTTGTGGGAACTAAACTACTCCTCTTGTGACAGTTTCTAAAGTGTGAGAATAGAAATGTATTAACATGATGAATGTGGAAATATGTAGACTATATTATAGATTATTTATCCATATAGTATAAGTATTAATCACGGCAGTAATGCATTTCGCTTTCAAAGTATGTCATGATTACTTGTATGGGGTGTGTCACAAATGAGATGATGTAATCATTCTCGTATCTCCTTTCAAATTACTACCAATACCTGAAGAAATAAGGATGTGTAACACAAATTACAGTTCTGATGTGGCACACAAGTGTTCAAAGGATGACTGTGTCACAATAATGCCAGATGAGCTTTGTTTCATGTTTAAAGGCAAAAATGAAAAAAAAAAGTAATTTGTGCTGTCTTCAGAGCAGAAAGGAGACAGCTGCTGGTGTGCTACTCTCAGCACTCAGGATAGTAATGAGTGATGGAAATCTAGTTGTCAGCTGCCTACCTCTACAACACAAGGTTTAATTGCAGTGAGGTTAGAGAAAGAGGACAGATAATGCAGGGTTTAAAGCCAGTTTTCAAATCATTTTACTGAGGAGATCAAATGGGATTTGTCACCAACTTTTGATTATGAATGTAACACTAAATAGAAATGACTATAATAAATATGATTTTTACAACAAAATTATCATTACGGCTTCCTATATAAGACCAATATGATGTGTGTAAAGTATGCTAACCATGAGAATGATGATAGTTATTTTACAATGCACTTGCATAGGTATGATGTTAACAATACTATTGTTATAATTAATATGACTCATCACATATCATAATTATGCGTTTAGGATATTGTTTATGTCATGTAAAGTACATATGGAAACTATCCCAAAAAGTAGCAGAAAGCTCTTGAAACTCCATGCATCAGAAATGTGTTTACAGCCAGAAACACTGCCTTTTACATAGAAATGTAGTACAATGACTACTGCAAGTCACACACATACAAGCATCTCTTAAGTACATCTCCATCATTTAGAAAGTAGTGCATCTCAACCTGACACTTACAAAGTAAGTTCTCCTGTGACACTGACAGTTAATAAACAGAGGCTATCATTTTACTCTTCCTTTTCTCATGTGTTCCTTTTCCAGCTGATACAATCATACTAGTGTTTAAGTTCCAGGAACCCAATATATCACAATTTTACCTCCAACCAACAATAATTATAACAAACACTGTAAAGAATTTCATTTTCTAACACTGGAACTTGTGCATCACATATGCTCATATCTGACTGCCATACATCACACCATCTTTGTTTTTGGATGTAATCATTGCCAATTTCTCTGCCAAGCCATTTTTATGCTTTCAGTTGTATAAATTGGGCTTGGGCTTCAGGCCAGTTATTTTACATTAAGAAGGTTCGTGGTCTGCACTCTTGTGGGAGGAGAGGCTGGACTCTGCCCTTCTGAGCTGGGAATTTCTGGTTAAAGGCTTATAGTGCCTGCATATTTGAACTGTTTCTTACTGAAATTGGTACACCTTGTTTGCTGTAGCATAGACTAGATCCAGGCCTGCTGAATCTAGCTTTGTTTGTATGCTTGCTGTTTGTTTGCTTGTTATTTCCCTGAAAAGCTAATTCCACCTAAAACGCGGCTTTTCAGCACTTCTGTGGATCCCTAGTGATATCTGCATTGCTTACTGTACTTATTTCCTTGTTTCACTTGAAAGAAAGTTACTGTTTGTCATTTTTGCATTTAAGTTACCTGTAACACATTGCATTTAAGTTACCTGGCACTTGCTCACTAAAGCAATTATATAAGTCAGCACTAAAAAATGAAAAGCACTACACCCTCACAAACTCCCCTTGAGTACATTGTTCCCCATTGGCCCTTTTTTTAAATTATAAAGGAATTCCCAATACTATTCTAGCATGTCCAAAGGTCAGTTGTCAATCTCCTCTCCTGTCCAGCTGGTGAATCTGGGAATCCTGAGGCAATGTTACAACTGCCTCATGTACACAGACAACCCTCTCCTCCTCCCAACAAATTCCAACACATGTGAGAGATGCAACCATATAGCCATACTGGAGGCTAAGCTCTCTCAACTCAGTACTGGCGTAACCAGTCAGGAGGAGAAGGAAACCACACTCACTACAATTCCAGTCTCACATAGACCTACCACTACAGCAAACCAAACACATAAACACACAAAAACATACTCGGAGGCTCTAAATAAAAATCTGCCTAAGCAGCAGAGACCTCCAAAGCAGACACCCAAGCAACCGCTACCCCAAAACAAAACACGTGCAACACATAGCTCACAAAGCCAGTGTGCCGAACAGTCACAGCCCTTAAGGCTAAACAACACACCTGATACACTTGTAATAGGTGACTCTATCATTAGGCACACTGACATCCCGCTCACCAGGCTGAACAAGGAGAAGGTCACGGTGAGCTGACTGTCGGTTGCTAGGATCTGCCACATAACACAAGCACTAAGGTCACTCCAAGGCAAGTACAAATATGACTCAGTCATTGTCCATGCTGGTGTGAATGACCTGAGATGTTCCTCCCAGGACTACATGAAAAGAGACATAGAGGAGCTCTCTGAGCATGTAGCCCAGGCCGGTATGACCCTGACCTTGAGTAGCATCTTACCCTCACCAAGAATGATGCCACAATATGAAGACAAGATGATCAATTTGAACAATTGGCTTACGTATTGGTGTCATTCAAAGGGGATCCAATGCCTGTCAGCTTGGGATGACATGCTCGACAAGCCACAATGCTTCGCTAGGGATGGCTTGCACCTGTCACCCCCTGGGCTTTCGGATATTGGCAAAGGCTCTTGCTACCCCCATAGTGCCTTTTTAGGCAAGGCTCAAAAGACAAACCCACCTCCATAGGTATCACAAGGGATAAGAAACTAAGAGTAATGCTACTCAACACTAAAAGTCTAAACCTCAAGATGCATGCACTTGAAACTCTCCTTAGCATGGAGAACATCGGTATCTGTGCAGTAACAGAAACCTGGTTCAAGGCTCCCGAGAGCACCCCAACACTTCCAGGTTATACCTCATACCATGCTTTTCAGCCCCAAAACTTGGACCGAACCACAAAAGGAGGGGGAGTATCAATATTCGTCAAAGATACCCACACCTCCAGGTTGGTGGCACAGCCCGAAGCATCAGAGACTATCCATGTGCAACTAAAAGTGGGTAAAACTGCCTTCCAGTTTATAGCCTGCAACAGACCACCCTCCCAAACCCAGGAACCCCACTCAGCTTTCCTCAGAACACTGGAAAATATGAAGGTCTCTCCAAACACCATTATATTGGGCGACTTCAACTACCCAAACATAGACTGGGAGCATTACTCTAGCTCCAACACCCTAGCCCAAAGGTTCCTAGAATTTATAAACTCAAATCCTATGGAACAACTTGTTACCACTCCCACAAGAGGGGAAAACATACTGGACCTGATCATCACCAACATGGGGACTCTATGCTCCAGACCAGAAGTGTATCCCTCACTGGTAAGATCAGACCATAAACTAATTTCACTGAATATTCACATCCCACCCCCACCCCCTGCCCAGAAAACCACAGTGAAAAACTTCTCTAAAGCAAATTTTACACTCCTCAAAACCAAGGTGGAATCCTTCAAAGCCCCTGGGCCTGTGGAAAATACGGCCCAGACCGCAGAATCCTTTATAAACACATTCTATGAACACCTTCAGGAATGCATGGATCATGCAATCCCAAATAAAACCAAGACCCAATCCTCCAAAGGCAGATGTCCTGTCTGGTGGACCCCAGCCATAAACAAACTATACATTAGAAGGAGGAAGCTACTACATGATAGAGCAAAATCCCAAAAAAAGGGAATGCATCTCTGATCAGTATTAGCAAAAAACTATGGGCACTCATAAAATCATCTAAGGCCAGCTTCGAGAGAAAAATTACACAGGACACTAAAGATAATCACAAGGCTTTCTTTAGTTATGTTTGGAACCTGGGTGGGAATTCCCAGATATGCTCAGAATTAGTCCAAAATGTCAAAAAAGACACCGAACCCACAGACATTGCCAACATCCTAGCTGACGGGTTCAGTGCAAACTTCTCCCCCCCTCCCCACCAAAAGGGCAAATATCTATCCCAGCAGAGTGCTGCCCCCTTGACATCTCAGATGATCAGGTAAGAGCCACCCCCTCCAAAGCAAAAAACACAGCATCAATGGGACCAGATGGTGTCCCAGGCTGCATCCTACATGAACTCCAAGAAGAGCTAAAACCAAACATAAAGCTACTGTTCAATCTCAGCCTTACTACAGGATATGTACCCAAAGAGTGGCGTACAGCAACAGTGGTCAATCTCCACAAAGGTGGTGCCTCAACGGATCCTGGAAACTATCGCCCCATAAGCCTGACTAGCTTGGTCTGCAAAGCTATGGAAAGGATCATCATGGACCTCATAAATAAAGATATTAGGGACCTACAGACACTGGATCCTACCCAGTTCAGCTTTGTTAAGGGCAGATCCTGCCTCTTAAACCTGGTTGATTTCTTTGAAACAGTCACCAAGGCCATTGACGAGGGGAAGGTGGTCCACACAGCCTACCTGGACCTCGCAAAAGCCTTCAATATAATACCCCACTCGGGCATTATAGATAAGCTCACCAGCTTAAATATAAACCCCTATGTCACTAGATGGGTTGCAAACTGGCTCAAGGACAGAACCTACATGGTTAGAATTGCTGTAGCCATGTCAGACTCCAAACCAGTTACAAGTGGCATCCCACAAGGCTCAGTCCTGGGACCTCTCTTGTTCGGTATATATTTCTCATAGGTACAGGCCAACATGGAAGGACTGTGGCTGACCAAGTTCGCATATGACTGCAAACTGGGCGCAATAATCGACTCTCCAGCCGACACAAGCATCCTCCAAAAGGGCCTCATAGAAACAGACAACTGGTGCCAGAGCCATGGCCTCAAGCTAAATGCCAAAAAGTGTATAGTCATCCCCTTTGGCAAAAACAAAGTGCCCATAAATTACCACATAGGTGGTAATCCATTTAGTACAGAAGAAGTAATTAGGGACCTGGGGGCCCAAGTTGATAGCAATCTCTCATTTGACAACCATGTGGCCAAAGTGGTTAGAAAAACATTTTATATAGCCCACCTAATCATGAAGGGATTCACATCTAGATCAGGGGAAGTCATCATGCCTCTTTACTCATCCCTCATCAGGCCCATAATTGAGAACAATGCCCCTTTTGGGATGTACCTTACCAGACACCTGCAGCAACTGGAAAGACCCCAAAAGTACCTCTCCAAGAGGATCAAAGGGCTCAAACAGATGCCATATGCTGCCTGGTTAAAGAAACTCCAGCTCTACTCAATGGCATACCGCCTGCTCAGAGGTGATCTCTGCCTGACGTATAAAGCCATGTCCAACCTGGAATTAATGGACATGCTGCACCTCAGAAAATCCAAATCCCATCGAGCTACGCACCTGAGAGACTTGAACCTCAGCACTGAAATAAATAATACATGCTGGAGGGACAGATTCATAACCCAGAGGCTCCCTTCACTCTGGAATACAATCCCAGTCCAGGTTAGGCAGAGTCCCTCATTGACTCTCTTCAAGCGGAATCTTGATGAGTGGATGGGGGATCGTAGGTTTACCTCGGGTATCACTTCTGTGTCACTGTTAGACAGAGGCACAGTATACTAACCTCGAAAAAGGGCATAGCAAAATTAATTTAAAATGAGTGGCGAAAGCCAAACACACTCTGGATAGGCTTATAAATGCCCTAGGGCAGATAGCCTAGTATGAACCTATGAACCTACGAACCTATAAATGCAGCTGATAAGACTAAGCATGTTTGAGCATAAATTATTACATGTCAGATGTGAATAGGGCATCACTTCAGTCACATAGTTCTAGGTGTACATCTGTAGAAATGGATGGAGAATGTGAAAATGTTCTCCATTTAGGGCCCAAAGGTTGGGTATGAAAAAGGAGCCCAGGATCTTTATAGCACTCCTTGTCAAGGTTTACAGCTGTAGGTTGCTGCAGTGGGACTATACTTGGTGTCAGTATAGCAATGAGGCTTGGAATAGCTTGGCCAGTGCTATCTCCAGTACAACTAGCATTCCTTGCATTGGGAAACAATGTCACCACTGTTGAAGTGACATGAGGAGGTGCAAGAGTATCACCTGAGCTGATGGAAGATGAATTTAAGACTGCAAACACCCCTCAGTTGTATAAGCATAGTGACCCATCACCAGTGAATCATAAAGCATTGTATTTACAGGAAAATACATTTGTTCATTATACTTTCATGTCTTATCTTTCTTATCTTCTATGCAGCTGTGGAAGATATTGCCCTGAACAGGGAGATGCATCAGGAGAGACTACCTCACCTAAGAGAGGCACTGTGTAAGTATGTATAAGGTAGATATGCAAGGCAGATCATATTTTATAGAGCTCTGTCCATATCAGCCTGAGTAGGCATATCTAACGTTTATATCAAGCATTCATGCCGGCTCTTGATGATTGCACTAGGCAAAGAGTATACCAGATTTGATGTGTGTGTGTGTGTGTGTGTGTGTGTGTATGGGGGGGGTCAATTCTCAGGAGCAGAATTTTGTTTTAATACAGGATAGTATATGTAAAATCTTTACTGTAATATTAAATGACATTAAGAATTCAATTTTTGTGACTGGACTTAAGCTGGAAGACATATATCTGAAATGCCATAGTCAAATACATGTTTCCATTTTATTTATAACAGAACTAAGATTGGTTTATTTTTTATACATTAATGCTTTCGCATCATATCCAGATGTCACAAAGATGAACAAATTTATGTCATATTTTTATGTATTCAAAAAATAATGTGACGTGACAAGGCATTGTTTTTATTTCCTCTGATTTGCTCTCCAAAACCTATCTCTCAGTCTCTCTCTCTCTCTCTACATATATATATATATATATATATATATATATATATATATATATATATGTGTGTGTGTGTGTGTGTGTGTGTGTGTGTGTGTATGGGTCTACCTCAAAAGGTTGAAGACCCATTTAATTGACTTACAAAACATCAAGACCAAATCAGCGAAACTACAGTTACTCGAAAGCTGACAATAACAAAACCCAGAACATCGAACTATACAAGTGAGCAGAAGCCCAGTCTCCACTTAAAGGAACAACAGTTCTCTGATTAAAGACAGCCTACAGTGAAGTTAGGCTGGTTAGAGAATTCTTGGCAAGTTAGGGTGAATGCCTATTTCCCCCCTGGTCTTAATAATAGGGAAGAATTTGTAATGTATTTAAAAAGAAGAGGTTTAAACATTAGTATATATTGTATTTAAACTGCAAGGCTTTACTTATAGAATTTGTTAGTTTTTAAATGTTTTAATTAGCATTTGTTAATTAATGTATTATGTGATGTATTTGATCATGTGACTAGCTGCTGACAGTATATAAGAAAGTGTTGTCTGAAAAAGTCTCGTTGTAAAGGTGTTGAGATGAAAGCACTAACCACTGGAGAATTAAAGGATTATTTATTGCTTCTGTTGCTTTGTTTTGTTTTCGTGTTTGAGGAGTTAGAGTATTTGCTGCTTTTTTGAGAACATATCTAAATACACTTGTATATTCTTTTTAATAAGACCCATGTATCCTACTACTGTTGGAACTGTCTGGGTATCTTTCTTCCACATTGCTCTCATTCCTGCCTGCAAATCCTGATATTTTATGACATTGTGCCTCCCCATATGCAAGACACTGTAGTCACTGAGTGTAGCGATTTCAATGATCAATGTTACTTTTGTTTTCTTTTCATGACCACTATATCTGATTTTTTAACATCTATCATTGGAACTGCTAGTAATGGGTGATCCTATTTATTGTAGAATTCATCATTTTCTATGATGCTTTGTGGCTCATGTTTCCAGTGTTTTTCAGCCACTTCAGTAGCATAATGTTTGCACAGTCCCCAATGCAACAGTCTTGCCATATTATTATGCCTTTCAGTATACAGTTCTTCGGCCATTAGTATGTCACATCCAGCAATGAGGCATGTGACTGTTTCCAATTCTGTTTTACAAAACCTACGTTTGTCTGTTTCTCCCACATATGCAGTGGACTTTATAAACCAATGTGTTCATAGCCAACTTTCTTGGGCTGCCAGTATTAACCTTTCATCTGTTGGTTTGAATTCACCTCTCCTTAGCCATTCGTGCATTCGATCCAGATCAACACAAGGTTCTTCCAGACGTTTCTATACTTGCAACTATATTTATGCATTTTTCACATTTCTTGCCTTCTCATCTGATCCTTCACCTTATATTCTTTCTTTTTTTGGCACATTCAGTTGCTGCCTGTTTTTTTTTTTTTCTACTTCTGGTTTAATTTCCATTCCTGCTTGATGCTGATATGCTTCTGCTAGAATAAGCAGGGAAGTCATCTTATATTTATTCTCTTCATGTTTCCAAACATTCAAAATGTTTGGGTCTTGTGAGATCAGCAGATATGTATGCAATTCCATGATTGCAGATCTACACATGTAATCAATTTCAAGGAGCCCTATACCTGCTTCAGTCTTGGTATGCAGTGATTTTTATAAATCATTTGGTGAGCATGCAGCATCCTTTTTGTTTTCTTGTCTAATCTATCCAATATGTTTTGGGGCCAATTAATCAGTCCAAAACTGTAAGTTAGGACAGGAAGAGCGAATTGATTTATAGCTTGGATTTTGTTCCTAGATGTCAACACTGTTTTCAGGATTAATTTAAGTCTTCTAAAATACTCCTTATAAGTTTTGTTCAAATTTGTTCATGTTTTATTGTTGATCCATCATCAGTTCCCAAATATGTATACACTCCCTCTTGCTCATGTTCTTTCATATCATATTCTTGTCCCAAAGTGATGTTTTCCTGGTGTTGCAGTTTTCCTGCTTTAAAGGTTGCTTTTGCACATTTACTAAGACCAAATGACATTCTTATATCATCTGAAAAAGTTTTCACAACTTGTAGTTGTGCTTTCAGTTCCTCATTTGATGAGCTATACAATTTTAAATCATCAACAAAGAGAAGATGAGAAGTCATCCTTTGTGATGAAGTAGTGTAGCTTGTTTTGAAGATCGAAAAATTAGTTTTTTATCATATTCACTTGGGGAATTATTGTTAACAAGTTTAAAATAAACCCAATAGCTTTCTCTGTGACATACTGTTGATTTCTTAAGCACCTTATATATTTTAGATAGAAGTCTCTTTCCAATTATATTCTGGTGCATTAGAATAATGAGTAAATCAATGTAAATATGGAAAGAATTTCTAACTATTTGTTGCATTAGGTTAATCATATGTGCAACTAATTGTCTACAATTTTCAATTTCTAACCATGTCTTTTTTTAACTCAGGCTTATTAATGGTATGGTCAACATTTTGTAACTTCCCATTGTCTAGTTTATGTCAGTATAACAGTTTTTGTCTTTAAATGTAGTCATTGTTGTTAAATTAAATGTATTAATACTATTTTGAGTATAGGTAATTGAAAATACAAAGATGATCAATGCTTTATATTCAGGGTTCCTGAAAATGAAATTTTAAAGGAGGTAATTATCATATTAATATAATAAGAGTTAACTGGTTTGTTTTTGTTTTCTATAAAATAGTCTTTTACTATCCAATGAAGTTTAGTAGTAGCTATTTTAGTATGATATGTTTTTGTTACATTGTTGGATTTACACCAAATACCTCCCTGAATATCTTTCCATTTGGCATTATAATTATTTAACCATGAAATCATTGTCTTAATAATTGAGGATAAGGAATATAATTCTAAATCTGGAAGACCAATACCATCCGATGCCCAATCTCTAATCTAATGGTTTAAAGCCAACATAGGCTTGATAGGAAACCATAAAAACCTCATAAACAAAGAATTATACTTTTTATATATTTATTTGGGAGTAAGAGGAATAAAGATTGTATTACATATAGAAATTTAGGAAGGATAATCATTTTAATTAAGGAAGTCTCTCTTCCATAGTGAAAAATTTATCCCATTTATTAAGAGTCTATTTTATGGAATTTAAGTTATTATAATTAAGAATTGTTATGTATTTAATATTATTAGAGAAGATTATCCATAAATAAGTGATTTTACCATCTTTCACAATGTAGTTATATAATTTCTTATCTATGTTATTAATATTATGATTAACAGGTAGAAGTTTAGCCTTATTGTCATTAAAACTGAGTCACTATTTCTTCTGGAATATCTTTATTGCTTGGAATGCAGCAATAAGAGAAGAATTGCAATCAATCAAAGTTAAAAGGATGTCATCTGCAAATAATTGTGTTTTGGGTATTAAATCATTATTTATTAGTATGGCTTTGATGTTTTTATTTGATCTTATATAATTTGCCAAAGGCTCTATAAGTAGAGCAAAAAGCAATGTGGACAAGGGACAACCCTGTTTAGTACCTTTAGTAATCATGATTGAATGGGGAGTATATGAGCCTATAATAATGTATGCAAAAGAGTTTTCATAGAGGCGTTTGATTAATTGTAAGAAATTGTTTGAAAAATTACATTCCTCCAGTACTAATAGTAAGTACTTCCAATTAACTGAATCAAATGCACTATTGATATCCAGACTAACCAAAGTTAGTTCTTTTTTGACTTATTAGTATAATCAATTATTGATGGGGCGGCCAAGGTGGTGCAGGGGTTAGCATTGCTGCCTCACATCATGAGACTCTCTGGTTCAATTCTCGTCTGGGTTGCCTTCTGTGCAGAGTCTGCATGCCCTCCCTGTGGTCGCATGGGTTTCCTCCAGGTGCTCCAGTTTCCTCCCACATTCCAAAGACATGTTGTAGGTGGATTGGACACTCTAAATTGGCCCTAGGCATGAGTGTGTGTGTGCCTTCTGTGGAAGGTTGGGCACCGGGCTAGCAACTCAAGACCATAAAACTCCACTGCCAATCATGAGCGGACAGGTGATCCTCTGTGGCAACCCCTAACCAGGAAAAGCCGAAAGAAGAAGTATAATCAATTATTGATAGTATTCTCTTGATATTATCATAGGTGTTTCTGTTCATTATAAACCCAGTCTGATCATTGCTTATCAACATTACAGGAATTTTTTATTCTCGAGGCATAGATTGCCATGAATATTTTATAATCTACATTTAATAATGAAATTGGTCTATATGAAAAACAATGTGTTGAGTTCTTGTCAAGTTTTACATTTTGGGATATTAGGGTATATTTACAAGATGGTGGTACCTTCATAAGTCCCTTTACTATTGAAAATACCTCTAGTAAAATGCTCAAAGCATCCTTAGATATAATTTTGTATAATTTAGGTATTATACCATTTCCAGGTGCCTCATTGGGTTGTAATTTATTGATTTGAATTTCGAGTTCAGACATTGATATAGGCTTGTCAATTATTCTTGATTCTCTGACAGTCTATTTTCAGTATATATATTTCGGCTTTTCCTGGTTAGGGGTTGACACAGCGGAACTCCGGTCTGCTCATGATTGGCAGTGGAGTTTTACGGTGCCGAGTTGCATGCCTGATGCCCAACCTTCACAGAAGGCATAACCATTCACTCTCGCACCTATCTGCACATCTTTAGCATCACTCGACCGCGAGGAGGGCATGCAGACTCCAAACAGAAGGTGCTCCAGCCAAGAATCAAATGGGAGAACCTCTTGCTGTGAGGCAGCAATACTAACCACTGCACCACTGCGGCATTCTGACAGTCTATTTTCAGTATATTTTTATAAATGTTTTAACTAGATTTTGTGCATCCATTGTTCATTTGTATTGATTAATCTTATTAAAATGAGACCTGAAAACATCCAGAATATCTTCTATTTCAGTAACATTCCTTTTACCACTAGAGGATTATAATTCTTTGAAGTGGTTAGATTTAACAATCATTTTTGTTCTATCAGCCAGTGTATGCATGGATTTAGGATTTATGGAATAATACGTTATTTTAATATTTTCTAAATTTGTCATAGTTTTATGTTGCAAAATGTCTAAATATCTACTGTTTAAGCTATTTATTTCTCCTTTTAAATTACTATTTACTTTTTGACTATCTAATTTTAACTTATCCATTTTCTCCTGTAAATCTATCAGTTCTTTGTCAATTGTTTCTTTTTTGTTTGCATGTTGTTGGTCTTTTCCCAGTTAGGGGTTGCCACAGTAGAACTCGGGTCCGCTAATGATTGGCAGTAGATTTTTATGGTGTCGAGTTGCCAGCCTGATGCCCAACCTTCAGAGAAGGCACACCCTCTCACGCATGTCTTTCGAAGGCCACTCAACTGTGGGGTGGACATGCAGACTCCACACAGAAGGCACTCCAGCCAAGAACTGAACAGGAGAACCTCTTGCTGTGAGGCAACAATGCTACAGCTGTACCACCATGGCTTAATTTTGCCAAACAGATATTCTTTTAAAGATTCCCATACAAAAATCTCTGAGGTGTTACCTTTATGATTAATTTTAATAAAAGTTTGAATTTATTTATTAAAGAACTCTTTAAAGTCTTTCATATTAGTTATGTATGCAGTAATCATTTTAATTGGGATTTTATTACTATAATTCAATATTACTTCAAATGTTATTGCATTATGATCCAACAGTGGACAAGAGAATACTTTAACATTATCTATTCTACCAGTGATCTCATATGAAACATATACTCTTCTATTTTGGATTATATCCCATCCTGTCTGAGAAATGTATAAAAAAGTGTGAGTTTGATACTGAAAACTCATTTATATCTCTCATATTATATAGGTCAGTGAACTCTATCAAAGTCTTGACTGAGGCGGGCTTCTTCCTTTTACAGCTAGTGTTGACATCTTTGTCAGATAAAATACAAACTCACCTGAAAAAATGTTTCCCTTTAATATTCATATTATATCCCCCAACTGTTGCTTAACTGTTTGTATTCCCAATCCAGGTATCCAATAGACATTAATAAAAGTATATAGTTTCCTTTGTATCTCTAAAGTCACTGAACAAAACATGCCTTTTTCATCACTAAATATATTCAGGATTTTAGGTAGAGGCAAATAATGTTTCCATAAAATAGCCACCCGTCTTCTTTTTTGTTTATAATGAGAGCAAGTCAATACCGAATAGTGTTTAGCATTAAGTCTGTCCAAATCTTCTTTTATTAAATGTGTTTCCTGTAAAAAAGATAACTTGGGAATTAGATATATTTTTTAAAAGTTTGTATAAACTACCCCTTCACGAACCATTATTTAATTAATTGATATTAATTGATATGTGTTTCAAGTTGGCCATACTACTGAAATAGGAAAAAATTAATAAGTATTACATATAATACCATCATACATTTGTAAATATAGTACTGAAAAAACTCTTATTATATCTAATGCACTGCTTACTCATAGATATAAGTATAAGATAATTGGAATTAACTATAAACTTTCTATCAAGAATAGTAAACACCAAAAAAAAAAAAAAAAGAATTAATTTGTAAACTATTATGCATCCACTGTTCTTTCCTGCCCCCCCCCCCCCCACCATGGAGTTTAAAACTCCTGGTTTGAATAGCAATTCTATTTAAACACTACCACCTACCTACAAACAATTATACAGCATCACTCTGCTACTTTTAAAGTTATGATATATGAAAGGTTTAACTTATTGAACAAAATTAAAAGAAGTTAGTATATACATGCTAGTCAGATTATAAACATCCACTTGCTATAAAACTTATAAACTGTAAAGTATAGAAGATTTCGTAGTCATTTGGTTCTATTCTATTTATAAGAGCCTATATAGTATTATAATATAGTCAATCATTTCTTTCAGTTCTGAGGAAAAAAAGAGATTAACACAGATAAGTGACAATACATATAACATTGTTTATAACAATCATGCTATATTACTAATATGTTATTACATATTATTGATAATGTGACTAGTAATTATTTAAACTCATTTCTGACTACAAGACTGTATTGGATATTAGGCATATGATACTTCAAAGAACATATAAACTTCTGTAAAATATCTTTGTCTGTAATGGTTTGTGAGGAATTGCATATACAATTATCTTTCAAAACATGCCTCTTCGATAAATAGGATATTGTATTCTCGAGAATATACTATAAGATATAAAATAGAAAAGAGTAACTGTGATGTCTAAAGTAACTAATAATATGTTCCCAGAATTACATTTGTACTGAGGGATAACATATGGTTGGCAACATACCCACTACAGTCTTTTTTAAGAGACACATACATTTCCAGCTTATCAAAATGACTGTACTTTTGTCTGTCTTTGTGGAAAACATGCTATTACTTTCATATCAGTCCCTTTTTTACTATGCATCAGACTTTCAATTAACTTTCAAAGCAAGAACTTCTAATATTGCTATGTATTTGAGCTCCTCTCTTCCTGCTCAAAAAGCACATCCACACAGAAACCAACACAGATCTTCACCACAACCATTGTCATAAACATATACATATCTATTGTCCACATATGCAGAACAAGGCAGCAAAGCAAGGGGCTTACATCAACAGACATAAACAAAATCATCCTCCCTCCTTTAAATTAATAGATTCAAATGTAATTTGAATAATATAATATTTTAGGATAAAAGTTGAATTGAAGAAATTAATTCGATATTGTGTATGGTGTCATAGTACTAAAATATATTATATAACTTAAAGAGAGAAATATAGGTTTTACAAGTGTTAAAATAGTAATTTGAGGTAAATGTACCAGATAGTGCAAGTTAATTAACACCTTCTTACTATTGTGTACTTAATTTGTCTGTTAAAATCAAGTATAAAGCAACATTTTATCCAATTAATTATTCACACACACACACACACACACACACACACACACACACACACACACACACACACACACACACACACACACACACATACACAAAGAACTCTGTATAAATTGTCTCCTGAGAGAAAAGGGCAGGAAAAAAAACATTCTATTAGAACCTACTCTGTGAGAGGGAAATACCACTGTTAGTAAACAACTTATATTCATGTTACACTGAGAAAGAAGGATGTATAAGTGGTTAAAACCAACCTGCTCCCTGCTATCTAAGTACCTATGTTGTAACACTTCCTGTTATCATTTTATTTTTTGCCATAGCTATTTTGTCCTCTCTCTCTCTCTCTGTCTCTCTTTCTTTCTTGATCTTCTTCTTTTTTTTATATGTATCCTGGCACGGGAGTGAAGAACAAAAGAGTAACTGACAGATTTCAAAATGAAACCCCAGTGTTAAAACACAGAAATTGTCTTTACTACTACATTTCTCTTCTCCTAACCACTCCGCAATGAATAAGCCAGCAACAAACATCACAGATAAGACTATATAAAACTAAATAAGTAAATATAAAAGAAAAAAATGGAAAAAGGAAAACAGCTTCATACACACTCCATACATCCACCATTTTATCACAATATTAGTAAAGAAGCACTCATAGGCAGCAGAACAGTCTGATATCTCTAAGAGAAAGCACATTCAAATCTCATACATGCAATACCTCACATATTCCCAATCAACCATGACATGTGAATTAAGAGTTAAAAGTTAAAAACAGCATAAACATTCAGACCATTCAGGACACACTTATTTAATGTATTATGAGCAACTTGCTATTATGTTATGTTATCATAAGCTATCACTTTAAGATTTATGTGATACATATATGAAGAAAGGAAACCAGGATATATATATATATATATATATATATATATATATAGCTATATATTTTACAAAGCTTTTCACTCTTGATCCAAAACGGTGAACAGATTTCTACGTGTAGTCGGTGGTGGAGCTAGCTCTAAAAAGAGCTGTTTTAGCCCTGTGGGCAGCTGGAGCTCTATATAGAGCTGTTACAGATCTCTATGAGCTCTGAGAAGAGCTGTTTTGTGTTTAGAATGCCCTTTCGGGCAGATGCGGTAGTTCTAAAAAGAACTGTTTTGTTTGGTTCACTGAAGCTGTGTCTGTGCCTCTGGCTGGTCTTACCGAAGCTGATACAGATTTCTGTGAGCTCTGAGAAGGGCCGATTTGTGTTTTGAATGCCCGTACAGGTGTTGGTGGTAGCTCTAATAAGAACTGTTTTGTTTTATTATTCAGTGTGTCTCTGGTTGCTCTTACCAGAGCTTTTGCAGATCGCTGTGAGCTCTGACAAGAGCTGTTTGGTGTACTGTGAGCTCTGAGAAGAGCTGTTTGGTGTAAGGTGCAGATCCATGTGAGCTCTGAAAAGAGCTGTTTTGTGTATGGACACAATGGGCTCTGGGAAGAGCTGCTGTTGTGTCCTTCGGTGTTCCGCGGTGGTGTCGATCTCCGTTGTCCTTCTTCTTGAACAGATCTTCGGTTCTTTTGCTATGTGTAAGTCCTAAAAAGGACTATTTGTGTGCTCCCCAAGCGCTGGTCAGAATGACCTGAGAGCTGTTGATGTGCTGCTTTTATGCTCTTCTGGAGTGGGCGTGGATGAGAGATGTCCAATGAGAAGTGACTAGTTGGGGGTGTGGCCTTAGTAGACCTACAAGATGAAGATGGATCTGGTTGGAAGCATCTCATTCCTCTTATTTAGTTACTTTTTATTAACCAGCTACTTGTTCATATGTGCCATTCCTAACCTCTAGCAATGCATTGGAGCCTTTTGCTTTGTCACGATTATACCTATGTTTGAAAAAAACTGTACTAAAACTTAAATTTAAATGTAACCAAAAAATAAAAAAATAATAAATAATAAAAAATAAAAATAAAAAATTAAAATTAAATTTGAAATTAAATTTAAAATTAAAATTGAACTGTAAAACTCTGGGGTTACTGACTATAGTTCTAAATTTAGACTTGCCACTACCATCTGTAAAACAATGGAAGCAAGCTTTGTTCTAAGAAAGATTCTGAGATGTCCGGCGCTTTTGGGGCAGATAGGAAGGTAGCCTGTATGCCGCTCCTTCATCAGGGAGAGCGTACATTAGGTAGTAAAAAGTTAACTGTAGTTTGATATTGAAATTTTACCTTTTAAATTAAAAATAATTAAAAGTTGAGCTAACAATTGTAACTTTTGTGAGGGCTGATACATTAACTTACTGTAATTTTAGTTCTGCTTCTAAACAATTAATGTTCAAAAAATGAATACATTATGCCTTATACCAGTGAGAAAACAGTGAGTGAAATATATAGCATATCTTACTAGGAGCCGATTAGTTGTAGTTAGCATGGTCAAGTGCCCTGAGGTTCAGGACTGGGATGATGGTCTCCATGTAGTTGAGACCCGGAGGGTGCCTTGCTTCAAGTTGTATCTGCCAGATAAGTTCTTTTTTCTCTAATCTTGAATTGAAGTCCCCATTGAAAGGGATCTTCTCCAGCTGTTCGAGTATCAGGAACTTAAATCTTTCATGTCTTGTTTTTTTTGTTGCGTGTGTTGCTAGTTTATTTGTTGGTATCTTGTGCCTGATGTCGTATAGGTGTTTGGCAATATATATGTATATATATATATATATATATATATATATATATATATATATATATATATATATGTATACACACACACATATATATATATATATATATATATATATATATATATATATACATAAACAAAGCATATTATTAGCTAAAGAGTTAATTTCTTAATACTTATTAAGCTAAGGCATATATTTACTACGGAAAATAAAATATAGACTATTAGCTTAGCAATACATTTAGAAAAAGAAAAAGTGGTATTTATTTGCCTTATAGAGAAGCAAATCCTTATTTCCTTCCTTTCACCTATATCTCCTGTAATTGAGTTGGTAAACTTTGTTATGAAAAAAGGAATTTTGTTATGAAAACAGTTAACATCAATGGTATATTAAAGCTAAGACATGCTTTTCAAAAGACATGCATTTCCAAAGACATGTCTGGAGCGTTTCTCCCTGGGCATCAGCTAAAAATAAGAGCTGTCCTAGTCGGAATTTCCTGGTCAACAAATATTAAATTAATTAATTAATTAATTAATAAATAAATAAATAACAGTCATTTTTCCATTATTTTCTTTTTCTTCTCACTGGATTTCCAGGTATTCACTTCTCTTTGTTTCTACAAAGTACTATTGCTCCAGTCCATATCTTCAGTTTAGTCTAGAATTTTTTTTTTATGTTTTTAAAAATGACAGTGCAGAGTCTAGGTCTTCAAAGTCTCTAATTTCATCCAGAAGGAATATCTGGAACTGGGCAGGAAAGAGTAAATGTACCTTAAACTGTCTTTTCTTAAGTTCTTTTATAAGAGGCAAAAAACTTTTCCTTTTGGTCATCACAGCACTGGAATAGTCATTATCATATCTTATTAGTTTGTCATCTGGTTTAATAGGAGATTTGGACCAGGCTTTTGTAAGTATTAGCTCCTTGCTTTGAGATGAGAAAAACTTAACAATAACTGATCTCAGTGAAGAGTTATTTTTCAATGAAGCAGAAACTAGAGACCTGTGTGCTCTTTCTATACCATACGGCATAACTTCAGATAAATTCAGAGTTTTAGGAGGCCAGGCAGAGGGAGGTCGCAGTGGTGCAGTGGTTAGCATTGCTGCATCACAGCAAGAGGTTCTCAGGTTTGATCTTTGGCTGGGGTGCCAGTCTTCATGTCATCCCTGTGGTCGCTTGGGTTTCCTCCCAAAGACATGCTGTAGTTAAATTGGCCCTAGACGTGAGTGCGTGCATGTGTGTGTCTTTTGTGGAAGGTTGGGTGCCTGGCTGCCAACTCGACACCATAAAACTCCACTACCAATCATGAGCAGACAGATGATCCGCTGTGGCAACCCCTAACTGGGAAAAGCCAGAAGAAAGAGGCCAGGCAGTAAGAGAGTTGACCATATTTTCTCTTTCCTTATATCCATCTTTGATGTCTGCCCCTCTTCTGCCTCATCACTTCTTACTCTTGCATATTTATTGGGCTGCTGAATGCAATGTTCAACTTAGGGGATTTTACAGTCTGATGTAGCCTAATGCCTATATTGTCCCATGTTTCAATATGGTGTCACTGACCCTTCAATGATGTGAGTTAAGTGTGTGAATTAGAAGTTCCTATATAGTGTGCTGAGATATTGCTAGGGTGTATATACAACCTTTAGTGCAGTGTCAAAGGTTCTAATCCAGAAGTATATCAAATTCTTATTGACTGTTTTCCTATTACTATTTTGTGTGCAAATATTGGCTACATATTTTGTTAACCCACCATTACCCTGCTTCTGTCTTAATCTGTCTTCTCCCTACTGGAAATACTTTATTGTGGAGAACATGAAAGAATAATGATGACAAATGTCAGATTAACACAAAACAAACACAACCAGAAATTGTCCATAAGCCGTAATGTTTTCTATGTGTCTCACTCTCTGCATCTCTTTCTCTGTAGCCCCTTTTGTGTTATCAGTCTGTATCCTCAGCATTTGCACAATGTGTGGCACTGCGCAACAATACTAACTGATGGTAAATGGCAACTCATGGCTTATAGCAAAAACTGGTGAGTTTTTGCTTAGTCTGCACTATTACAGTTGCTTCCACACAAATGTGCTTATTGCAAAACAGACCAAAATTACGAAATTGTGATAGACTTACTTTACATATCTGTTTGGCTGCTTTATGTGATTTACACCCAAGGGGTTGTTACAGCTGATGTATCTGTGATAAAGGCTGATGACTATGTTATCCTTTTCTTCAACCTGTTGTCATTGTCCCTTAAAATGTTAAATTGAATGTAATAAAGTATGAATTCCTATGTGGTAAGATGAGGTAATCCTCTAGTGTGTACAGGTTTTTATGAAACTGTCAAGAGTTCAAATCCAGAAGTACATCATACAATTATGTGATGTTTTTCAGTAGTAATAGCATGTGTGTAACTGTTTTCTACATAAACTATGAACCCTCCACTATCCTCCTTATGTCCTCATTGTGTTTCTCATACTCCTTGATTCATGTTGGAAACACTTTATTGCACAGATCAATATCGCTAAAGTGTGCACATTTTCAAAGGATTCCACCTTCCTGCATCTTAATTTGTGGTGTGTTATCATAATGTATGTGAATTTCTAGGGGAAATTAATGATGATTAAAATCATTAAGTAAAGCCATACATTTAATTTTCTGACTTTATATAGGTCAGAAAATACAGCATTATAATATAATTGTAAGCTTATATGGGTAAAATTTAAAAACTGTCCCTAACTTTTGGCTTTTGTCAACCATCATCTTTTGCCTTTGTGTGTACAGAGGATAACAAACTAATCACAATGACATCCCTAAGACTAACACACCACAAAGATGTGCAGACAGTCCCATAAACAAATGTTGCTATCCTTGTCTCCAAATTTCACACTCCACACCCTTTCTGTATCATCCATTGTTCTCCTCAGCATTTGAGTGATGTCTAGTGCTTTATAGCATCTATAGCTAATGGGAAATGGAAGTGCTCAGCTTATGGCAAAATCTTGTCACTTTTTGCATTTGGCCACATCAGACTGATGTCCTTCACTCTACTGTTCTTATCCTCTCTGTGCTATGTAAAGGCTTGATGATGACTTTAGGAGGCTACACTTATTATCATATGTTGAACAGGCTGCAGAGCTGAATGCACACAATACGGGATGTTGTAACTTTAACTACTGTTATGAAGCATGCTGCACGCAAACATCTTTGCTTCATACTGTTTCAATAGTTCAGGTTTCCACAATCATTAACTTGCTTGGTCCCTCATGTGTTTCACAATCTTTCACAAAATGCTCATATCTTTCTGAAAATTACTGCAAGGCATTAGATGCAAACATAACAAAACAGGTACATTTGGACAAAATTACTAATATACACAAATAAGGTGATAGTATTAATGTTTTTTCATTTGAATCCATGTTCTAAAGTATATTAATTATGATACGGACATGTCCGTTTTAGATGTATTGACTCAGTCATGTCATATAAACACATACCCTTGCATAACAACAACTGAAACATCACTCAAGTATATGGGTAGTCACCAGATTTGAGGGTCGAGTAACCATACACATGTATCATCCATATAATGCATAATTTACTGCAATTATCATGACAAATGTGTAAATCATAACACATAAAACATTAGTAAAACACATATCTGCATTTGGTTTCATCAGAACCAGATCTGTTTTTCCTGCCTATACTCTTTATTTGTGTAAAGTTTGTCATAGAGCACCATTGACTACTGCTAATTCCTATTTTAATTTCAACACCTCAAAATATAATTAAATATGTGCTAATACTTTATCAGCTGTGCAAATGACCTTGTCAGTGGTGTTCTTCAGGAAGAGATTTTGGAAAAACTAAAAGTAATGTTAGTGGCTTGTTTTACTTGTGTATGTGGTAATGGACTGTTGTACTCAAGGTATATTGATTTCACTATGATACTGACTGAGCACGCCATTCTGTACACTCATGTCTACACTCCAACACTTAAACATAGAACTGATATGCACTGGTGTAGAGCCTTTTCACACATACTTTGTCAGTGGCTTTCTGCACTGCACTGTCTGTTTGCATTTACACTGCACATCATACAGGCATGAGCAAATACCATTGATAATGACACAACAAATGATTAAGGTTTGCATACAGTCATCCCAAGCTAAACCATCATGAATGATTAAATATCAATCATCTCCTTCACAAGTGTGATTGCCATAAAAACATCATACTGTAAAACATGTACATGTCATTCTCAGTACGGCAGTATACATGAAGGATAGCATAGAAGAGATATGTGAGCATTATGTAATTATTTTTGATCAGCACCTTGCTGCTACTTTTGTCTCTCAATGCATATGCATTTTTATTTTATTTTTATTTTTATTTATTTTACATTTGTTGACCGGGCTAGTCTAGCTGGATACATTTCCATTTTCAGTAGAGGCCCAGGGAGAAAAGTTCCACATAGTAATACATATTTAATAGATACTAAAAGAATAGAAGTTATACAGTATTGTTAAAAACAAATCAAAGAATTTAAGATAATACAATAAAACTTTTTTTTTTAGAATGGTATTCCAGTTCTGTAAGATACAGAGATAAATTTTACATATATACATATATTTGTATGCAATAGGAAAGGTTGTTAATATTAGAGAGGGAGAAGAAATTAGTCAGGGTTAGTACAGGTGTATAGCCACTGACTATTGAGATATGGTTTTAAATGTTTTTTAAAAAGTGAAAGAGAAGTCTGAGCTGTGATATCAGAAGGAAGTTTATTCCATAATTTCCCTACAGAGTTAGAGAACAAGGAGTCACCTGCTGAGTTGTTGGATTTAATAGTGTTAATAAGCAGTTTGTTTGAGAAACGTAGATCTTATGAGCTATTGTAAGCTGGTGAAATTGAAGTTGGTTAAGGAATTCAAGCCAGTTTAAATGTTTAAGATTAAGACAGTGATGGGTTTTGAAAGGAGAGCCTGTAGCAAATTTAGCAATATTATTGTAGGAAGTTGTTAGTTTCTTGAGGTTGTTTTTAGAGATATTAGTATAAATGGGAGCGGCGTAGAGCAGAGTGGATAAAAGGTGAGTTCTAGCTATAGCAGACCTAGCTTCTGGAGAAAGATAAGATTTGATTCTATAAAGGGATCCCAGTTTCTTATTAATTAATTTTATTGTCGTGTTTATGTGTGTATCAAAGTTTAGGTTGTTGTCAATTGTTATTCCTAGGAGTTTAGTGGTAGGGTCAGGTGAGATAAGCGTACCATTATTAGAAGTGAGATTGAACTGTACAGGGGTGGACTTTTGGGTTGGGGTGAAAAGTAGCAATTTAGTTTTTTTTGGGGATTTAGAAGGAGGCAGCAGTAAGAGAACCATTGTTCAACACTGTTGAAGACTTTTTGGGTAAGGGATTGAAGTTTGGTTGGTGAGGTAGCTGAGCAGATTAAGATTGAGTCATTTGCATATTGAATACAGGTGGAGTATGGAATTGCTGATTGCAGGTCATTGATGAAGATAGAAAATAAGAGTGGGCCTAAGATAGAGCCTTGTGGGACACCGCGTGAGATTGGGAGGTGATTAGATAGTTCATTTTGCCAGAGTACAGCCTGCTGACGATTACCAAGGTAAGATGAAAACCAGTTCAAAGAAAGAGAATCAAGTGAGAGACTTAAGGGTATGCAGTAGAAGTTGATGGTTGACCATATCAAAAGCTTTGGATAGGTCAAGGAAGACTGCTGATGATAGACAGTTGTTGTTGCGGTTGTTGTTGATATAGTCTGTGAAGGATAGCAGGGCAGTGGTGGTACTATGGAAAGGTCTGAAGCCATGTTGGCAGTTAGCAAGTAGGTTATTTTGGAGAAGGTGGTTGAGTATCTGTTTGTGGATGCATTTTTCCATAATTTTAGCTATAGGCGATAGTAAAGCTATGGGACGATAGTTGGAGAAATCATTAGAGTTTCCCCTTTATGAAGTGGGATGATATGGGAGATTTTCCAGACTAATGGGACAGCTCCTTCACTTATCTATCTATTTATCAGAATGGAAATAGGGTAGGCAATGACCTTAGCACTGTTTTGCAAGAATTCTGCTGGGAGTTTGTCAGCTGATGGGGAGGTAAGTTTTAACTTTTGGAGAAGGGAGGAAATGTATGATGTAGATACAGGTTGGAGGTGAAATTATGGGGGTGGATTATTAGAAGAAGTGGGCAAGTTAGATATATCAGGTGATAGGTGGCTATCTAGAGTTTGGATGGTATCTGTGAAGAAAGAATTAAAGGAATTTGCAGTTTGTTTCAGATTCTTGGGGTTAGATCCCTGGGGATTGGGTGTGATTAATTGGCCTGGGTAGAGTAGATTATTAATACCAGTCCAGAATTTTTTAGGTTGTCTGATAGAGGTTTGTTGTAGTTGGAGATAATAATTATTTTTATCTAGCAGGATGGCTCTTTTTGTGCTGTTTCTATGTTCTCTAAAGGTTTGATGGTCTGTCTGATTCTTAGTAGTACGCCATTTTGCCCAATATTTATTTCTAAGTAGGATTTTCTGTTTAGCATTGTTAGCAAGCCACGGAGCTGGTCTGGCTTTGATTCTAATAGAACGATTTGGAGCATGTTGATCCAAGATGGCTAAGAATGTAGAATTAAAGTATTCCATGGCTTTGTTTAGAGGAAGAGTTTTTAATGGTGTCCAGTTACATTGATTAAGTTCTGCTTGGAAAAGTTCTCGGTTAAAATGCTTTTTTGTGCGTATTATTCGGAAGGTGTTTGGGAATGTTATATTGGTTTTATGTCTGATAATATATGTTAGAGAATGGTCGCTAAGGTCATCAGGAAGGATGACTGTAGTGTAGGTTTGCTGTGGGGTATTAGTAAGTATCCATTCTAAGGTGGTTGCTTTGCTATTCCTTTTGTTGGTTCTGGTTGGGGAATTTATTAGTTGTGAGAAGCTGTATAGATTAATATAGGTGGTGGGATTGGCATTTGTGCAGGAGTTCCAGTTAATGTTAAAGTCCCCAAGAATTATTGTTTCTTGTGGGATATGACTAGAGAGCCAGCTAAGAATATCCTCTAGAATATTACAACTGTTTCCTGGGGGAAGATAAACACAGATGATGTTTATGGCCTCTGAAGTACACTAGTTTATCTGCAACACACTGAAGTGATAATACATACAAATGTACATTAATACTCATTTAAAGTCAGACTTCTCCTGTGGTGCTTGTGGTTAACACTATGTTCTCTACATTGGGTAAATAGGTTAACACTATGTTCTTTAGATTGTATGAATAGGTGGATGTTTGAATACAGCACTGTGTATCATGTGTGTGCTTGTGTATGTGTGTGTGTGTGTGTGTGTGTGTGTGTGTGTGTGTGTGTGTGTGTGTGTGTGTGTGTGTGGGTGTGTGTGGGTGTGTGTGTGTGTGTGTGTGTGTGTGTGTATGTGTGTGTGTGTGTGCGTGTGTGCGCATCTGTACTGGCAGTTAGGACTGGACTGATCTACACATATAAATATACTTCCACTCAGGAGAAACATTTAAACTGGGAGAGGAGTCCCCCATCACTTCATCCTACAAACATCTTCCGTGAAACACACTGATGAGGTCAGCATATCAAAAGTGCAGTCTTTGAACATAGAAGTCAGTCTTGTCCTTTATCACTTGCATTTGATAGTTTGTTTTCTAGATCATGTAACTAAATTCTTAGGTGGTTCAAATCTTACAGTGATGAACTTGTGTGTGGCTCTAGTGTTGGGTTGTGTCATGTCCACTTGTTTTACACTGAGGAGAAGCATTTAAACTGGGAGAAGACTCCCCAATGCTTTTTACCACAAATACCTTCTCTGCAACACACTGAGGTCAACATTTCAAAAGTACACTCTCTCAGTGTAAAAGTCTGACTTCTCTTGTAGTACTTGCAGTTAATACTGTGTTCCTTAGATTGTGCAACTAGATTGGTAAATGGTTTAACTCCAGCACTGCATGAATAATATGGGTCTGTACTGTCAGATCGACATAGTTGCAGCAGAAAATCAATTATGTAGGCTTCCACTTACAAGATTAGTTTTCAATAACAATATCTTGAAACCTTCAGAATGCTCTACAACTTCACTAAAAAGCAAATGAAGGAAGACAAAAAATATATACTATACAACTTTCAGAACAGTAACAAGCACACCCCTAAAAAATGCTACCCGGCCATTAAAGAAAGCTTAAATCCCAGCCAAAAATTCAACCGTAATCCCTCTGAAATAGAATTCAACTCTTAGTTTATAGATAGTATAGCTTTCTTAATCAAGGATTCCCCAAAAGCCACATATCACCGCATTCACTACCATCTTCAAACCTATGACTATATTCTATTGAAAACTTCCCTTAAACAAACTGAAATCATGCTGTACCTCAGCTGATAACCTTCCAAGTGAGTACTTTAAAACACCAGCTAATACCATTGCCTAGCCTGTCTCAATCCTTATAAACAGGACAATCTGGAAATCCTACAGTCCATCTCTGGGTAAAAACACACATTATCACTCTATAAAAAGGAGAACTTTCAACAGACATTGCTAAATTTAGACCTATAGCAATCTCACCCACTCCAAAATACTTAAAACATGTATTCAAAAACAATTGATAAGCAATCTCCAGCAGGAGGCTCTCTTATCCCCTACACAATATGACTTCCATCCCTCCCTAGTACTGTACTTCTAACCTTTACAGATAATGTCAATAAACCAAGAGATAACAGTCTCCTCCATATTTCTAGACTTATCAAAAGCCTTTGATTCAGTTTATCACAGCAAAATTCTGCTTCAAGTTTAAGTATCCTGACTAGGTCTATCTCAGACCATCCTTCTATGGTTCAAAAGCTACCTCTTCAATAGGTATCAGTCAGTAAAATGGCAGTCCACCCTCTATCCATACCTCTCAGTCACCACCAATGTACCACAAAGCTCTATCCTTTTCTCCCTCTTTAACATTCTCACTAACACCCTCCACAC
This sequence comes from Protopterus annectens, assembly GCF_019279795.1. Lineage (NCBI taxonomy): Eukaryota > Metazoa > Chordata > Ceratodontiformes > Protopteridae > Protopterus > Protopterus annectens. The sequence continues at coordinate 1,694,325,273 of NC_056737.1, read as the reverse complement.
ATCCACACAACAGACCTCCCTAATACAATACTCAGATGACTCCAAACTCATATTGACATCTGACAACCTGGCATATCTCCAAAAAATTATTCAGGAAGCTTTAATAGCCACAAAAACATGGCTTTTTAACTCTCAACTCATGCCTCCCCAATACAAAATACGTTTTCCCCCAAATCCCTCTCTCATAAAAATACAGAATTTAAACTCTCCTCTCATAATTTAACCATTGAAGTTACTTCTCATGCCAAATTATTAGGAATGATAGTGGAGAATAACCTTAAATTTGACCTGCATAAACCAAAGTACATAAAGAAAACTCACCAAAAACTAGGGATGATTTACAAAGCCAAAAACTTTCTCACCAAAGAAACTGGAAGTGTATATGCCACTGCTTACCTCCTCCACTCACTACTTTATGGCACCTACATCCTCACTACCCTCTTGGCATCACCAAAATCAAAACATGAAAATGCTAAAATAAGATGGCTAAATCTGCAGCAAATGCCCCTTTCAGATCCCACCATGGTAGAGCACTAAAAAGCCTAACTTGATTAGAAATATTCCATCAGCTAACATATACACAACTTCTTACCCCCTGTAAAATTATCCAGTATCCATCTACCTGTCCAACACTAAAGACCATTTTACAAATTTATGTTCCCAATTACTCATTACGATCTAATGACGAAATACACTTCTCTGTCCACAAACCTATCAAGTCTGCTGGGCATGGTCTTTAACCCTGCTAAGTTGCTAAGCCTTGTAACTCCTTACCTGTATTCATCAAATCAGTGCCCACTATCATCCAGTTCTTTAAAACCATTCTGAAAGGCTTCCTAGCCAGAGTTGGGTTTTGTTCTTGCACAACCTCAGGATAAACTATATCCCTAAATATGAACAAGTACCTATTCAAACCTTACACCTCCTTAATGTCCCTTCTTCACTCACTTCATTTCCTCAATCTATTTCTCTCCCATGACTCTCTTTTTAAGTATGCCATAACCTTGTTTTTCTCTCACTTCATATTGTAATTCATGTTTCTATTACACTAGCTTACCTTTCATTTCTCTATAAACTGGCTAAAATTTCTCTAATTATTAAATCATTGTCATGTAAGTTGTATTAATTCTTATCCAATGTTTCCACATTATGTCTAATTTGGTCTAATTATTTAAACTGTAGATGCTTTTGTAGTATTTTTTTAAGATTGCAAAATTATTGTTCTTAAAATGGTTTGGTAATACTTTGGAGCTTTTCACCCTGGGCCTCCTCTGAAAATTGGCAGCTATCCCGGTAAACTCTGTCAGTAATTAAATTTCAATAAATAAATGAATTATTTATACTGGGAGACTACTCCCCCATCAGTCTGTTAAATATTTAGTCAAAACACATTCTGTGCAAAGTAAAAATATCCTTTCATATATTCACTTTCTCATTGTTGTAATCTGACTTCTTTTTGGGGTCTGGATGTTGTTACAGTGCTCTGTAGACTGTGTTACTAGATAGATAGGTGGCTTTAATCCCACATTGCTTAAATAGTATGTCTGTGTTTATATGTCTGTACCGTCATGTGCAGCTGGCTCTGTCACAAGCTCTATTATGTAAGAGACACATTTACACTGGTATAGGCCTACCCTATCAATTCCTAGGGAATAACCAGTTTTGGCAACACACTGTTTAGATAACACTTTCAAAACTGCACTAGAGTTGTAATCTGACTTCCTCTATGGTGCTGGCTGTGGATACTTTGCCCTCTAGACTGTGTAACTAGATATACAGTTGGTTTGAATCCTCCAGTGAGTGAGTAGTGTAAGTGTGTGTTTTTCTATCGTGCTGCGTAGAATAGGCTTCAGTTGTATATTGGATGTGTAGCTGTACAGTGTTATTGTGTTCTTCCATCACTTTCATTCCCTTTTAGCAAAGCCATCACCCCATTAAATAATGGCGAGGTTACCCTTTCAAATGTGCACTGTCACAGCAGTAAAATAACATCCTGTGTGGCACTTGCAATTCAGGCAATATTCTCCAGAATGTGATCTTTGGTTCATAGGTTCATAGGATGATACTAGGCTATTGGCCCGGAGGCCCTTATAAGCCTAGCCAAGAATTTTACCCATGTTCCCACAAAGTCAGCACCTGTTTTTCCTGTCTAACAGGGACACAGGTGAGATCCCAGGTGTGTATTTTCTGTTTCTCATCCAGTCATCCAGGTTCATCTTAAAGAGGCTAGTGAGGTACTCTGCTTGACATAGAGAGGGAGTCTATTCTACAGATGGTGGAGTTGTTGGGACACAAATCTATCCTAGCAACAAGTTCTATTAATCTCACAGACCAGGTTGAGGCCTTGCATGTGGATTGTGTGAGTGGAGTTTGACTTACGGGTATACAGCAACTCCATCAAGGCTGAGTCTGAGATGGCCTTGCATGCTAGACACAAATCACCTCTGAGCAGTCTGTATGAAACTGAGTAGAGGAACAGGACTGTTAGCCTATCTGTATAGGATAGTTGTTTGAGACCCTGGATTTTTCTGGTCAAGAACCTCTGTGGTCTCTCAAACTGCTGCATGTGCTTGTCAAGGTACATGCCAAAGGGAGCATTGTACTCGATAATGGGTTTTAAAAGGGAGGTGTACAGGGATGATATGACCTCCTTGTTCATGGATGAAATACCCTTACTTATACACACAGTTTTCCATACAATGGAGGCAATGTGGTGGTCAAAATTCAGGTTGCTATCAACCTGGGTGCCCAGGTCCCTCATGACTGATTGCATGCTTAGTACATTGTTATTAATGCAATAATTAGTGGGGACACCATTTTCCCCAAATGGGGATAATGATGCATTTTTTGGCATTCAGTTTGAGGCCATGCTTCTGGCACCAGTCATTAGTTTGGGTAAGGCCTCTTGGAGGATATTCACATCACTAGAGGAATTTATGACAGTGCCCAGCCTGCAGTCATTTGCAAACGTGGTCAGCCCCAGACCACTGGCTTTGGCTAGCACCTCAGAAAAGTATATCCCAAACAGTAGAGACCCCAAGACTGATCCTTGGGGTACGTCGCTTGTTATGGGTCTACTGCTAAAGGTGTTTTCCCCTATTTTGACTTAGTGGGTTCTATCAGTGAGCCAGTTAGCTATCCATCTGGTAACATAAGAGTTTATGCCTAGCTGGCAGAGTTGATCTATTATGCCTGAGTGGAGAATCATGTCGAAGGCTTTGGCTAGGTCAAGGTAGACAGTCTGCACTGTCTTCCCCTCATCCATGGCTTTGGTGACCGTTTCAAAGAAGGTGACCAAGTTTAACAGGCATAATCTACCCTTTTCAAAACCAAACAGTATGGGATCAAGTCTTTGGAGGTTGCCAATGTCTTTGTTTATAAGGTACATGATAATGCATTCAATGGCCTTGCAGATCAGGCTAGTTAGTCTGATTGGCCTATAATTGCCTGGATCAGTGGATGCTCCACCTTTGTGTAGAGGGATGACAGTGGCTGTCCTCCATTCTGCTGGGATGAAACTGGTGCACAGGCCTTATTTAAATAGGGTGCCTTGTGGTGCTGAGAGCTCTTGCCTGAGTTCATGTAGGACACAGCCATGGATGTTGTCGGGTCCCATGGAGGCTGTATTTTTTGCCTTTGAGAGGGCATTAATGACCTGGTTCCTGGTGATGAGGGGAGGGGGGAAGGTGCTGGGGATGTTCTGGTTTACTGATGGGGGGACAGGAGGGTGACATTTTCACGAAACTTGTCTGCCAGCAGGTTGGCTATATCTGTGCATTTGTGTATGTGGTATTCTTGACCACCAATTCAGAGTAGATTTGGGAGTTACCTTTGAGATTGTGGAAGTATGTCAAGAAGGTCTAGTGATTGTCCTTAGTGGATGTGGCCACTTTGGACTCAAAGTTAGCCTTAGAGGATTTCACCAGTGACCTTATTTGCTTGCTCAGACAAAGTAGAGATTAATTCCAACTTGGTACCTGCTCCTTCTTTGTCCTGGACAGCAATTTTTTCATTATAGAGTCTGTTTATTGCTGCTGTCCACCAGACAAGTTTACTCTTCCTTGAGGAAGATAATTTGGTTCTTTTAGATATTGCTGAGTCCATGCAGATATACAGGTGCTCATATAGTTATTTGGTGTAGGCTTGGACATTAGCGCTTGTTCCAACTGAAAGGATGGTGGCTGTGAAGCTGCTTATACCTTCTCTCAGGAGGTTGTAGTCAGCTTTGGAAAAGTTTTTTTGTTTGACACTGGCAAGGGGGTGGGATTCAAGGGAGATGGTGACTTCAAAAGTGACTGCTTTATGGTCGGATCTTACCAAGGAGGATGACACTGTAGGGGTGCTGCAGAGGCTACTCATGCTGGTTAGTACCAGGTCCAGGATATTTTCACCTCTTGTGGAGGTGTTGACCAGCTCATCCAATCCACTGGCATTGACAAAGTCGAGAAATCTCTGGACATTTGTGTTTGAGCTAGAATAGGTCTACCACTCCGTGGTTGGGTAGTTAAAGTCACCCAGGATCAGAGTAAAGGGTTGAATCTTGATTGATTCAAGTAGGTCCAGATAGGTGGAGTTGGCCTCCTGAGTCATGGTTGAAGGTCTGTAGCTAGCTATAATTTGAACAGGTGTTTTGTCAACAGTGACCTGCACCTGGAGCATCTCCTATGTATCATACTGCTTGATCAGCCTGGAGGTGTGTATGTCTTTGATAAATATTGAGACTCCACCCCCTTTGGCTTTGTAGCCCTCTGTTTGGGATCTGAAAGTTTGGTATGACAAGTAATCTGGTAAGGCTGCGGTGCTCTCTGCAGCTTTGAACTAGGTTTCAGTGACCGCACAAATGTCAGCATCTTCCAGGGCAAGGAATGCTTGCAAAGAGTGCAGTTTCGTGTTGACTCCTAGTGGTCATTTTGAAACCAGGTGTTACTTCTTCGACTCAGCTGTGTTAATATGAGTGTGAATGTGCATTTAGGTAGCATAGCTCTCAACCTTCCATCTTCAAAATGAGGAACATTAGCCCTCATAATGTGGAATAAATGGGCAAAATGTGGCAAACATATTAACTGCTTACTACAAACTTCAACTTGGAAAGTCATAGGATAATTAAAATATGCTGGCTTTACTTATAAAAAAGATCTTTTAATGAATTAATATGATTCATTCTATTTACCATGGATATCAGTTAAAAAGTTCCTAACACTGAATATGTGACAGATCCTATCAGTGTGGAATTTTGAGGAACATGAACTTTTTATGACCTGATATGAGGTACATTCTTCATAATGAGGTACGGTTGAGAGGAATGCCAAGTGACAATGATATCACCCACATATCTGATGTGTACATGTAGAGCTGGGGACTCTCCTCTTTGTCCATTTTTCACAGACAAATACTATGTTTAACACTGATAATGCAATTTAGTAAGCCTTCTCCTGTGGCACAAGGAAAGATACAATTCTCTGTAGCTTGTTGAATTAGTAATCCGTGAATTCATATGTGTGACAATCTGCACATTGTGCGATTCTACCATCACAGTGAGTTTGGGTAAACCCCGCATCATGCAATATTTTGTGACAGCAAGGCAGAGCACCACACTGTTTTAAGCAAATTAAAGGCACACATATACCTTGAAGCAATAAGATGATGCAATGCCATCAAACATAGAAATAACTCACAATAGTAGTAAGGATTCTGCTGTTCACGTTCAGTCTGCACGAGCTCATGTACCTTCTCTGCTCACATGGGTAAGTATTTAAAACCTGCAGCGAGTGGGTATAATCATTGTGTGTCCATAAACTGCTATGCATGAATGACATTCACCACAGTTGTAATGTGTATAGTTACAGCAGGGGAGGCCTCACCCATCCTTTTACCTCAAATAACTTGTTTGCAACATAATGATATGATCTAACTTCACATAGGTAAGGTTGCCAATTGTCCAGAATTCTTCCTGACTGTCCGGAAATAAGGGACACTGTCTGGAATAAGGAGACTGCCTTTTCTTGTCCGGAAAAAATGAAATCTTTTCTTTCAATTAAAAAAAAAAAAAAAAAGTATTTTTTTTTAAAGGGTGTTCTTTAAGAATACCCTTTGCATCTGGTTGACGTTCCACAGACACAGAAGCCGAGATTCTCATTTATGTGATGACGTCTTCATCTTCCGTGCAGCGGGTGGAATTTGAATTCCAATCTCCACTTTCTTGAAGATGTTTGGACTGCAGTGGACCCACAAACTGTCGGACAAATGAGAGAGGTAGGACCGTGTTTGTGTATGTGTACAATGAAGTCTGAGAAAAGGTGACTGCATTTGGGACTGGTACCTTCTTCAATAACTTCTTCTGGTTAAGACCAATGGAGGACCCCAAATGTTAAGGCAGGCAGGCCCTCTTCACTACCATGAAGCTGAAAGTTGATGGAAATCTGAAAAAAATATACTCGCCGCTGTCATCAGTGATCTGAGACCCCTAGAGATATTTATTTGATGAGTCAGAGTAACTGGTGTGTTTGTATTGCGTAAATGTATTTATATGCCTCACATAAAGCTTGCATTGTTCTTGTGTATCACTCTTGGAGAAACTCTTTGGCCATTTTAGTCTACAAAAGCACTAACAGTTTACAAATTACAACCCAAATCTGTCAAGGTCCAGAATGTAGTGTGCTAATGTTCTGTACAGGTTGAAAAGCATTAAGACTGCCAATATTTTAAGTACACTTCCATGAAAATAACAATGCAGTACAAAATTCACTGTTACATATTAAAAACATTTTGTGCAGGAGGTATACTCCCATACCTCTGTTACTTATGTATACTAACTCTGAGGTAGAAATTCCTTCTGCTCACTCTTACAGTTTCAGAATTTCAAGAAAAGCACTTATTTCCTTAGACTTGTAGTGCCAACCTGAAAATTTGTAGTGCCACACTTTTTTTCTGTCTGCGTAAGGAATATTGCACTATAAATTCATGTGTGATGCTCTTGATTTGCATACTGCTGATGGGATGCAGAGATAATTGAATGGTATGTGCTTGCCTGTTTGTTTTATGCCCTATTCCAACTACATTTCAGATATGTCAGAAAATCAGTGCTGTTGGGTTTAAGCTTATATTTATGTATGCTATATTTAAATGTATAAAGATAATATTTTTCTTTTACTTTTGTTTTGTTTTAGATGGCACTTTAACACTTGTTTTTGTTTTGTGGTTAGCAGTTTTCAGGCTTGCATTAACATTCCAGTTGGCTTGCAGTAGACTGGTAGTAATTCTAAGATTCTGAAAATGTTTGTCATTTTTGAATTTATTTTATTGCACCTATTGGTTTCACAGGTACATATTCTGAAATATCTGCAGGTTTAAAAGATCCCACAGTATGTGTTGGCAGGCAGATGTGTTAAACATCATTAACAGTCATGTTTTCTGAAATTTTTGCAGACTTTTCTTCTGCTTATCATGCCCGATGTCCCTTGGCTCATTAGCTAACAGTTTTCTTTTGTCTGGCATATAACGAAACAACAGTTTATTCTCCTGGTTTAGGTTTCATTTCTGTCATTTACTGGATAGAGTGTGTGTTTGTATGTGAGATAGAAAACATAAAGCATACACAAGAAAATATCAAACTGGGTCTTTTCATACTATGTGCACTGATATTCTAAAAGATGTTTTAGAAAATAGTGCTTTGTCAACTTTTTTTTTGTTCCTCAATACTGTTTAGGTTAAGATAAAGGGCAGATTATCAGCTTACAATTTTTTAATGTAAATAGACAATTTATTCTTCAAGGGCATCAGGCACTGAATTTGTAATCACACACTGGAATATAAAGTTGTTTGCTAGCAGTAACCTTTTCATTAGTTACAGATCTCTTTAATGTAGAATTATTCAGATGACTTTTACTTCTGCAGAGATTTTGCATATTGACTGATATTGGTGGATTGTAATGATAGAAGTTTGAGTAGTCTTTTATGGTTGAAATGTTCTGAATTAGGCAGTTTTTTCATTATTGGTTCATATGTTTTGTTTCATTGCTTACTGGAAAATGTTAAAAACTATAAATATAAAACATGCTCTAACACATGGTGCTGTATTATTCAAGGGATATAATTTAATTATCATATATTATAATTTAATACAATCAGGAAGGTGAATCAAATAACTTTTGCATGGTCCTAAAAATGTGTGCAAGGGGCCTATGAAAACAGCCCAAAGGCAAACTTAACCCACCGCCGGCCACTGTGGCCAGATGCATTTTCTTTGAACGTGGGTTTCAGTGCTGTTTCAGTGACTGTAAGTTTCAAAGGAAGAGAAGTTTTAATGCCAAGTCTGTCTTCACTGTGAGACTGTATTGCTTTGTTGATCCAAATATGTATGGTTTGTACTATAAAATTTGAAATAAAGGTTTTAAATTAAATCCAAATATCTGTAATCATTGTAGAAGCAAAGCAGAAGACAATATGCACACAGAGTTCTGAACAGTGTTTATGGCAACTGGGGAGAAATAGCCAAGTAATGGGACAGTGAAATGGCTGCATGGGGGTATCAAAATTAAACACATTTTACTTTCACGTACATGTCCAGAATTTTTGACATGGAAAGTTGGCAACCCTACACATAGGTGGAGTCTCAACAGTTGTAGTAAGCTTTTTATAAGCTTTCAACTGTGGCCTAAGAGATTAATACACATTTTGTTACCCTGTTGACTTACATAGGTCACTGTTCAGTTCTAGCAAAAGGCAACATTATGTGAGTGTACTCACATGACACAAACAGTTTTGTATTAAGTTATTTCTATACATTTTTACATTGGACAAACACCTTTCCAAAGACTGGAGATTTCATGGCAATCAAACAGTTGTTCTGGTATTATTGTGGTGTGAATGCTTCTATAGCATATCTACTCAGAAATGCTGTGGACTGAATCTGGGACTGTGTGTGTACAAAACAATGTTGATGAAAAATAGTAACCTAGCTAAGTAGCAGTGATATTGGTCTATCCACATTTGTGTGAACATTAACATAGCTACCTCCACTTCATCTCTTGGGCAAACTTGTATAGAATAAATTAATATCAAAAGCCCTTTCTTACTTCACACCTTGATTTGTGTTATTTGTGACAAGTTCCAGTTAGTACAAAGCTCTGTAGAGTATTATTTATTTATTTATTTAACATTTGTTTACTGGGAAAGTCTGACGTGGAACAAAGCCAATTTTCAGAGCAGGCCTTGGGAGAAAAGCTCCAGATGTATATCTTTGAAATGTGGGAGGAAACCAGAGCACCTGTAGGAAACCCACATGAATGAAGGGAGGACATGCGGACTCCACACAGAAGGCACTCCAGCCAAGAATCAAACTAGAGAGCCTCTTGCTGTGAGGCATCAATGCTACCACTGCACCACTGTGCCATGCAGGTGGTACGATTAGCAGAGGTTTGAATCTGGTAACATATGTCTGTTGGAGAATTGTGGCAGACAGGTGTGATTTTAGGCAAAGAATGTAGATAAGGCAATGTAAGTGGGCCATATTTTTAAGGTCTTGCACTCCAAGTTAGGGGAGCCATACCCATTACTCTGGGATAGTAATGTAATCATTTCAAGTGTGCTGTTCCTGACACATCAGCTATACCTCTTTCTGTGGCATTATGGCCTCAATGATTCATCATATCTCTCCAAGATCTGGCCTCAGCATGTGTTTCAGTCTGGCAAGATAGAGATGCTGAGTCTGTCAGTGGTTGCTCAGAGGCATTATTTATCTTCCAAATAATAATGATCTGTATTGCATGATTTCATACTAACATTTATGTATTACTGTCATTCTTTTGTTCACACTCTAAAACTTTATAGGACACGCAGGCTTATAGAACATTTCTTAATATGTGGCATGCTGCAAAATTATCAGAAAGTGTACGTGGACATGTGTAATGATACTTTGTAGTGTGTTTGTGCTAGCTAGTTGATGTTGTAGTACTCTTTGTTGTAATTCCATCTGATCATGCCCACTAACATGGTGTAGTAGATGTACAACATTTAGCAAAGATACCTTTAAAAAATGAGTCTCATGAGATATTTGTTGTCAGCTGTTCTCTGTCAAGACTTAATTGAATTAGCAGCAGGGTTAGTGAGCTATGGGCAGAAGATAACATTTATCACTGGCTCATGTACATTTGGTGTATGTGCAGTGTAAGTATACAACAGGTCACTTAGTACACGTTAAAACTTCACCTGGGTCTGAATGTATGTTACCGCAGTGATATAGAGTTCTTACTATTATTTTTAGTAACATTCACATCAGGGATGGATATCAATTAAAATATATTGCATTCTCATCTGTACTTTAATACACTTATTCAAGTCAGGGTGCCTGGTATAGCAACAGAAGGACACACATCATATTACTGACTACAGTAAAACAAGTGCATCATAGTCAAAAATAATTGTAGCCTGACGTTTGCTACATTTGCCCATTAGCTGATGCATTAATGACATAATGCTGGCATGGACTTTTATTTTGTCATTTCTTGTGTGGGATAGGTATCCATTTGAGATATACACAAAAGTACATTGTATGCATATTGAGGTACATCATGACATTCAGAAACACCATCCATTTGTCAAAGAGCAGATTATACTTAACTTGTTCTTGATTCATGTGCATTTTTGCATATGCCACATTAGCATGAGTCATTTTGCATGTATGAATGTATGTATGTATGTATGTATGTCACATCTGCTATGGTTAGACAAATGGTAATATGTATATCAAATCATTATTCTGTTTATATCCTGTTTAATGTGACACATCAATGTACGTGTCAGGTCTTTTTGTATTTTGCTACATACATACACAGCCCACTTGAACAGTCACTAACTTTCTACCATTCACAACATACAGGTTGGTTAAAAATGTCTTTCATCAGTTAATACTATTGGAATGATTGCACAGGTGTCTGTGTCCACATTGTCACAGGAGAGTACACTGCCCTTGCAAATATCAGTATTATTTCCTTCATACACATAATGCAGTAACAGCCTTACAATTATTTTACCTTTGTGTGTGTTCTAACATTAATTATGTGCATGTCATTTATTATACTGTTCATCACTCCCACAGTATACATCCCAGTGTTGGAGTACTTCCATATATCTGCCACTCAGGTGTAGCTATGCATTCTCAATGCATTCACGTGAGTACCAAAAATATTAATAAGCATGCCAGAGAGCAAGCTTAGTGGCAACTGTACATTTAAAGTGTTTTTGACTATATTTATTCTAATGTTTATAATTTACATTAATATAGAACATATGCCTAGTTTAAATGCACAATACCATTCCTGTTGTTTACAAGTGACAACAGATGGCAAATGACTATCCCTTTCTGAAACGCATGAGACAACAGCTGTGCGGTTCGTTCATTTTCTGTATACATGATTAAATGGACAATACAGCATACTGTTGGTTACAACAGATAGCATTCTGGACACACATCTAATAAGCAATAACTGCAGTATCTGAAAATATTTCCTGATGTATCTATTGTCCTTGTTATCTGTTATCTCAGATTAGCAGTTTATAAACATTTATCCTGAAACCCCGTAGAAGTGGAAGCACTTGAAATGCCAAATGCTGAAACACTGAAAAAAAGGCCAAAAACTGTGGAGAAGAGTGAATCTCAAAAATCACTCTTCTGTTATAAACTTCTTTTTGCAGAACAGACTATCCCTCACTGCACCCCCATGTAGGGGGCAAGCTCCGACTGCACCTCCATGTATACCAACTCTGAGATCAAAATAACTTGGAGGAAAGGAAATAGTCAAAGAATTGGCATCTCAGACTTAGTATATGTAAGTCCATTCTTTCGTTCATTCAGTCTCCCAGTTTTGGGACTCGCTGCAGCAGGTCCTGACATTTCAAATGGTCACCATTTATGACATTTACTCCCCTTTATTACACTGTAGCTTTATGTCTCTCTCACATCCTTTGCCAGAAGTTCTCATTTTAGTTATGTACATGGATCACTAAAGTGAATAGGATTACTTATTTAGTTAAATGTAAATAATTTATGTAAAAAATGCTCTTTGCGCACTAATCTCATTTATTATCTGAGTACAGTTTCCCCAATATCTTCCCCTTCTTCTTGTTTGTGCAATAATCTCATTATATCTGATTACAGTTTACATGTTTACCTTTCCCTGTGTCTTAATTCTTTCATTAAAGTTGACTTTGCCTTCCATTGTGCTGTCACATATGCTCACTTACTGGGTTTGCATGCATGTGAACGCTAATGTCTATATTCTATGCTCAGGCCGCTGTACTTTTCTTTATGGCTGCTAACACTTGTGCTGGGCATGAGCAGGTGCTGCTGAACATGTAGGCTTGCTTAGCAGCTTCCATATTCAATGAGCATTGTTGCTAATCATACTGACACATACAAATCGCGCAGGCTTAGTGCAAAGTGTACATGCTTGTTAATCAATTCATAGGATTGTTCTGCAAGTAAATGCAAATTAATAGTCAAACATTAAACATTCTTTCCAAATCTATGATTTGCCAATCTACCTGTGTTTGTAGAACCAGATCAAAATCTTAGAAAATCTGCATCTCTGTTTCAATATATGAGTTAACTCAAAAATAGAGCAATAACTACAACATTTTTTCACATATTGTAATTACCTGAATGTGTCATATTTTATTTACAAAACACAGCCACACTTCTCTATCGCATGCAACTGATGCAATAGATGACATTACTTTTTAAAGCATAATATTATCTTCATCCACAAATGAAAAAAAAATGTTGAAATAAAACTATAAAATATCATTTTAAGCTAAAAATGTGAATAATGGTATAATAGCATTCTGCCCTTAGCCTGCACATACAGAATCAAACTACACTTGGTGTGAACAAATCCTAGTACTTCCCTTACCCACATATCCTAGTATTACCCATAATTTGATATCCTAGTACTACCCATACTCTGATATCCTCGTACTGCCCATACCCTGATATCCTAGTACTGCCCATACCTTGATATCCTAGTACTACCCATACACTGATATCCTAGTACTACCCATACTCTGATATCCTAGTACTACCCATTCTCTGATATCCTGGTACTACCCATACTCTGATATCCTAGTAGTACCCATGCTCTGATATCCTAGTACTACCCATTCTCTGATATCCTAGTACTACCCATACTCTGAATACTTAAGAGAAAAATAAATATTATATGCTGTAAATGCTTTTAATTAATACAGGTGTTATTGATGCTAAAAATATAGAGAAATGCTTATACAAAATAAAAATGTGATTTTTGACAAGAGGTTATTCAGATAAGTGTTTAGATTTTCATCTTAATAAGGTATTGTGTGAGCCTGAAAGTGGTCAGGTTTTATTGTATTTGTACATTCAGGGTATGGCATCAAACAGTGACAGAAATGTGGGTTTTGTTGGACTACTTCCTTTGACTATGCATAATTCATCTTGCTTTTAGTGACTACCAGGAAACAAGTAAAGCAATAAATGTGTTGTAAGAACAGCTTGGAACACTATTTCTAGGAATATGTAAGCAAGTAAATATACAGAAATTCCCCAAATTTGTATACAGATGAGTTCAGAATTTAAATGAATTGTTGAATTGAGATGAATATAAGATTAACCAGTGGTTCATTAACATCATGTTCGCTTTGCACACAGGCTGACACTACTGTTCGTTTTAGTGTGTGCAGCTTGCTAATCAAATATGCATGCAGACAAGACACACAGATGAGTTTCCCCTTAACTGCACAGTGCAGGCTTGAGGTCACAATGTGTTCAGCCACTACAGGGGAGTACCTATGTACAAGTTGTAAACAAAAGGAGTGTGCATGACAAAACACATAAATGGAAGTGAGTACACATGCACACTCAATAGCATTCAGGTAAGTAAACCATGAATATATGATATTGGAGCACAGCAAAGCCTAGCAACAAATAGACAGTGAAGAACACTGGTATGTAATGACTAGGATCACGGAGATGTTTAACAGTATAGGCTATATGAGATGCATAAACAAACAGTCATGGAAATGCTCATCATGAAAAACTGTTGTAGGACAATACAGCTTGTGACAAAGGGAAATACTGCCAGCCCAGCTATCTGGAATTTTGTAAATAATTATATGCAATTTGTGAATATTAATATGATTTATATAGAAGTGTGACAGAAGGAGATGCTCTCAGCCCAGCGATCTGGAATTTTGGAAGTGGTTATATGTTATTTTTGAATGCTAACATGCTTCATGTAAGATGCTTGTTCTACAATTGTGTTAGAACTGCATGTTTACTGAGGTAAAATGTAACCACAGCATGCCCTGCTGGCTTAGAAGAGAAATGTATATAAATGTTTGCAATTGTGTAAATGTATATGTTTTAATAGTGGGAACTAGAATATAGAGGGTTAACTTGCAAAACTTCAAGAAAATAGTTGAAATTAAATTGTTTTACGATTGTGCTATAAAAGTTATCTTAACATTTCAGTGAACCGGAAACAGGATGTCTACACCAGGGGGTTCTCTTTGTTGTTTTGTAAGTGTTTTATTGTTTTATGCCCTCTAGCAGTTGCAAACATCTGAAGGCTATGTATTTTCACAGAGCGATGTTAAATGTTGGTAGTTTCTGACACTGGGGGTTTAGCTTGAGAACTAAAGTCAGGTGACAAAAAGTTATGTCATCCAAGCTAATCCAGCAGTAATATTTGATATTAATTTATGAACTCTCTGAAAGAGAGAGAGAAAGAAACAGGGCATTTTGTATTTTGTCTTTAACCTGGAAACATCCACTCACCACATCTGTACTTGCCTTGCTTAAGTACATTTCAAGGGCATATAGTAACTCTTTTAGATTCAAATAGGAATATAGTAAAGTATAGCTTAGATGTTTTCTTTATTTATTTGAGACTGTCCTGCAATGTTGTTTTAAATATTTTCTGTGAGTTTGAACTCTGTTGTAATTGATTACTTTTTGAGTATTGTTTTGTTCTTTTATTACTTATTATTAAATATATGTAAACTTTTCAATTGTGGCTGGTCTGCTAAGAGACATATTAAAGCTGTTAGAGTACTTGCATATCTATTTAGTGACACTGTACAGGCCACTCCTAAATATCCTTGCTCTTCATCAAGCTACCATTTGGATAGTAACATTACACTGTAGGATTGGACACCCTTTGTTAAGGGCCTTAAAGTGGCCTTATAGTTTGGCTAGAAGGGGGCATAGCTAGTAAACCTGTGCCAGCCTTTCCTAGGGGTGTGTGTGTGTGTGTGTGTGTGTGTGTGTGTGTGTGTGTGTGTGTGTGTGTGTGTGTGTGTGTGTGTCTGTCTGTTTGTATATAAATCAGACCTCAAAGAGTGTGTGTGTCAGCTACTTTAGCAGCAACATGAAGCACTGGTTGGACAGACAAGGTACTGGAGATCTTTGTTTGATCACTCAGCTGAGATCTCAACCATATAGGTGTGCCAGCGGTGGGGGTCTTATTAGGGTTCTGGAGAAAGAAGGAGAACCAGCCCCAGACTGGCTGTGATCTCTGTGTGCTTTTAAGTGGAATTGTACTTTACTGTGTGTGTACTTGTCATACTGCCAATGTGTACATCCCACACTGGTGCCAGTGGTGAGGATTAAGGCTCCTTGATTACTGGGTCAGTGCAGGGGCATCACACAGCCATTTCAGAAATGTTTAATTATACACGGGAACACTTCTCAGCCTTCCAATGCAAGAATAATGGACAAACACACAAATAATGTGGAGACAAATTACCAAACTTATAGAAAACTTGTATGTATGCCTCCTATATATTGTGAAAATGGATGTAATAACAATTGTGACAGTAGCATGCATATTCTGAAGGGTATGAAGTCAGACACAGAAAAGTTCTGTCATTAGTGACTGTGATCCATAAGAGCCAGACAACCACATGACAAATTTAATATAGGTACTTATTAACAAGGGTGGTAAGTAAAGCAGTCATCTCGTAAGTATGCCAGAACACAGTATTCACCCTTGCAAATTTATACAGTTCACTTCATAGCCATTATTGACACATAACCCCTTAAATAGCCATTATCACTGTGGCATATTACTCCAAACACATAAATTATGTTAAGAAAAGACAGAATAGCCAACATTGCAGGTGAAAGAAACATATGACATAAATAGGAAAAACAAAATTAGGGATGACTTTTGTCCCCTGCCAATGTCAATGACACTTTTCAGACCATAGAGAAGCAGGGCATTCTATACAAGCACTGGGAGCAGAGATACATCTAGTAACACATTGCTAGGGTACAGCACAGATTCTGTTAGGCTAACAAAATGCACACGTGTGTCTGAACCAATGACTCTGTTAAATTATATAGTCCCAACTATAGGATATTAGTCATACTTCCTGAGTACTCAACAGAGAGGTGTCTTTCAATGCATTTCAAGGGAGTAGATAACCTGATATTATGCTATCAAAATGCAGCTAGCTGGATTTGAACTCAAGACTACTTTGTGCAATGAAACATACACAAGGATAGGATAGCATCAAGGCATGCTATCAGCATGCTCATGAGAGAAATAGCTGCCAATTACATTTCTAGGGATAAGACAACCTGATATTAGAAAAACAAAATGTACTAACCTGTTTTCAAAATCATTACCTTTGAGACTGATAATGGAAATTCATAGGTTCATAAGTTAATAGGTATATACTAGGCTAATGGCCCTTCAGCCTTTACAAGCCTAGCCCATAGGATTACCCGGGCATTGTGCCACCTGACCTTAGTTCCCAGTACCTCTGTCGAGTAAAGCCACTGGAATGATCCCTGGGGTGAATTTTCTATTTCCCATCCACTCGTCAAGATTTATCTCGAAGAGGGCCAGTGAGATGCTCTATTTGACATGTATGGGAAGTCTGTTCCATATCATGGTCAGTCTCTGGGTTATGAACCTGTCCTTCCAGCATGTTCTGTTGATTGTAGTAATGAGGTATAGGTCTCTGGAGCGTGTGGTGCAGAGGGATTTGATTTCTTCAGATGTAGCATTTCTAACTGAGCTGGGTCAGACA
This sequence comes from Protopterus annectens, assembly GCF_019279795.1. Taxonomy (NCBI): domain Eukaryota; kingdom Metazoa; phylum Chordata; order Ceratodontiformes; family Protopteridae; genus Protopterus; species Protopterus annectens. Next base: position 1,694,308,203 of record NC_056737.1, on the reverse strand, counting down.
TGGCTTTGTAAGTCAAGCAGAGATTGCCTCTAAGTAGGCGATATGAGACAGAGAATAGCTGGAGTTTTTTTAGTCTGTCCATATAGGGCAACTGTTTAAGGCCTAGGATCCTCTTTGTGAGGTATTTTTGCCACCTCTCCACTTGTTGCAGGTGTTTAGTGAGGTACATGCCAAATGGGGCATTGTACTCAATGATTGGCTTAATGAGGGAAGAGTAGAGGGAGACAATGACCTACTTCTTCCTGGATGCAAAACCCTTAGTAATGAGATGTGCCACACAGAAGGACTTTCTGACCACAGTGGCAATGTGGTGGTCAAAAGAGAGGTTGCTGTCATCCTGTGTTCCCAGATCTCCTATAATGCTTTCTGTGTTCAGTGGACTAACATCGATGTGGTAATTCATGGGAACTGGGTTTTTCCCAAAGGGGATGATGACACATTTTTTGGCAATGAGCTTAAGGCCATGGTTTTGAGACCAGTCGCTGGTCTCAGTGAGGCTTTTCTGTAGGATGTCAACATCACTTGGGGAGTTAATAATAGCTCCCAGCTTGCAATCATCTGCAAACTTTATCAGCCAGAGTCCCTTCGTGTTGGCCTGGACTTCAGAGAAGTAGATACCAAACAGGAGGGACTCATGGGCAAGACTATAACATGGCATGATGAAAGATGTTCAGAAGAGGTGTAAATATGCAAAAGACATGTACATTTAGAATTACTGTCACAGAATGAAAAAACGCACAGGGAAGATTTGTATAAGACAAGCAGACAGTAGAAGCCAAAAACCAAGGTGTGAATCGGTGAGGCATAGAATCTGTCAGATGAACATAGCATGCTAATACTGTTGTATGCTTACATGGCATTATTAACGTATGATAATGATGTCTGTCAGTAGGCTACAGGTGAGACTGGCATAGATTTGAACCCTAGCTGCTTAACTTCCATTCACATGAATAACACATTAGCTAATAACACCACAGAACATGTTGTTCAACTTTTTCAGAAATCACATATATGGTGGAATGACATCAGCAGTTTGTATGTGTATGAATATGGACATGGTTAAAAGTAAGCAAAACAAATAGGGGAGCAGGCAACACCCCCTGTCAAAGTGACTTATCAAAGTAGAATTTTTCACTATGTAACTGTGCAGTAAGTCATTCTTGTGTATCAGAAATTGTTTTGTACTCTGCTAGAATATCAGATATGGTTTGAAACCCTGCCTACCTAATTCACAGCTGCATGATGTGTGTTAGCTAATGATTCTACTGAGATATTTATATAACAGTTGTGAGAAATGACTCATTTGAAAGGAGAGTGAAAACTTAATGGAAGAGTGAAAAGGGAAATCTGCATTGTGCAACAGAAAACAGTAAACCTTGGATCACCATCCTCAACATATCATACAAACAATTGGAACGTCACATCAGATTTACATTGAATTGTTGAAGCTGTGATTACTGACATAAAAAATGTTTAAAATGTCCTATATCACTATTGTTTTACTCAGAACATTGAGTCTAAGCTCCATTGTGTGACAGTCAGCAGAGCTGTATGTCAGAAACAAATCCTCAGCAGTTTTGCCATAGAATGAGAAATCATGATTACTATTTGCTATCCCTGAATAGTGATGCTGCTCTTTGTTAAATAGTCATGTAATAGTAGATACAAAATGTCAATTATGAAAACATGCATGCTTACAAGGGTGTACAGCACGTAGGGAGCCAAACATTCCCACCCATCAAAACAAAATAAAATGTCACACATTGTACCTGTTGGTTAAGCCACTCTTGCATGTCACTAATTTCTTTTTCTTGCACACTCACAGGAGACACACACTGCTGGGGTTTAACACCTGCCTAGCTAGCTTGTGGTCTAGCTGTTGATGCCATAGAAAAAGTCATATCACAGTTCTCAAAAGGGAGCCTGACACTTTTATGAAAGAAAGAGCAATGTGCTTTGTGAAACAGACACCAGCAATGTATGGATTAAATTTTGTAACATGCTGTACGGATAATTCAAACTTCACATCAGGAATAAATTAAACAAATGAGGCTGCTATACTTATAACAATAATAACTGCCTTCTTATACTGATATCAGCAGTGCTTTCTGTCATGCAGCGAGGCTAAGCATATTAGCACAAGGAAGTCCATATGAAGCAAATTCTGCTCAATCTTTGCCACAGGATATGAAGTGTCAGTCAGCATTACTTATGTCAGGCTAGAGGTGCTGCTTGATGCCAAGCACCGTACAATGGTGACAGTAGGACGAGTGATTTATTGTAGCATACAAAAGTCCGACATACATGTCTGTGAAGTGATACAGCTTACTTCACATGAAGTCTCATGTTAGGGTATGATATATGTGTGTTACAGTGCTGCTAAGTACATGTTAGTGTATAGGACATAATGATAGATAAACTGATGTGTTCCACATCTAAAGTGCAACAGTTGAAGTCTCAATGGGAGTTGAACTGTTATGTATCTGACAAGTCACAGGTTACAGACTGGAAATCAGGGAGGTGATGTTAGGGAGATTGAACAGGATGGTATTAGGCGACAGTGGCAGCTGCTATACAGTATGGTGCCACTCATGCATTCCTGATTGCCAACCTTAAGATGACTGCATTATACATTATCATCATGAAGTCTGGTGTGTATGTGTGTGTCACTTACATCTAGCTGTTATGTCTATGCCAAGTGCAGGATAATAACACGGTACACATGCAAGTGATATTACTATTGCACTCATTAGTTGCAGTCTACACATATATCTGTGCTTGTGCAAGTTCTATAGAGCACACTGTGAGACTTGGAAGGAAAATGTAAGAGAATCCCTCCTTCAGTTACATACAGCAGTGCACCAAGTGCATTTGAATGGACTCCACATGTCAGGTATGCAATAAGCCAATAAAGCATATACAAGCAACAGGGACCACTGACATTATGTTCAGAATGTCAGTATCACTTACAGATGCATAGTGCTGCCAAGTCTAGTTGTGTGACTGGTAGCAAAGTCTTTATTTGTGCTTATTATTTTCTGAGTTTTTGCCATTGGAAGAGAACTGGCAGTAGGATTGGCCAAGCTTCATGCAAGTGATGAGTACACAGATAGAAATTTCTGTTTATACGTTATTTCTGGCCATGTGTGTGATGTGTGCAATTTATGGCCATGTGTGTGATATGTGAATCTGTTTTTTTTTTTTTTATCAGATTTCAGCTGTGAAATGGGTTTGAGAGAGAATACATGAAAATGTGGAGCAGCAGAAGGTAGGACACTGGGTGAGTAATTAAGGAATACGCAGGGCATTGGTGAGGAAAGAACCATATCTATCCACATTTTCACAATGTAAGATTGTAAATGCATAAAGAATTAAGGAAATTTGTATACTCACATCACAAATTATGTGTTTCAACAACTTAATGTTGTGCAACTAATTTTAACTAATCAGATGTGTAATACATGGAAACAGGTGTAGTCATGTATGGGGCATATTTTTTTTGGTTGAACAAGTGTCCTTTTTAAAGAGCAAGAGGAACATCATGGAAGGTATAATAACTATATAGGGTTGGTTAGATAGCAGAGACAGACATACAGGACATACATGACAAACAAGGATGGTAATGGACGCAAGAGGAAGGAGACTACCATGATTTGGGTCAGGTATGGGTTTTCACAGGCACATCTCCATCTGCCTTGAGCACAGTGAGAATGCAGTCCTCAGGCTCAGAAATGTTACAAATGTCTCCTGTTGCAGACATCTGGAGCAATGCCAGATGGGGCAGTGATTCTGCAATATGCTGCAGGATTCTCTCTATATAGCTGATACAGGCAATGAAACACCTGTCCATGACTTCCAGCAGCAGCCCAGTCAACCCAACAGGTGATATAATTGCTACCTCCTCTGGCACTACTCCCAGGATGTACCACTGCACCAGCCCCCAGGGCAGAGCTACCGAATGCAGGTGGTGCAGATGTTGAAGGTGTCATGGGGCAACACTACAAGGTTGTTATCCAGGTGTGCTACATGCCTCTGTTACCAGTGCTGCCCAGCAACTGTGGATAGATGGTGGTCCGAGTAGCTGATGGTCTCTATGCTGGAGTCACAATGTAGCAATAATGAATGTTTCAATATAAGGACAAATAAAAGTAAAGGAAAAAAAATTAGAAATAATAATGAGAAAGAAGATGAGAAACAGACATAATAAATGTTACAGTCATTACATATTCCATATACATTTTTAAGAATATTCACATTCAGATATAAACATGTGAGGCCATAAATTATTGTTATACTAATGTCATAATATCCTCAGATTTCACATTTTAAAACATTACACAGAAACTGTA